>NC_143053.1:166281363-166581969 GCF_052426305.1 Pelodiscus sinensis
AACTGAGAACGAAGAAAGAAAACTGCAGTACTGCTGTTAAGGGATGCTGGCTGGAGGACAATGGCATACTAAGAATTGTCTTTCATAAGGAATGATCTTGTTAGTAATAGAAAATTATGACTCAGTGCATATTCTTCATATGCTGTACGTTGTGAGACCTGAGTAATTAACCTCTGCAAGTGAATGAGCACAGTGTGTATATGGTTTTTTTCCATGTAATTTTTGTGAAAACTGGTTTTTGTAGGGTAGGAATTATAATTTTGTTAACTACTTCTATGCAACAAAGAGCCCATACTGTTTGACTACAAGCAAGAAGAAATAATCAATAAAAGAAAGCCCTTGCTTCTGTTGTAGTCAATAAGAGCTTTTTGCTAATGTCAACCAAAACTGTTTTAAAATGTTGCCATTGATAGTACTAATCAAACTTTTGCAGTACTTCTTATTTTTGTGTTGCTTTTCATTTCTAACTTGTTTAATTGTTTTGTTCATGAAATTGAAGAATACCCACCCCTGCTTTTCTCCCCCCCCCCCCCCCCCGAAAAGAAATGAAAAAGAGATACTGCCATTAGTGTTCAGACTGAATATTTATTTTAAAGGTACTGCACTGTTTTACATGTTTATGGTCAAATGTTGCAGAGCAAATACAGAACTTGGAACTCCAAAGAGAAGAAGAAACTGCTTTTTTCAGGCTGGTTGTTTGAGCTACTGATTTGAAATCTTAAAACCTGTTGAGTTTCTTTTCTTTTATGGGTTTATTGTTCAGGGAAAGTTCTCAATTAACATTAGTAGAGACTGCAAAGAGTTACTTATACCCCGAATGGTATACAGTATGGACAACAGCAATGAAAGCTTCCCCCTGGCTGCCCAGCCAATTAGGGAGGGCAAATAATCAATACATCCTTGATGCCTCTTCTCAGAGTGTTAACTGATTTGGTCCTGGTTGTGATGGTGGTTTTTATGATACGGAGACTTGTCCCTAGGAATTGCATAGAGACCACTAAATGAAATCCATCTCCTACAGGCAAACAGCTGTCAGAGGGCAGCGGCTTCTATCCAGGGCTGGAATTTAACCAGTGAACATAGGTGAAAGGTTTTGCAACCAACAGCTTGAAGCATCCAGGCCCTTTCTATTCTATTAGAAAATAAATATCTTTCTAGATCATCAGCTGGGAAGCATTTTCAGAGCTTCCAATGGGCAGTATCTTGCTTCCTTCCAATTTTATATTTATACAATTTAGTACTGAGCATCAGAAACAGCACTGTAGTAGCAGCCACTTCGGGAAGTGTCAGCCTGTTGCCAACAAATTAGCTGCTCCACTGTAAGTGTTTTGTTGTCTGCCTTCAAGGAGGCTGATCAGTTGTTATAGGGCAAGGCCTGCTGAAATATACTTACAGTAAGACGGATGTCAACGCTGAGCTGTGCTTAAGGACAGGGGCACTGCCTAATGCATAAAATATTTTAAAACTGGGAAGTGTTCTGCACTAAAGCAGTGCTCAACTCAGTGTATGGCAGCTGGAGTTTTTAAAACCCAAAAGTAATTTTTACTGTTGTACCTGACCTGAAAAGTTTGGATCCCAAGTGGTAATGGCATTGGTCTGAGGTTTGGTCCCAAGTCTATGCACAAACCTGAAGTGTGGACCTCCTCCCCAAATTCAAACATCCACTGAAATCTGAGTGGAAGGTTCCAGCTCTTCTCCAAAAGTGATTTTTCCTCCCTTACGCCATTTGGGAACATAACTGTAAATAAAACTAGATGGAATTGGTCTGGCAGATATTCGAATATTGCTGTGTTCCGCTGTTAAGTACTGTGGTGCATTCTTTCAGACATTTGGTGTAAGATGAAATCTTTCTTTCCCTTGCATCTTCTTTCTGTTCTGTTAATCAGTCCCTGTGGTTTTCTAGAGGAAAGTGTGTGCTAGAAATCTGAGCTTCAGACATGGAGAAAGACCAGTTTAGCTCCAGTCTCAGCTCTGGTACTTTGACTCATTTATATAGCTCAATGACTTAATTTAATATACTAAAATCACTTAATAATCAACAGAAATAGGTCAGGTAGGATGTGTAAAACATTTAGCAAACTTTTTGTTTTGTGACAGGGGAAGGAATGTTGGAAGAGAAACAGGGTTAGATTCTCCTCTCATTACACCATTGTAAATCCACAGTGACTCTATTGACTTCAACAGCTACTCTGAATTTATACCAGTATGATGGGAGGGGAATTTGTCCAAGAGAGAGACTCTTGAGTTTATACTAAAGTCATTCTCATCAGTCAACCTGCCCACATGAATATTAGGAAATCAACTCATTTAGACAACTATGAAGGCAAAGCTGAAATATAATGGTGTTCTTGAATCCAAGTCAATGAAAAATTGGCCAGTGCGCAGATGCTCATTTGTCATATCCCTTGCAAATATACTTTAATTGTTTGCATATTTAAATGCCCGGAATCAACCATAACAAATGTGAGATGTCATTTTGCTGAGAGATTTCCAAAAACCAAAAGATCTCTGAGGCATGTGGTGAGTTATTGCTGGTTCCTAGTGTTCTCTGCAGAATCACAAAAGGGCAAGGACTGAAAGAAGGACAAATCAATCATGTGTGGTTCAAGTTCCTTTAAGTTAAAAGTGGGATGTGATAGCTCATGAGTTAAGTTAAAGAAATATATAGAGTTTATCCTATTGTAATCGTTTTAAACTGCCTGTGTATGTAGCCAGATATGAGACTGTATACTTAAAAATGGATTTGTTTTCAATTAGCATATTTGCAAATATATGTTTTAATTCTATATACGGTACTGCATAGATTAGTATAATTCATTACAGGGTGAACGTCTGTAGTCCAGCACTCTTAGGACCTGACCAGTGCTGAACCAGATAATTTGCCGAACCATGGGAGGTCAATATTGTCCAGCAGCATTACCAACACTTTTACTGCTTCGTGGGCTCTTGGAAGACATTTACAGATAAATTAGAGCTAAACAACAACACAGAACACTGAGAGCATGGACTGGTGGCTGTAAACAAACTTTATGGGACTAAAGGAAACTTGGCCATATCCATGATAAGTGGACGCTCAGCTAACTAAAATCATGCCAGACCACAGATGTGACCAGACTTAAAAGGTTCAGCATGTATTTTCTTCATCCCAATGTTGCTGAAAAACATAATCTTCTCTGCCTGCCCTTGTCCTCTGTGCCTGAGTTGCCAGTAAAGGTGACATTTGGTTATGTAGCTTTACCCTTCTTTTGCCCTTTACCTTTTTTCTCTCCCTTTCTTGCACCCTTGACTTCCATTTGTGTCGCTGTATAGCTGTTTCCCACAATCTGTAGTTGTCAGGTTTTCCAGCTACCAATGTGTGCTTTGTCAAGCAGTAAAAGAGACTTCAGCATTCTGGTTACTTCATTGTGGGATGAAACAGTAATGACAGAGCTGAGTGAATAATTGATTTTTCAGTTTGGTCACTGAAACTAGAGGAGGAGAGAATTTCAAACCAAAACTGTTTTTCCCTCCCTTGTCAAAATGAAACACCCAAAAACATTGCCAGGTCAAATAAAAAGGCCATTCAAAATGAATTGTTTTGGCTTTTTTGAAATATATATGTATATATATATATATAGATATAGATATAGATATATATAGATATATCTATGTATATATATATAGATATAGATATATATATATATTTTAATATTTTTATTTGGCCAATGCTGTTTGCTAAATTTAACCTAGATGTGTGAATAGTTTTGATTGTCCCCAGATTATATTTTTCAGTGAACTTTCACCCAGCCTAGTGCCTATGACTTTTGTTTCTTCTAGTTTGTTATCAATTCATAATTATTCCTATAGAAGACTAAAGGGTTTTTTTTCTTTCCCACTAAAGTAATGGTACAGAGGTGTTAGTGGTGACGTTTCGTTGAACACCATGTGTGCTTCTGGTTTTGTACAATGCACAGAAAAAGATAGTTTGTGTGTCTACATGATTCAGTGTGACACTTAATTGTAGCTTGTAGCAATCTTGACTAAAATGTGTTTGATTTGGCATTATTGGTTTTCAGCCTAGATTCTAGATATAATGCATTATGGCTTAGTGATTGTGTTTTAAGGTGCTGCTCTCTAATTGCCCGGGTAGGCTGTGTTAGTAAAATTTAAAAGGTACCTGTTTCACATGAACATAATCCTGTTAGAGGCTGATACAGAGAATGACAATCTTGTCCTTTAGTTCTGTGGTGAGCAGCTGAAGGTTCCAACTCTGCTGTTGAATGTATAGGGGTCAGCATGGCTCCATATGACGGAATTTGGTGGGGGGTCATACACATAAATGCTTCATTCACTACATAATTCAGATTCATCCCTCGAACAGATCCATCCTATGCACTGTGTGCATCAGGGAGAGGAGGTCCTATGGGGGAAAATGTAATATGAGGTCATGTAAGTAAAGACTATACAATTGTGCCTACACAAAAAGGGACCATATTAAAGTTGCAAAGACAACTTTAGGTTTCTTGTGCTTGCAACCTTAATACTTTCTTCCATTTGGTGTGAGAGGAGGGGAGGGGGGCATCTGCACACACACATATATATATATACACACACAATATGTGAATATGTGCATGTGTATGTGTGTACGCATATAATACATATATATTTTATAATTGTGGCAAAGCTCTGGCTGTGCCCTGAGTGTCTTGCGCTTCCTGGTGGATAGTGCTGCTTCTTTTTAGAGGCAAGCCCTCCATACAGCTTCTTCTTTTCTAGAGGCAAGGCCACAGCCTACTGAGCCATACTCATCACAGGGTGTGTCTAGACTACTGAGTTTTGTTGACAAAACTGGACTTTTGTCGACAAAACTATACCAGCGTCTACACTACCGCTGAGTTCTGTCGACATAACGTCAACAGAACTCAGCAGTTTTGTCGACGCTGGTATACCTCATTTTACGAGGCATAACACCTTCTGTCGACAGAGTTCTGTCGACAGAAGGTGTTATTGCCTGTAGGGTTGCGTCTAGACTACAGGGTTCTGTCGACAAAGCAGCTTGCTTTGTCGACAGAACTCAATGTGTCTGGACGCTCTTTGTCGACAGAAGCTCTTCTGTCGACAAAACGCGGTAGTCTAGATGTACCCACAGTCTAGTCCACAGTTTGGGGTGAATACTCCTCCATAGTCCTCTCAGGTAGAGACTTTGTAGGGGCGTGGGGAGGATTGGGAGGAAACCAGGCCTGCCCACTACTCTGGGTACCAGCCCAGACACCCTAAGGCAACAGCAACAGATGGGGTTTCTTGTACCTCCAGTCTGGCAGCCTCTGCTCTGGGCTACTTCCCCCGAATAATCCCTCCCACTACATTTTCTCTGGCACCTGAGCAAGTCTGTTCTGCTCCTCCCCTGCACTATGCTTTACTCGCAGTCCTCCGCTCACGCAGTGTACCTTCTCACTTTCAGATTTTGGGCTTCTACTGTCATTGCAGGGAGACCTTATAAACAAGTCTCAGCAGACCTTAATGGGCCTTGATTAGCCTGCTGCTTCTGACAAGCTCTTAATTGGCCCAAAGTGCCTGTCTGATTATTCACTGCTGCACTAGGCTCATCCCTGTTTACTCAGGGAAGATGAAACTTTTCACCCAGTTTATTTTCCTCCATTAGAGTGAGATTATATATACATATTGAGTGTTTAAAGAGAAAACTTAATATTTTGTTTGGAAAGAGATTTCACTTACTTACTTATAAGGAAATACTGATAAAACCAGTTAATATTTTCAAATCAGTCAAAACATCATCTATAACAATTATAGATCAATAACCATAAATGACATACAGCAAAAAGATAGCAAATGCATAGTCCTCTATATTCATACACATGCATGCGTACGTGTGTGCACATGCACACACACACACACACACATGCACGCACACACACACTATATAATAAATAGCTGGCACAAGTCAGAACATAGCAGTTACAATCTAATGATCAATAATTGTACTACTAGGTTTCCCCAATATGGTGCCTTGCTTTATTATAATTTACACCTTTGTCTCCTAAAGCACTGTAGCTCTGCTGATTGGCTTACTGTTTAATGACTGTGTTTGTTAGACAATTTTCTAATCAACTATGAGAGTACTCATCAAAAACAAGGCTCCTGATTTTGAAGGAAATCAGTTGGAGGTCCTACATTAGCGATGGTGGTATGATGTTTTTTCTTTGTTTTATAAAATGAACATGATTGGTTTAATTTTTTAAACCAATGATGATGTATTATATAAAAATGGTATAAACACATTAATTGTAGAAAGCTTTTTTCCCTCTGAAATCTGCATTGTGTGCTTATTAGCACTGTTGTCAAATCAAAAACTGATTTGGGGGTATGAATAAATCAGCATCCTTCAGAACTTCTTACTGAATTGAGCACTTCTGAAATTGGCTGAAAACTACTTAAAATAAAGGATCTTCTTTTATACACTAGTGGTGTGTTTCTAATCATCAGCCTTTTTAATAGCAATAATACATTATTTCCTGTTCTATCTAGGCTGTATGATTGACAACTAAAAACGTCAACTTCACATCCATTCCAAATAGTGTACTTTTTGTCTTGTATCTAGATGTAAGACTTGGAAAAGCTCTATAGATTTGACTGTATGTTGAATATTCAAATATTCTAGCTCGTTGACTAATATCTCAACTTGAGATTCTATCCATACAGCTGCCATTGAGTGCATCAAGTAAACTTTCTTATGACACATTGGTTGACAATGTACTCAGCTACATATGGAGATGTTTGTAATTCATTATCTTTTTTCTCAATAGCCAAAAGTAATATGGTATCATACCAGCCTGCACATTTGTAAGTAAGAGTATGTCTACATTACATAGCTCTTAGCAACACCACTGTGTCAACACAGTGGTGTCACTGAAAGCCAGGCAGTATAAACACTGTTTGTTGGCATTTTTAGCAGACAAAAATTTCCACCTCCTATGAGTGTCATTTACTTTGTCGGCAAGAGCCGACAAAGCACTGTTTTCACTATTATTTGCTGCAGCAAAGCTTTTGTCATTCGTGGTGGGGTTTAAGCACTTGTGAACACCAAAAGATTTGTCATATAATTGCCAGTGTAGACAAAGCCTTTGTGAACATAACACTTCTGAGTTCAAAAATGACACCTAATGAATTTGAAATTGCTTCTTCTAGCACCCGTATCTTGTACATTCATGTGACCTAAAAATGGCCAAGTGGATTATTTTTGTGTTTGGAATCAGGGCATGCAGCACAGCCAGTCTCTGAGCAACAAGTAGAGTAGGTTGTCTCATTGGTTGGATGAGACAGCAAACAATTCCTAAGCCCAGCAGCAGCCTTAGTTCAGCAGCTGCTCAAAGCATTCGTCATAGCTATGACAGCTTCTGTTCCCGTTTGATAGCTTTGCTTCTATCTTGCCTTGCTCCAGATAACCCAGTCCTGACTTCTGCTTTCAGCTCTGACACTAGGCTCCATTTCCTGACTACTGACCCCTGCTCTAACTACTACGTCTGAGCCCTGCTCATACCACAGGCTTGACTGCTTCACTGTCCCTGTCATTGATAGAAAAACTGCTTCTATTTCTAGTCTTCCAGGATTGCAAGGCAGCAGACCTAAGTTGTCACTAGTCCAGGAGTCAGTATTACCCATTAGGCCAGTGTAACCAGAAAAGGAGAATGGGAAGGATGCTACTTTTGAGAGTGAGAAATATTTTATGGTGGGTTGTTTTATTTTTTAAATGATGCGTGTTAGACATAGCAGGGAAGTTTGAAATACTAGTAGTACCAGCGGGGACGGATCAATGGACTAAGTGCCTAGGAGATGGTCAAAGTTTCATGCTAAGTGCAGTTTATCTCATGGTGTGGGGGGAGAGTGTGTATGTAAATTAACTACATTTTGTTTAATGTCTATTAAACCCGAAAGGGACAGAAATATGAGTTAACGGAGCTCTACAAAATGGTAAAATAATTTCGTTGCAGTTATGCTCAACATATCCATTTTTAAATAAAGTGGTTCTGAACTGCTTAAGTATGGCAGTTACTGCAGACTGTGATTAGATAAATGGATGCAAGTGGTAATTGTAACTGATGAGTGATTGATGATGGCTTTATGTATTTGTCATTATATAACCTTGTAAATAGTTTCTTCCGCAGCAAGGATGGAGCCTGTAAACAGCAAGCTGATGCACAGGCATTGACTTTCATTTTTCTGGGTGGTTTCTCCATGCTGGCTTTGCCCTGAGGTGCAGCCTCCACTCTGACCCTTCCCCCAAGAGCGCACCCGTATTCCATCTCACTCTGCCCCCTCCCTGAGTACACCCCGCTCTTGCTCCGCCTTTTCCTGGCCCCTTCTTCCCAGCATTTCCAACTTGCCAGCAAACAGCTGATTGGTGGGGGTCTACTGAATAGCCAATAGGAAATTGGCTGATGGGGGTCTGATCAGTGACTCTTTCTTCTGTAAGTACTACAAACCTGGAGCAACCATGGAGCCGGTGCCTATGAGCTGATGTACCACACGTGAATTCAAGCCACAATTTTTAAATAGCATATGGGTTCTGGGATAAGCACAAGGATGTTGAATGATTCATTGATGAACTTTGCCATTGCTGTCAATGTGCCTGGTGCCAAGAGAAGTCTCAGACAATGGACACAAAGGGAATTGGGAAATAGGTTCAGCAGAAGGAAACAATTAAGAGTTTAACATAGCATGTTGAGACAGCATGTTGAGACTTTTAAGCCCAGCTGAGCTTCAGCAAATTGTGTGTATTCAGAGAACTAGCCCATCTATTATTCCGGGGGGAAAAGAGAAAACCCAACCATCTCTTGTCACATGATCTCTCAGATTTTATATTTCTTTTGTTACTTTCCTAAAGTTTTGTGTTGCTTGCTTATAGTGTTATACTTACTTCAGGCAGGCAGAGTGGTGAGACCTGTAAGAAATTTAAAATGCAATGTGTATGAGTGCATATAGTAGAGTTCCCATTATATAAACCACCTGAGCACTACCAAGTATGTTTTCATAATTGGAAGCTGATGGAACAAGATGAGCAAGCAGTTCCTTAGAAAGGTAGGTTTTGATGATGTGGGTTCATGTAATCAGGGTTATGCTATAAATTCATTTGAATTGCCACTTGTCAATTACTCGACAATCACTACAAAAATATATGGAAACTAGACTAATTGAAAGAGATTGGATTACAGTGGATTGGGTTCAACATTGGCTCTTTGTATAGTATGATAAATAACTCCATTATGTTACAAAGTAACTTTTCTTTGTACATAAACTATTCATCGGAAATTTAATAAACAGAATATTACCAAAGACAACCACAGAGTTGTAACGGCATGTGCTCTATATGCTCTCTGTTTCTTCACCTTAGTTGATCTACTGTACTGAAATATGACTTACTTTCACGATGTCATTGCAGTACTGAAAATAAACTTGCCTGTGCATATCTTATGTGCCTGTTCTTGGATCTTTATACGAGATGTGAATTAGCTTTATATTTTGTTGACCTTTAAGATGCAAGGGAAATGGTAGCCTTGTTTGCTTACATTTCAAAGTACTGCCAGTCTATTGTCTGCATTAACCTTTGTGAGCACCCTTGATCCGGTTTTTACACATAACACCAGAAACACAGATGCCACAGTGAATGGAAGAGGGATATATTGGACATATTATGCAAAATAACTCATCTAAATACATTCTTCGGAGACAAGAAAAAAGGTATTTTGCATGTATTTAAGAGTTAGATGGTCTGAGAGTCCTGTGATTTCCTTAGCCAAGCAAAATTTTAAAACAGATGGTTTCTAAATTTGAGAGAAATAACCATTTCAGTATTTTCTCTCTGTGCAGTCTGGTGTTATGTTTTAGAAGGGAGATTATTTTAAAATTAAATGGGAAAAATAACACTGGGAACTTTACCTCATAACTGCTAATTGCAAGAACTTAGTTTGTATCATGTGCTAGGTTAAATGTGCAGTGAAACCCTAAAATTGGTTTATGCTCTGATTTAGTGTTGTTTCCTTCCAACATACACAAGTACATCAGTTGGTTGGAGTCACCAGGGTATGTGGCTCCCAGCTGCATTCGCTAATAAAAGGAAGAATGGATAGTTTCTTCCTTACTACACCTCTGCAGTGAAGGTACATTAAAAATGATTCATTGCACTCAAATAGCACCTGCCATGTAATGATCTACAAGGCATTTTATGAATGTTAATATATTTGTGCAACTGACAACATCTGTGTGGTAGAAAAACGACTATATTCTTGTGACAGGATTCAGGATATAATCCAGACCCATAAGGATCTGTCACCACTTGCCCTGCAACCCTGGCTGTCATTACACTGCTCTGCTGCTAGAGTTCCCACTGTGTGGCACTTATTATTACCCTGCAAGCATGCAGGTCACTCCCTGAGTGTCCATACGCTGTGCAGCCAGTGCTCGTTGAGCTACTCGGACCCTGGCATCCTGGCTACAGTCCCCCTCTGGCTTCCTCCAACCTTGGTTACAACCAGCAAATGACCCGAACACACTCCCAGTCCTGATATTTCCCAAACCTACATGCTCTGCAAAGTCCAGCTGTCTCCTGGACAGTTCAGAGAAATAATATAATTCATTGGTGCCTCTGATGACACAGCAGCTCATCACAGCTTATTTACTTACCAGAGGTAAATACACCCTTCCCCATAAATAAAGCACTTTGTTAGTTTATGGTCAAAACAGATTTAACAACAAAAACATAGATATGCTGAGTAAAGGGAATAAAGTAAGAAAACAGTATAAGAAGCAAAAGGTGAAAACATGCATTTAAAAATGTAAAACTTAACATAGCAAGATACTGGCTTTCATCAAGACGGGGGTTTTTTCCCTCATTGATACTCAGCTCCCAGAGATTTCAACCTCCTTTGGTTGAAGAACCCGTTTTTCTCAGCTTGCAAGAGTACTCTTCCCTTGTCCATCTAGTGACAGATGCCAAATATGTCTTCTGTCTTTGCTTAACTCAACCAATGACCTTGCGTCATGAGACGGAATGATTTCATGCTGTTCTTCCCTTCCAGTGGGCTTCCAAACCCTTTGTATGAGTTCTATATAAATGGTGCTTTGATTTTTGTTTTGTCACATCTTGCTTAATTTCTTCATAGACAGGTTGATAATTGTGATGTTCCTGGCAGGGAGAGACCTGCCTCTCTTTTTGTTTGGGTCAGACTGTGAGGCATAATATTAAAGAACATCCCTTGTTCCTTACATGGCATTAATGCAAACAATGCACAATGATATTAATCACTACTGTAGCATAGATTTTCATAAAAGACCCAGCTCAATATACTTTAATAGTATAGTAATATTGTATGCCATCAGTTAATTGAATTGCTTATTACTTGAGGTTTAGCCTGTGCCCGTATTTACAGACCAGTAAACCTTTGCAATGTATGCTTTGAAAAATAAAACCCACACTAAGCTTTTCTCTCTTGCTGGGTGTAGACACCCTGCTGTTGTTTCCCACGCATGTTGGCTTGTTAGCTTTCTTTACCTTGCATTTAAAAATGGATTTGCATTGTCTCTGCCTGACAATGGAGTGGCTCAGAGAATCACATGCATGTTCTTTTATCTGAGGAAGATTGTGCTTACAGACTGCTTGCCAAAGACATTTGAAGCATACAGTTCTAGTGCATATTCATAACTTTGAGTACACTCTTGGGCACACACGATGCAAGAATATTTATGATCAGTGAGTTACTCGTTTTCCAATGAGATCTTACAATACCCCTTTTTAAATACAGATTTTCAAAAGTCTGTTAAGTGTAGTAAGTGTCAGGCCTGACAAGAACTGTTGACACAGTAGTGAACCACAAAAGGGCTCTGTGCCACAACTCCCATTCTATAGAATCAGAAATTGAGGCATGGGAGGTGGGGCAGAGGAGTTGGTTTGCTACAAGTCACCCAGGAAGTATGTGGACCAACTGGGAATCCAGCTTGAGTCTTTTTAACTTTGCTGTACAGCCATCTTTTTTTTTCCTGGAAAATAGAACAAGGAAATTACTTAACTTTTAATGAACCCAGTTTATTAATTTGAAAATGTCTGAGTCTTTGCTACCGCTTATGCTTTATTTTAATAACAGATGGCCAAATTCTGCTCTGTTACCCTTATGCACCTCCTGCTGAACTTAGAGGCTACATAGGAGTAACCGTGCATAGAAATTTAGCTCCAAGTCTCATAAAATTGGTCCCAGAGTCAGCACCCTATTGATATTTAATTGCCAGCATAACTGCTATTTTTAGTAAAGTTAAGCAGGAGGTGCGGTAGCTGCCTTGGAAAGTGAATATCTGCAGTATTGTCAACTCATGATTTTTTTTTAAGCAATTGGATTTCACAGGGTGCTAGAAGGCATCCTGCATTCTTCCTGTCCATACTCCCTGCTCTCATAAGCAGTAGCAAAGAGCCTAGTAGCTCAGTGCAGCTCTGCTGCCTCTTCTCCCTCAATGAGAGAAGTGGACTAGGGACGTTACATGTCATTCATTGAATAGTCGATTAACCTCATGAATTCTTATCCGTTACTGGATTATTCTATAGTCCCCAGGAGTGGGGTTGGCAGCTAGGGTGCACCGGCTCCATTCCTGAGGAGCCTCCTTCCACTCCACACTGCTGCCTCCATATCACAGGCAGCTGCACGGGGTGCCAGGAAGGATCTGGTCTGCAAGTGGAGCCAGTTTAAAAACCAGCTCCCCTCACAGACTGGCTGCCTATCACCCTGCACTGCTGCCTCTGATACTCCCTGACCACCTGCCTCCTACTTGAAATGCAGAGTCGCAGTGGGGGAAGGTCCCAGACCCAGCATGAATCAGGACTGAGCCGGGCTGCTAGCCAGCCTGCTAAAAAAATTACTGTTGGTGGTAGGGTAGGGGGAAGGGGAATGCGTGTAGTCTAGAGCATTAACCTAAAAAGCTTTTGCTTATCAGTTAATCGACTACACAATTACATCCCTAGAACGGACAGGACAGCCTATCTGCTCCTGCCTCCCACAGCGCCTCTCTTGGGACACTACAGATGGGGAGAGAAATGGGTGAAGAGCCCCTGGAGCTTTCCCCTCCTGACAGCCTGAGAAGGGGCAGAGGAGGACTCCGTAGCAGCCCCCTGAAGCCTGAGAGAGAGAGCTAAAGAAACACAAGAGAAGCAGGGAGGGGGGGTTAGCTGAGGTGACACTAGCCAATATATTTGGGGTAGCACTTATTGTCACAGTCATTGGGGATGGGCAGGCAATGTTACAAATATCAAAAGACAGATGGAAAAGTGCAATGTAATTTTTTAAAATTTTATTTTTCCCCAGCTGGTGATTTTTGATCTCTTGGGAATAACAGATCTTCCGTGTTTCCATATGGGTTGTGAAGTCACAGACTCAGACATGGCTATAGAAAATCTTACCATGTCTAGACTCTTCTCCTGCCAACGCAGGATTGTATGCTGAAAATATTATCTGGGGCACTTTCTTAGCTGGTATAAATTGTCATTATCCATAGACATTATCCTAGTATTTTGGCCAGCCTGGTTTTAAATGTTCCAAATGTTCCCACTAGTGCTTGGGAGACACTTCCCATCACCTAAGCTTACTAGGAAAAATTGTCTGATTATCTCAATTTTTCATTGATTCCCTTTCATAGATTGAGGGTTAATTACAGACTGATGTTTATGGAGGAATAAAGAAACTTAAGGAGTCTAAAATAATGGCCCTAAGAGAGGATTTACAGTAAATCAAGTCAGCTTAGACTCATCTCTGAATGTAGCCTTTCTGATGTGTACTGTCTCTGCTGGCCTTTTGAGTATGGTTGTATGGGAATTGTGAGAGTAGCAAGATACATAAACACACAAGACCCAAGTCTAGTGCATATTGCTTTTAGGGATTTTTTTTTTTATGAGACAGGTTTCGGGTTGGAAAAAGGGCATGTGAAAAATTCTATACACACCTTTGTAGTCAGGGCTGGTCCTAATCAATTGACAGCCCGGACCAAGCGAAAAAAAACCCGCTGCAGAAAATTTGTCAAGCAAAAAAAAAGGAGGGGGGGGTCATGGAGTAACCAAGGAAACCTGGAGGGGAAGGATTCGGGAGGTCGGGCCAAAATGCAGGCGCAACCTTACGACAGGCTCTGTCGACGGCCCCTTCAAAGTGGCGGCCCCGGACAACCGCCCGGCTCGCCTGCCCCTAAGATTTGTTCTGACTGTAGTGAAAAGTCATCATGCATAGTGAAAAGGCAAACTGTAGTGTGGTATGAGTTTATTAGATGACACTGTTCTTAATATTGTAGTTACTCTGTGAATTATTTGGTGCCTTCCAACACACTAGCAGCTGGTGGTACTCCCAAGGAGTCAGAATTCTCGTCAGCCATTTTCTCTTTGTGACTTTTATACCACCATCAAACATTGTCATGTGGGTAATGGGGGGGAGGAAGGGAAGGGGTTTGCACATGCTAATGCAGCAATGGGCAATGTAGGCTAGTGAGTGGGCCACATGAGTCACCCTCCATCTCAGTGGGCTGCAAGACTGTTGTAACCAAGATGCTCTCTGGTTAGGGTGGTTTTGTTAAAAGCACTTGCACTTACATCCCTAGTATTTGTGGGATGTGTCAATTGAACCATAGCAGCATTTTGATTGGAAATCCTAAGCATAGGCAATGGTTAAAAAAAAAAAGTCTTGGAGGCACACACAGAACTCCATTGGGCCACGTGTGGTCCATGGGTCGCAGGTTGCCCACCACTGTGCAAATGATAGAGTTTGACATTGACAGAATATATAAGAAGAAGAAAGAAATGTGTCTGCTGACTGCTGCTGGAGTATTTTCTTGATTTATTGTTTGTGTTTCGTTGGGCCATTGTAGGATAATTAGAAGTTTAAGGTTTTTCTTTTTCTTGAATTGTTCTGCCGTGAGCTAAAATATTTCACTTTTGATTTGAGAACAGATCATTGGATTTGTGTATAGGGGAATGGAGATATGTGAAAGGTAATTTATGAATTAGAGGCCATGATATCAGTTGGCCCACAAGATGTCAACAGGTCCTATAAATGGGTTTCCCTTTCCTTCTTAACTGACTCTTCAATCAGATATTTTGAAATATAAGTTGTACCTCCAAAAACTGGCATTCTCTGGTCATACCACATCCATCGTCCGTCAGGAACACAGATGTTCCTGGACCAGAGAGCCCCGGGGCCGAAGGGCAGGAAGGCTAGCCTGGGTCAGTGCAAAAATTCTGGCCTAGCTGCGGGCAGCACGAGACAGGGACTGCCTCCAGCAGCCCGCAGCAGCATGGGAATGGGATGGAGTCCCCCAGCAGCTCCCGGGAACTCAGGGCTGATGTCGGAGCCCTGTGGCAATGCAGGACCAGAGTCCCTGACCCCAGGCACATCCCAGGAGTGTGGGGCTGAGGCACTTTGGCAGCCCCTGAGCACATGGGGCTGGAGTCAAGCCCTGCAGCAGCATGAGGGTGGAGTCCCATAGCAGCCTGCCACAGCGCAGGGCCAGGGCCGGAGCCCCGCAGTTGCCCCCACATGGCAGAAGCCAGAGTCTGTGCTGCCCAGGGAACCATTGGTACCTGGGTAAGCAGCCCAGCCAGGGTTGGAAGTGAGGGAGGGTGAGGCAGGGTGCTTCCTGGGGCAGTCTGCCAGCAGCAGGTGATGGGCTTAAGGGCCATTGATAGGAGACTTCCCCTGGTCCGGCAAAATCTTTTGTTCGAGATCAGTCAAGTCCCAACGGTACCGGACCAGGGAGGTCCAACCTGTATAACTGAATCAATGCAGGGAATAGTTCAAGCAATATGAAAAGATACTACGTAGCTTGTAACAGATATAGTTTGAGTACATGGGGAACTTGTTCATGTATTATATTATGTAGAAAATATCTGAATAGTTAATAGTTTATCTTGTTTTGGCTTCTAGTCCGGGTGAGCCCTGTGCAGCCTTGTGTTTGTATTCAGAGTTGATGGATGTTTATAAAGGGTAGCAGCATCATTTTTGCCAATTTTTTTTATTGATATCTGCTTAGAGTTGGACAAATTGTGCACAGCTCTGCTCTACTATTTACAATACAGTGCAAGTCCGTGGAGCTGAGTGGGCATAATTGAGAGCAGACATCAACCTAATTACAATCTGATGTGTATAGAGAAACAAACAAACCTACGGAAGTCTAAAATAATGGGCCATAAGAGAGGTATTACAGTAAATTGTCAGATTAGACTAATCTCTGAATGTGGCCCCTCTGATGCATGCTACCTCTTCTGGACTTTGAGAAACTCTCTCACTTCCCATACAACCTATCAGAACACACAAGGTCCATGTCTAGCACATGTAAATCCAGGTGAGGAAAAGAGTCTTCATTCCTTTCAGATAAACAGAAGCATCCAAAAATAATCAAGAGGAACTGTCTTTTATAAATCGGGGATTAGAATCACATTATTTTTTTAAAATGGCATTGCATAGCTTCTAGTACCTGAGACTTGCACCTGCTAACTTCAGCTTGTCCACACCTACTCAGAATAAAATGCTTATGGACTCTATGAAGGCTAAAAGAAGGCTAAAAAGCCAGCTTTTTGAAGGCAGACATCTGAGAAGTTGAAAAGGTGGAGAGTCTCTCTCATGTTAGTATCCTATCCAGTCCAAAACCTCCATGGGTGTTCATTGTATTGACCTCTCCCTGGCAGGGGGTCAAAGACAGTATCTTTATTGCTGAAACTATGTCCCCTGGTTAGAGTACAGGAGCATAGCATCATCAACAAAATGTAATAAATTAGAGGCCTGGTGGGAGCAGATGACAGTGAAGCCAACATCCCCTAACTGCTTGACGAGTTAATGTATTGTCAATGAGAGTCTATGTTTCTAAGCTGCTTGTTCCCTTCAGCAAAAGAAAAATTGTGCCATTGTTTCTTGTCTTAGAAAAAATACATGAAACTACTTAGTATTTTAATTCTTAGGCCTTGTCAGATTAGAGTTTCCTGGTGCTGCTACAGTCTGAGCCAAATATATAGCTCCTGCTACAGCACAGAGACAATAGTTCAATCTCCACAGTGACCAATCTGGTTGGGAGTAACAACGACAGTAAATATTACATGTGAACTTCAGAGCTGCCAGCCCCAAAGACAATGTTCTCTTCGTGGACCAGGTACATTTCAGAACGCGGAAGGAAGGAAATCATATTATCCTAGACATTCCTGTATTGATAGCTGGCTTGAGTAGTCTCATACTGTAAGATTAGCTTTTGTAGCAAAACAATAAGTAAAATTATCCTATCCTGTGTACCTAACATTATAGAACAGATGCACTGCATTTTATCAATTCATAATTCAGTGTATGCCGCTGAAACCTTTGTTAAAATGACACTACTTATCAATGATTACTGCTGTGTAATGGCTGAAAATATCCATTTCTTCTGGAATTTAAACAAAATGCAGACTACATAGTCAGCAGGGGACATTCAGTGAAATTGAAAGGTAGAAAATTGAAAACTGATAAGAGAAAACAATTTTATACAATGTGTGATTTGCCTTTTGGAATTCATTGCTGAAAGATGATATTGAGACCAAAGGCTTAGCAGGAAACCAAAACTATAGTGTATTCTTATGGGTAATGAGACCATCTGGAGTTAAAATAGCAAAAAATGTTTAAAGAATTTGGGATATAAACCCTTTAAGTTTTATAGCATGTAACCATCCAATAGGGGGCTAGGAGGAATATTTTCTTTGAGGTAAGTTATCCCATAACTGCCTAATACAGGGTTGCTTGCGCTTGCCTCTGAATTGACAAAAAGGAGAAGATGGATCACTGGTCTGATCAGCATGTCAGTTCCTCCATTCCATCACCAACTTTGGTTTGGATTGTGCTTGCCCTGCTATCCATTTCTGTGGACTGTTTCCCCGGTTTTCTGCTAATTGGGTAATTGTATGTATAACTCTGCCTACTAAAAATTTGACTCATAAAATCCTGGTCTAAAAGTAATAGTAAAACCAGCATTATCTTTTATAGAGAGAAATCAATTTTAAAAGAAACAACTCTGCGTATAAATAAGCATCATAATTTTGGTTTATATGTGTGTAATAGGTGGTATAATGATTACCTGTTGAATCTTGCAGGAGCATTTGGAAGCTTAATTAATGTTTATAAAAGACGTTGAGATTGTGGGATGCAAAGGAAGTCTATAAGCACATAATTTTGAGTAATGCATGGTATTTCCTGAGCTCTGAGATACATTTCAACAATTCTGCCAGAATTGTATTTTATACAAAGTTTGCTTCATTATCCCATGATGTTTTTCCTTTATAAGCTGGATTCTTACCAGTAATTCATTAGTTCTCTTAAAATGATCTGAGTTTAGAAATTAAAATATTTGTCTTAGAACAACTTTTCATGTCAATTAAATGTGTTTTAAAGTCCTCCTTCACAGCCCTTATAAACCAGAAGTGTTTGTAATCTCATTTGTTTACTTTCATGTACTCTGGCCTACCTCAATCACGTGTATGATGATATTAATATGCAGTGCACTTCGTGCAATAGAGCGCTCAGAACAGCTTCTCAGTTGGTCAGTTGCCTTGGGGTCAGGCAATGATTTATATTTCAGAACAGAAGATAAGCTGGGCAATAGTTTATTTCAGGAAAAGAAGATTTGGTAGTTGGTTTGGGAGTTGTTTTTTAAGAAGTTACACATCTGTGTTCAACGGAAATGAAAATGGTGTTATGCAGCGGAAGCGATGGTATCAAAGTTAAGTCATTTAAGCATTTGAAATACAACTGTTAGTTGTTGAAAGGTCCTTGCATGCATTCTGGCACAGGAGTTAACCTCAGCAGAGCCCAAAGCTACTCGAGGGAGTTCATTCCACCTGGAGAAAGCCCACCCCCGGCCAGCCCACAACATTTTGGCACCTGAGGTGGAGAGCTCAAATGATGCCCTCATGCCCCTTGCTGCACCAGCAACGGACACAATTTTCTATACTCTGGGTGCTAGTTGCACCTTCTCACAGTCTGGCACCTGAGGCGGCCGCCTCAGTTCACCTCATGGTAAGGCCAGCCCTGCCCCCACCTTAGCTAGGCACATGAGGGAACCTCGATCATGGTCTTTCCCCAGGGAAGGAAGAACTTCCCAGGCTCTGAGTCCCAAATCACAATAGGTCCTGCAGTTTCTTGTATTTTACACATTTACACCCAAGAGCTACGCAGAATAATTGGTCCTTTCTTAAAGATGTTTTGTTTCACAGGAAATAAACCATTCCCTAATCCAGGGGTCAGCAACCTACAGCACGCATCAATTTTGAGTGGCACACACAGCAGAAGTTCAGCCTCTCCCTTCCTCCTCGCCCCCCCCCCCCCAACGCAGCGAGGAGCCTGTGCATCCCATATGTAACTCTTGCACTATCCTATGGCATGCCAGTCAAAAACATACGTGTCCCTAGCCATGCTAGCAAAAACAATGACACAAAAGCCAGATGGGAGCCTTTTTATAACAATTACTGCAACAAGAGATGTTCCTACCTACATGATTTGTGTGGAAAGATTTATTGGAAATGCCATAATAATTGTATCAAATACTTATCAGAGGTGTGATTTTTTGCACTTCCTTTGCATAGTACTTAGAGCTTTATTTTTTTCCCTCTCTGTCATATGTCTTCCTACATTGCAGAGAGTCATCTGTTAAAACTCCAACATCACACATTCTGCAGTTTTACTTTGCATTCATACTAGGCAGAATACGCTGACATGGTCTTCACACAGACAGAAGCACCTTTTTCTTGTCCAGCCTGTGGCTTTCCTTTTCCTTCCATCTGGACAGCTTTATCATTTCCCCCCTCTTTGTGCCAGAAACATACTGCATATCTAACATGTTCAAAGCAGCCAGGCTTGCTATTTTAATACAAGCTCTTATCTCTTATCAAACTTAGATCTACAAATAGTGTACTGTGTCCCCCACAGCTATTCTCTGTTTAGAGATTCTTCATTGTGTGTTGAACAGATGGCACAATCAGTGGGTTGTAGCAGAGCATTATAAAAAAGGAACTCTTTCTAGCTGCTTCTTCCCAGCTTGTTTGAATTCAGTGAGACGAAGCAGCTGTAACACAATTTTCAAAGACAACTCTGAACTTTTTTTGAAATTTGAAAGTCAAAAGATGCTTAGGAAAAAAAATAACATGAAAAGTAAAGCAAGCACAAAAGGGAAGCCTGGAAGTCCAGGGTTAGGAACATAGCCTTGGATGAATTTCCTTGCTCTCAGCTGCTCCATATAGATACATACAACTCACTATTTGCATGCATTGATGTGAGGGAAACAGTTACACTCGTGTAGATATGGTTTTGTATGACCTTCTTATCAATAAACTAGGGAAATACAACCTAGATGAGGCTATTATAATGTGGGTGCATAACTGGCTGGATAACCATTCTCAGAGTAGTTATTAATGGTTTGCGGACATGCTGAATGGTTCTATTCAATATCTTCATCAGTGATTTAGCTATTGGCATAGAGGGGACGCCTATTAAGTTTGCAGATGCTACCAAGCTGGGAGTGATTGCAAGTGCTTTGGAGGATAGGATCATAATTCAAAATGATCTGGACAAACTAGAGAAATGGTCTCAGATAAATAGGATGAAGTTTAATAAGGACAAATTAAAGGTACTCCACTTAGAAAGGAGCAATCTGTTTCACACATGCAGAATGGGAAGTGATTGTCTAGGAAGGAGTACTGCAGAAAAGGATCTAGGGGTCATAGAGGACCACAAGCTAAATATGAGTCAACAGTGTGATACTGTTGCAAAAAAAGAAAACATGATTCTGGGATGCATTAATAGTAGTGTTGTGAACAAGACACGAGAAGTCATTCTACCACTCTACTCTGCATTGATTAGGCCTTAATTGGAGTATTGTGTCCAGTTCTGAGCAGCACATTTCAAAACAGATGTGGGAAAATTGGAGAAGGTCCAGAGAAGAGCAACAAAAATGATAAAAGGCCTAGAAAACCTGAGCTATGAGGGAAGACTGAAAGAATTGGGCTTGTTTAGTTTAGAAAAGAGAAGACTGAGAGGGGACATTATATCAGTTTTCAAGTATCTAAAAAGGTGTTACAAGGAGGAGGGAGAAAAATTGTTCTCCTTGGCCCCTGATGATAGGACAAGAAGCAATGGGCTTAAATTGCAGCAAGGAGGTTTAGGTCGGACATTAGGAAAAACTTCCTAAGTGTCAGGGTGCTTAAAGACTGGAATAAATTGCCTAGGAAGGTTGTGGAATCTCCATCACTGGAGATATTTAAGAGCAGGTTGGATAGACATCCATCAGGGAAGATATAGACCGTGCTTGGTCCTGCCATGAGGGCAGGGGACTGGACTTGATCTCTCAAGGTCCCTTCCAGTTCTAGTGTTCTATGATTTTATGATTCTATGATTTTCCCTTATGTCAAATACTTCATTAGGATAATCATTATATCCAGTACAGTATCTATATTGACCTAGGAACGTTCTTAAGACTTTTTTTCACAGTGATAGAGAACTGTTTGCTAACTTGCTTTTGTTATATAATGATGTACACTCATGGTGGGGAGGATAAAAGTATAAACCCCAGTCAAGGGAGTCAGGCAACCTTGCTGCAAACTCTATAAGTGCTATTTTTTGCATATGTGAGAGAGTCTTAAATATTATTTTGTAATAATTCAGTTATATAAAGTTGTCATAAAACAGTAAATTTCTTGCTGTTTTAGGCTCCTGTCTTAACCGGTCCCCTCAAACAGCCTATTTGTTTCTATATGTTAACTTAATGAACTTACGAGACACTTTTTCCAGTTTTAACTGGAAATTCATTTGTACTTGTAACCATGCCTAGCTTCTTTTGACTCTTTATTCCAAAGCAACAACCTGTGACATTACATCAGTTTCTAAAATGGTTCCCCTGACAAACCAAATTCCTCCTGTCAGAGAAAAGTGTATATAGATATAACCACACCACTGTTCTCAGCTGAATGTTTTGGGTTGTTTTCATACCACCCAGTTCATTTCAGGGAAACACATTCCTCCAGACTGAGCCTCTCCTCCCATTCTTCTTCCCTTTCACTCTTTTGATTAGATTTCACCTCAGTTTGTTCCAACTTTTCTACTTAATCTCCATGTGCTTACACTAGTGCCTTTATTTCTAACACTCTCTTTTGGCTTTACTCTTTCAAAGGCATCAGTAATTACCATAACAAACATTGTAGTGCTTTATAATAATTATGCATACTATTTCTGGACCTGGCACCAGCGTGGTTTTTCTGTACCATGCATGGGAATTGATATTTCACCTGTTGGGTTTGTCAACATTGCAATCTATCCATCTAGACACACAGAGAGTGAGTGCGAGAGTCCTTGCTGGTAACCACCAACATCTTACATGTAGTGGTTGTTAGGAGACAGTGCCAGAGCAAGTATCCTTAGCGAATTAACCTAAACCAGTATAAACAAGAGTGAGAGACCTTCATCAACTAGAAGAGGAAAACCTATCCAGCTTTTGCTTGTAGTGAAGCAACAGATTACACGTGATTAAATATGCCTGTAGGCTGTCTGTTGTTTTAATGTCTCTATCTTTTTTCTTTGTAATGCTGTGTTCCAACAGCGAAATTAAAGCAGTTTGTTCTAAGAAGGGTATTGGTGAGTATCACAGCTTACAGATTGCATAAAGGAGGAAACGTAGGTGTTCCAGACTCAGTCAGGCCTTCAGGATGATTGGTACATGCGAGATAATGGACTGGCTCCCAGTTTAGGAGTGAGTATAGTGAGGCCAAGAGGATGAACACTTGAGGGGTGCACTCAAAGACCAGTGATATGGCCAGGATGCTACTAGTCCTGTGGCTGTGAAAGAAAGTTTTCCATTGCATCTCCCAAACAACCTTCCTTGTAAAATTAGTTCCTGGGAGGATATGAGATTTGTAGAAGTAACGCCCCCCACCCCTCGTATTCTCCAGCACACATCACTCCAGTGCACTGACACATTCTTGCTTTAACTTAGCATGGCAGCTACCCATACACTTTATCTTACTGTAGGCTACACCCCTTATTTTGGTCCCAACCCCACTTAAGGGTTCCCTGTTGTTGGCTGGCTTTCCCATGCAGGCACTTGCTGCAGCTCTACACACTATAATAGGTGTTCTGTACAGTGGGCAGAACAGGCAGTTGAAAGTGAGGTGAGGCAGGACAGGCTCCCAGGATGGAGGGTGCCTGGTGCAGAAGCCAGTGACAATGTGTTGAAGTTGTGGACCATATCATACCCATTCACGTTTGGTCCCGTGGCTCCTCTGTTTTGGAGGGATTGCAGAGACAGCCCTGAGGGGTTCCGTGACCCCTGTGCACAGAGTCTCAACATCACTCACTCCATTTTGGCCCTGCCCCAGCCTCACCATGGTGGAAGGTCATGGGTCGAAACCCAAGTGATCAGTGGGACAGCCAGAGTTGCTCCCCCTTGGGCCAGTGCCTGCATCAATCCGAACCTGCTCAGTCAGAGATCAGATGGGCCCCCGGCCTCCCCTACCCGCAATGAATTGGGCCCTAGATCGCTGCCTAGGTTGCCTGTACCTTACTCTAGCCCATCCAACTGTATTTGGTGTGTGTGTGGCTGCGGGCCCCACTGCATTGCGCTGTTCCATACCTATTCAGAAAGCTCTCGATTTCCATTGCTTACTTTCTGGTGCGTATTTATTGCAACTTACTGATATCCAAAGCCTGGTCTACACGGCAAAATTAGATTGACCTAGCTGTGTCACGTAAAGGTGCAAAAAAGTACACCCCAAAACACTGGAGCTAGATCAACCTAACTCCTGGTGTGTATGTAGCTTTGTTAAAGAAGGCCTTTGAGAAGTGCTAGAAAAAACATCTGCACTATGGTGCTAAAGCTGAAGCACTGTAGCTGTGCCATGATAGCATAGTGTAGGCATGCCTCCAATCCCTGTTCTTTGACCATTATACTGGTATGTTTAACTGCTGTTGGGGTATAAATATACTCCCCATGTGGATACACTGTTCTGGCAAGAGTGCCTTTTTTTATTTATCTTGAACACTTCCCAAGGACCTTAAGTGACAATGAAAAAGGCACCTCTTACATAAGTGGGAAGTTACATCTGTATGCCTTTCCCAAGTCCGTTAAAAAAGTGTTTGTGTAAATAAATGCTAGAATTAAAAGTGCAGAATCGGAAAAGTGGTTTTCTGTGTTATAACTTCTGGAATTAAATTCCCTATATGAGGCTGCTTGGAAAGCTTGAGATTGTGGCAAAAGCACAATATTTCTGCTAAAATTATCAGCAATGAAATAGTTGCCTGGATATTTAAACTGTCACCTTCAGGTTTGATTATTAACAAGTTGCTGTGTTGAATGCAGCATTTTGTCTCTCTCATGTCTGTTTTTTCAAGCTCCACGGATAACATTGCTTTGGCTTATATTTGTGATCAGAGCTAGAAAAAAATCTGCTTTGAGAGATTCCTTACAGTTCTGCAGTAAGTGGGATGGGGGGGGGGTTATGCTTTAACAAAACTGGTGTGTCATTTCATATTTGCTAAAGGCTGGCTTTCTATAAATTTAAGCCACAGCTCTTTGAGGGAGGGGAATCCAAATTAAAAAATATCTTTCACTCTGAGAACTCCAGTCCACAGCATAGCAACAAGCCAGTGGTCATGTCCTCCCCTTAGTATTTTAATTATTTCCAGCACTTAGAGTTGCCTTCCTAGTCAATATTAATATGTCTATAAATACCGCTTTATCGAAAAAAGCTGAACCTGCCCTTCACCCCTCCCTCAGTGACACTTGTAAATAGTGCACTGTTCTTTACAGGTTCATGCTGCAGATTCTTTTAATGTGTCTTGCGTAGACATTGCTCCTCCAAGGCAACAGAATGTGGTGCTAGTAAAGCAGCTGGCCAGCTGTGGAAGAAATTGCACATGGAGGGAGGCTTCTTTTTTAGACGTTCCTGCCCACTGCTGCAGAATTATGATTAAACTATTCTGCTGAATGTTAAAGATGTGTGCACATGAGAGTGAGCACAACAGCTCGGATTGCCTTCTGCTTCCTTCTCTGCTTGTTTAGTGCATGATTTCCCAACCTTCCAACTTAATTTAATAACTGCTTTCATTTCTATGCTGTTACCCTGCCTTTCAACTCCTGTGGTGGTTACACTTCACAGAGCCCCCCCAATGGTACATCAGATTCGCTGATTTGTGCATTTACACATTCCTTTCCCTGTTAACTGATTCTCACAGTCCCTTGAAGAATTGCTCTAGGACAGACAATGAAGTGTTGACAGGGAGGTGTTAGCAGAGCTGAAACGTGGAAAAAAACTGCTAGGGGATTAAACCAGTAAGACTCTATAGAGATGAAAGTTGCCCTTTGTATTAGGGTTCATAAAGAGTTAATAGATCTAATAAATGTATGGTTGTGATGCTTTGGGAGTGCATCCAGACCAGTAAGGG
Organism: Pelodiscus sinensis; assembly: GCF_052426305.1. Lineage (NCBI taxonomy): Eukaryota > Metazoa > Chordata > Testudines > Trionychidae > Pelodiscus > Pelodiscus sinensis. The sequence continues at coordinate 166,306,821 of NC_143053.1, forward strand.
ATTGCATCACCACGTGCTGTTACCAGATTTGACTCTTACTTTGGGATACACTCATTTATTAGGGTTACTCTTATGGGAGCGGGAGGAGGGTGGTAATTCTATCAATGTACTGTTTGTGTTACTTGTGTTCTCATACAGAGCTCTACTTCTCCCTTCTGCTAGTTCCCTCCCATGGAGCTCTCCTGGCTAGGTTTCCCAGGGCTGGGTTCTTCTCACCCCAGAATCAGATGAACACACATGCACATTTTAACAGAGTATGTCTGAGAGGATTGGATTAGTCAGTTCTCCCAAACTAACCCTTTCTATGTCCCTGGACTCAATAGGCTAGTTTGAGTGGCACTTCCAAGCTGACACTTTCATATACCATGAACATCACACTGGAATAGAGTATTCCTGAGCCGGCTGGGTCGAGCAGCACGTCCAAGCTGCCACCATCATGTGTTCCAGTTTCAGCATGTCCCCATCTCCAATTTCACGTTACAGTTCTGGTAGTAGCCCACTTACTGAGCAAACCCCACAGGAGTTTTGGGTAATGCAGGGATCTTTAGGTTCGGTACAAGAGGGAAAGAGAGAGAGGAAAGTAACCAGCTTAACCATTAAAGTTATTTTTTGCCAGGTAATAACTATACAATAAACGTCATCAAACAAACCAATCAATTACGATATTAAGTCTAATTTGATTACAAAAGTCATGTTTAGAAAACTACAACTGAGCACACAAGTCAGGGTCAGAAGGCTATACTTAGAGGATACGTCTATACTGCAGGCTTGTTGCACAAGAACTGTTTTGCACAAGAGTTCTTGCGCCAAAATTCTTGTGCAAGAGCATGTCCATGCTGCCATGTGCTTTTATGCAAGAGCATCCATGGCAGTGTGGATGCTCTCTTGTGCAAGAAAGCTCTGATGGCCATTTTAGCCATAGAGGTTTCTTCCACAAGAATCCTCTGTTGCCCATCCACACAGATTCTTGCACAAGAGCTCTTGCGTAAGTGGGCTTATTCCTCATGGGGAGAGGAATAACTCTTGCGCAAGAAGCCCTCTGTTCCGACGCCTCGCTGTAAATTTACTTGTGCAAGAATGTGCGTGCAGTGTAGATGCGCCACAAGTTTTTGCACAAGAACAGTTGTTCTTGCGCAAGAAGCCTGCAATATAGACATCGCCAGAGATTTGGGTTCTCACTAGTGTTCCCTGTAAGCTGTGTGCTTGTGCAGCCACTCAGGAGAGATTCAAATGTTCCCAACTGATTAGCAGAGTGTCCTCAACTAGAGGTTTTTTTGTTTTGTTTTTATTGGTGGTACACATAAAAAATGTATTCTGCATGTGGATGGAAAAAATGCACACATAGATGGAAAAGATTTGAAGGAACATTGGTTCTTACCACTCCATGAAGCTTGAAATGATCTATGTTCACAGGTGGTTGGTTGTGCAGGGTCCAGACATTTGGAGACATGCAGAGCCCCCAGTCTGATCAGTCACGAGAAAATGAAGTCCCAATGGAACTGATGCAAATTTTGGATCCAAGCATCAGAGCACTTACTTGAACACAGGCAGGGGTTTCTGTAGAGAAAAATCAGTGGTTCTTGGGAGAACAATAGATTTGTTTATGGCTAAACTGATAGCCCAAGGGAGTATACCAAAGTTGTTATGTTCAGCCCAGACCACAGAAACTGATAATTCCTGGCTATAGGTGGTATTCCTTTGAGGGGGCTTCAATATTTTGGATACCAATAAGGATTTATTATTATTATTGATCTGATAACTACTGAACTGGTTGAGTATAGGTGTGGGCTCATTAACACCTGGAGCAGAGATTCCCCATCATGTAGTGCTTCCTTGCTTTTCTGGTCCCAGAATTCAGGGTGGTTCTTGCCTTGGAATCTCTGTTCTCCATTCTGTATTCTAGTGGAGGTATCTCCCTGTTCCATCTTGGATGCAAATGATGCTTAAATGAGGTTTAACTCTTAAATGAGCAGAGTTGCCTTCATCCTGTCATCCAGCACTTATATTTTTTCATACATCACTCATAAAGATGCCACCAATGGTGTTAATAACCAACTTGTTGCTAATTAGCATAAGAACCCTTATGTAACAACAGTGAAATGAGGCTCACTGAGCTGATCAGGCCAGCTAAGATTCACTGCTATATACCCAGAGGCCTTTTCTGTCTGGTATTGGAGTGACCTTTGGGTCATAGTGGTTATAGACTGTTAGAGTCCAGAAGGTCAGTGGGTTGCTTGCTACCATTCTTTACACATTCTCCAAGTAATTATAGCCTGTCAATTTGACATTGATCCTGGGCAAGATAATTGAACTCCTGTTTTGGGACTCGATTAACAAAAAAAATTAAAGGAAGGTAATATAAATTAATTCCAATCAACTTCAGTTTATGGAAAATAATTCCTGTCAAACTAACTTAGTATCTTTTTTTAATGAGATTAAAAGTTAGGTTGATAAAAGTAATGGTGTTGATGAAATAGACTTCTGAATTTGACTTTTGATTAAAAAAATAGAAATATATAACATTCATATGGCACACATTGAATAGATTAAACTGAAGAGCGGCTAGACTACTCTGCCCAGTTCTAGTGGCAACAATTCTAGAAAGTTATTGAGTAATGGAAGAGTGCTCAGAGAAGAGCATGGGGATGATTAAAGATTAAGAAAATGTGTTGAGCTCCTATTTAAGCTTTACAAAGAGAGGGACACACATGACATGATTATAGTCTGTAAGTACTTACATGGTGAGCAAATATTTGATAATGAGCTCTTCCATCTTAGAAACAGAACACCACCCAATGAATGAAAGTTAAAGCTAGCTGAATTCAGAGTAGAAATGAGGCGCATTTTTTTTAAAACAAATGAGGATAATTATCCTTTGGAACAGTTTACCAAGGGCAGTGGTGGATTCTCCATCATTGGCAATTTTTAAGTCAATTGGATTTTTTTTCTAAAAAATATATGATGTAGAAATTATGTTGGAGAAGTTCTTTGGTCTATGCTACACAGGAGGTCAGATTAGATTACCATAATGGCTTTAAGTATCAGAGGGTAGCCGTGTTAGTCTGAATCTGCAAAAGCGGCGAGGAGTCCTGTGGCACCTTATAGACTAACTGAAGTGTAGGAGCATAAGCTTTCGTGGGCAAAGACCCACTTCGTCAGCTGCATGCACATGCATCTGACGAAGTGGGTCTTTGCCCACGAAAGCTTATGCTCCTACAGTTCAGTTAGTCTATAATGGCTTTAGACTCTCTGAATCTCCTGATGTGCTAATAACCATCTATAACACTGTTTCCTTATCTCCACAGCCCAGTCTATTCTTGTCCCATGTGCATGTTGAGATGTGTATATTCTGGTGGCATAACACTTGCTTTTGCACATATATTTGTTGTTGTGTATGTACATATGAAATGTAAGTACTCACAACTTGCAGGAACAAAATTGAATGATGCACCAAGTACAACAAAAGAAAGAGATACTTCTCAATGATGCTGCAGTGCTTGTGGACCACTGTTGGTGTTTCACAGACATCAATGTCAGGTGGTTGGGAAAGATGCAAGATGCACACATCTTCAGTAACACTGGCCTGAACAGAAAGCTGCAGGTGGGGACTCTCTTTGCAGATCACAAGATTACAGTGGGGGATGTGGAAATGCCCATTCTGATCCTGGGAGACCCGGCTTACCCACTTGCAGCCCAGGCTCATCAAACCTTATACAGGGCACCTGGACAGCAGCAAGGAGCATTTTATCAACAGGCTGAGTGATGCTGCCTGGTAATGGAATGTGTCTTTGGCAGATTGAAAGAGAGATGGAGGCAGAGCTGTTCCATCCATAGGAAATGAGCAGAGGTGGAGAAGCACCTGTAGAGGGGATGTTGCCACAGACCCCACACTCAGGAGGTTGCTGTTGGCCTGGATGGAGATGTCTTTATAGCAAGCTAGACTTTATGAAGGATCATAGTTCCATGGTTATAGCTGCTTGCTATAGTTTGCATAATATCTGTGAAAATAAGGGTGCAGTATTTGCTCATATGGAAAGCGCTGAAGCACAGCGCCTGGCTGCAGAGTTTGAGCAGCTGGACACTAGGGCAATCAGAGGAGCCCAGAGGGATGCTATTAACATCAAGGAGGCTTTGAGGAATCACTCTGACAAGGAGGGGCACTGAAATATCTCTCTTGCAGAGTTGCTTCCCTGCTGCATCCCATATAACACAGTTCTGTGAAGGGCTTGAGTGATTGCTATGTGCTGTAGAACAGAAAACAAATTTGCCTTTATTAATCAAGACAAATCACAGTGAAACACACCAAAGCACCTACCTTTGCTGGTAAGTGAGGGTCTTGAAAAAGATAAAGCCTCCCAACTGTGTGTAGGTCCAGCGGTCATAGTAAAGTTGTAAGAGTGGGTAGAGAGTGGAGGATTACTAAAGTGAAAAGGAATGGGTGGGCATAGTGAGGGGGTTCTGGACAAATAAATGTGTATATGCTGCAGGGGAGGTTGAAGCCAGGTCTGCTCACTCTGCAGCTTGATTAAAGACGTGAGCATCTTGGTTTGATCCTCCATGACCTTGATCATGCATCTTTCCTATCCTGCCTTTCAGTTACCCATTGCTCCTCTGGTTTTTTTGAGCCTTCCCTCCATTAAGGAATGCTTTATAACTTTCCTCCTGAGGTCCTCACTGTTGCCTTTGGGTCTCTTCCTTATCTGACTCAAGTCTGTTAGCAGGAGAAATTTTCTCTGTTCTCAAGGTCTCATGTGTAACATAGAATGTTACTAATGTTAAATTCCTGCTCAAAGTTGAAACATTTCATTTACAAGTACCTTTTCCAACATATGCAGCCACTTTCCTACTGAACCTTGCAAGACACACACATCCCTGCAGGCACCGTAAACCCACTCAATGTGGGGGAAGCGGAAGGGAGGAATTAAGTGTGTACACAGGGACACAAGAAAATACAGCCATAGCTTGTGCAGCATGTTTGCAGGGAAATCTTGCTAATTATGCCACATTTCTCCAGAGGTGGATATCTTGCTGATACCTCACTGCTGAGGGGCAACAGGCAAATCAGGGCTCAAATTCTGGCCTTGCTCCAAGTGCAGCCCAATTATGTGCCAGTTTGGTCCCTACACCACAGAATGGTATGGGAGAGTGGCCTACCATGGAGAAGGAAACACGGCGGTGCTGCCTTGGAACCTGCACGAGAAAATCGATAAATACCTCAGGCACCATTTCCAAAGCATCTTTCTGCAGGATTCCATTGACATCTCAGTGTGCATCAATGCCCTGCGTGGACATAACTTCTAGCTATGCAGGGCTGTGCGCAGCTCGAAGAAACACAGCCCCCCTCTCATCTTTCCATGCCCTCCACCCACCTTTGCACTTCCCACAGCAGAACCACATACCCTGCATCTCATCCTCCTCTTCCTGCTCCCCGTAGAGCTGCTGCTGAGACTAGCCATTCACCTCTGGAGTGGAAAACAATTCCTTGCTGCCTATCCTACTGGGTGACCCCACTATGAGCCCCACATCTTTGTCCAGCTCTACTTCTTTATCTATGATTTATCCTCTGGTTTAAGTCCTCTTTCTACTCAGTACCCCTGAAGTATCTATGGGGCTCTTGACAGTGGAAATAGGGTAGCCTCGCCACCCAGGATTGTGTCCAACTCCTTATAAAACTAGCAGGTCTTGGGTGCAGCACCGGAGTAATGGTTTGCCTCCCTCACCTTATGGTATGACTGCCTCAGCTCTTTTATCTTTGCTGTGCTCTGCAGTGTGTCTCGCTCATAGCTATTTTCACACAAGCTTCACAAAATATGCCTGTACGTGTTGTCCCGCTTCCTATGAATCACTTGCAGCTAGGACTGCACAGACTTCTCTCTCTACACATAGATTAGATCCAAAAGCTCAGCAGTGGTCCAAGCAGCAGAGAGTTTGGAGTGATAGCCAGCCATGATCATCTAGGAAGATGCCATGAAAACAATCTGTGCAGAGCAAACCAGCAGGAAATTAAACTTTAAGTTCCCGAGGCTTGCAAGGGGAAGGGGTGGATTGCTGCATACCTGGCTGCAGGGCAACAGAGTTCAACGTGCTGGCCAGAGCAGCTACTTGAAGCATTGTGGGAAACTCCCTGGAGGGCAAACAAGGTTAAAAAAAAAACTTTTGTTGTCCACACTGCATGATTGTCAACAGTAAAGGGAGGTGGAAAGAAAATAATCCCTCATGGAGGTGGAAGTTCTTTTTGCCACCCAAACTGGAATTTTTTCACAACTTTTGTCATGTGGCAGTGTGAATGCTACTACAGTTTTGTCCACAAAGGGCAGATTTTGGCAACAAAACTTGGTAGTGTAAGTGCTGGCTCAAAGATTTGTCTGCTCCCAAGGCTATCTCTGAGCTATCAATTACTGTGGTGTAATTTGTTGCTGAGTGTGAAAAAACATTCCCCTGAATGACATAAGTTACTCCGACCTAAGTGCCAGTGTAGGCAGCACTATGCCGGCAGAAGAGTTTCTCCCACCAACATAGCTGCTGCCATTCGTGGGACTGGACTTACGCCAACAGGAGAGCTCTCTCCCATTGGCCTAGAGCAGTTATTTAGAGAGCTTACAACTAACTGCACAGCTGGATTGCTGCAGCCCCGTTGCTGCAAACTCTCTGTTGGTTTCCATATAAACCCGTGGAATGTTGTCAGTTGACTCCTCCACGGTCAGAAGGACTACTTTATTACTTTACATCATCTTCAATTCTGCAGTCTTTCAAAACAAACGCCCCTCAGCACACTCCTACACTCACCTTTTGATGTTGTCATCCTGAAGACTTATGATCTAAACTCTGCAGTTTGGAAGGATTAAATCTGATGTAATATTTGCAATCAATAGCACAGGAAAGCGTCATCTGGTACCTTTGCATAATATCTAATGCCAACAATATGAATAATATTTTCTTACTATAATTAATCACCAGAGTTTTTTAAAGTATTAAGAATCAGTGCAACTTTGAAACAGAGAAATGAGCACTCTTAGTGGCATTTCCATGATAACAAAGATAAAGTATTCACATGTAGGGGTTGGATTTTTTTGGCTATAAATCAACAAATTCCGTTGTTTATTATAAATTTAGGAGGTCATGTCTGCAAAAGCCAAGATAATGTGGACTTTCTCTGCTTCTTTAATTTCTTAGAACAGAAGGCCAATTAATTGCCCATGCTTAATAGCAGCCCTTCTTGGAATCCCCTCTGTTTAGAAATCAGTGTTATGTATTGGTTGAATGACTGCTAAGGCTGCCAACTTTTGATAAACCCATTGTTGGGTTAAAAAGAATAATATAGATTGAAATCTGGAAGTAAAATTGAAGAATTATTACATAATTTATAAGTAAAATTGGGATTTCCCCATTGTTCTTCACAATTTCTCTTGGTCTCCATTCTCTGTGTTTCTTTTCTTTTTCTCCTGTTCTCACATTAATTCTTGTCCTCCATCTTTTCTATGCCTGCTTACAGTTTTTCCCCATCCAGAATATAAAGGGAATGTGAGAAAAGAAAACAAACCATTTAAGACAGTTTAAGATAACTAGATTCTTATAATTTAGCCACATGATAGTTTTTTTCCTTCATCATTTTCAACATTGCAGGAGAATAATGAATGCAATTTGCATGATGTCCCACTTCACCTGCCTGGGGAGATCTGGAACTACGCCCCCCAAGTGATCATTATGTAGATGAAGTAATTTGGGACACACAAAAAATGAGTCCAGGTGGCTACTTTATTTATTTATTTATTATTTAAAAGATGAACTTCAGTGCTGGCAAATTGCACCAGATTGACAGCCCTAGAGACTGAACACATCTGTCTATATCCAGTGTAGCTACTAGGTGGGCAATTAATATTAACTACCCCTTTACCCCCATGCCTCCAGGCACCTCTGTGTTCTCGGCCCATACAGTACTGCAATGTTATTTGTTCAAAATGTCTTGTACAGCATCATTTGAAAACTGATTAACAACTAGTGTGGTGTTAATGTGAAATGTATGAGACAGTGCTGTTCATGAGATTATGGATACTCAGTGATGATATGATTTAAAGTTTGAAACTAAAAGGTGTTTACACCTAGTATGCCAAGTTGTCAATAAACTGTTTTTTCTCTGGACAAAAAAAAAAAGAGGACAACACTTCAAACTTGGGTAGTCAAATTCAGTGAGCTTACAGGTTGCAGGAGAAGGATATTTATATTGTAAAGTTTTACATTTAGCCTGTCTTGGTGACTTTTGGCCCTCCTAAATACTTTTGACAGCTCTTAGTACTTGCAATATTATTTGCACATCATGAACAATTATTTTCTGTGTCGAGTTTTAGATAAGCTAATGACAAGCTGGATGATGTATGAGCTCATTTGCACATGTATAAAAATATCCCAGATAAAAAGTGAAGTAAAGAAAAGTTTCCTGTTACTTCATGGTAACTCATACTTTATCATGACATTGGTGTCATGAAACTAAATTGTCTCATTCTGCAGTAACAAGAAATCTTTTAGTAAGTCTCCGCAATGTCCTTTCTCTTGAGAACAGAATAAAAAATTGTAAGCATGCTATTAAAAACAAAAAACTCTAATGCTGTTTCTTCTGGACTATATAGCTACTGTGTGTGTACATGTGCATATACGTGTGTGTGTGTGTGTGTGTGTGTGTGTGTGTGTGTGTGTGTGTGTTGGTAGCTAAGGAAATATTGTATGGTATAATGCTGTGTTGAGATGGGTTTTCAGTTGAGATAGGAGTCCTATAGTAACTTCCAAAGCAAAGTAGGCAAAAGTATAAAAAACCCATTTCCTATACTATAAAATTATTAATATAAGGAAGGAGTATTTTCCATCTTAATGTTTCTCTTCTCCCCTCTCCCCCATCCCTGTACAACATTTTAAATATTCAATATAACAATGTTTTTGCCATTAACCTACTTTTTGCCTGGATCAGTCTACAGTCCCTCTGGGTTTTTTTAACAGCCATTTTAGCCAAACTAAGCTAAATAACAGAGGCAGAAGTATTTGGGTGGGATAGACAAACATATCAAAACAGCCTATGCATTCACTAGCAGACATATGGCATCAGATTGCAGAAACATGGAGATATAATAGATTTGTTGTGTGGCCACAAGATTCGGACAGAAACTTTGTATTTCAGGGCAAGTCTTTCAGACTTGACAGATCAGTAATTCAATTGTAGGTTGCCTTACTTGAGAGTTTTAGAGCAGGAGTGCACTTGATATTAATAATGTGTAAAGACATAGCTGTCCCTCCAGTGCAGCAGCTTCTCAAGAAAACATTAATCATATTTTTCTGAGACAGCTGTATTGATTTCTTGGGAGAAATATTTCCTTGTCTACTCCCTAGCCATTCCTTAACCAGTCACCAAGCTACAGTGATCTGAGCCCAATCAGCAACTAATTATTGCCTGTTGATCGGGTGCAAGTTTTGCTTAAGGTTCTCATGCAGGTTATTTACCATTTGCTGGGGCATAAAACCTGCTTTTGTTCAGCTGTCATGCATGTCAGTGTAATACAAACTTGTGTCCCTCTGTATAGCCAGTCATGGTAAGCCTCTTTGTTGTTTTTTCCTTCGTGAGATCCTTGGTATGCTGAAAAGCTTAAGCAGTGGCACACCTGTTTACAATGATGATGACAGTTTACATGTATCTATCTTAGGCCTTTACTATACTGATCTGCACCGTTATCTACTTCAAGTACACAAGTAGAGTAGCTGAAGTCAATATATTCAGTGTTTTCTTTTCCTTCCCCAAGGTCAGTGACACTGCTCTTCTGTCAACGCCAGGTTACTCTTCTTGTATTGGTGGAGTACCAGCAGGGATATGAGTACTCTTGAGCTATGTCTACATTGGCGGGTTCTTGCGCCAGAAATATGCAAATGAGGCTAAGCGTGGAATATTGCCAAGCCTCATTTGCATACCTAATGAGCCACTATTTTTGCGGAAGAGGCTCTTGCGCCAGAAGGAGCTGTCTACACTGCCCCTTCTTGTGCAAGAAAAACCCTCTTGCGCAATGCTGCTACGCTGATTATTTTCAGGAATTACAGCATTGCGCAAGAGTGTTTTTCTTCCACAAGAAGGGGCAGTGAAGACACTCCTTCTGGCGCAAGAGCCTCTTCCACAAAAATGGTGGCTCATTAGATATGCAAATACGGCTCGGCGATATTCCACACTTAGCCTCATTTGCATATTTCTGGTGCAAGATCGTGCCAGTGTAGACATAGCCCTAGAGATTGAGTTATTGCATCTACAGCAGATGTAATAAATTGATGGCCAATGGATTGATCACTACACCATCGATTGATCCAGAACATAATGTACATAAGACCTCAGACATTTGATAGTCTGTTGCAGTGGTATCCATCAAAATACATAACTTTTGTGTGTGACAGTGTTGTACAACTTTGGATCAATTAATTTTTATTTACACAATGCTCATCTATATATATTTAGGTACAAAACTTTGATGATTGGTAATAATATTGGAGGCCAATAGAGAAGCCAACATTCGGGGAAGAGGAAAAAACTGGTGAAGGAAAGAGGATCCAAAATGATCAGCTGTGAATTTTAAAAGCCTCTGTAGACCTCTGTTATGTAGGTGGTGTTCTACACATTTTATCAAGGCAAAAAAGCTGAAGGCCTAAATAACTAACTTTCAGAGGTTCTGAGTTCCACATTTCTCAGTCGCTTAGGCCTTATCTTAGTAGAGCACTTAAGCATTTACTTAACTTAAAGCACATGGGTACTTTTATTTGGGACTACTTGTGCTTGACTAAGACAGATTATTCATTTGTTTAACATGAAGCACATGCTATAAGTGCTAAGCTGAATTGGAGCCTTAGTTGAGGAAAATCCTGGTTTGTTCTTAAAAAACTTGATTGGAATATAGAAGGCAAAGTAACTTCGAGGGAATGAGAGAAAATGTTATGATGGAGATAGGGGACTAGTATGCCATCTTGATGAGCTACCGTAGGGGATCCTCAATAGAGAATATAAACCTTTGCTTAGAGCTTGTGTTGTGTAGACTCGCAAGTTGTAGCAGTTGAACTTAAAATGGTTTTGATTGTATATCAGTTTAAAACTGATCCTACCTGTTTATTGCACACACCAGTAAGTTTACCGACACAAAGTAAAGCAGTACAAGTCAGGTGTAGAAAAAATATTCATACTCCCCCATTGCTCTGGTTTAACTAAATTGGTATAAGTCACTTTTTTTTTATTCATACCAAGACAACTTTGTGTGTAGGGCAGGTGTTCAGCAAAAGGTGGCAGGACTGATTATTACCATCATGGAGTTGAAGCTCACATCCAAGCTTCTGTTATCTGTGACTGTTCTGATATTTAGCTCCCCAGAAGGTATGCGGGAGGCTGCTAGAATGAATAATCATCAGTTTCAGTTGCTCCCCCAAACAAACTGAATGTGCTAATTTCACGAGAAGCACAAAGCCACATTTGCACAGCATTCGACACTCCCTGGCACTCCTCAGGGAACAGATTATGAGAGTGAGACTTTTTTCCACCATTTTCCCAGGGGAGAAACTTTAAATTCCCTCAGAAGTCCAGGAGATGTACTGAATCAGCACCCCTTTAGTCCAACCAGACTCCTCCAATGAGAGCAAATGCACTCTGCTCTCATTCCTAGTAGGCATGCTGCTCCTCCCACAAGCTCGTGGCCAGGTTCTGTCAGCAGTGAATCAGACAGAGGCTTATCTTTTCCAAGAATGTAAATTGAACAGTGCCGGGCAAAGCAGTTTCTATTCTGTCCAGATTAAACTTTGTTATTCTGATGCACTGGATCATGTCTGCTTCCAGAGTGACGGCATGTAGCATAAAACATGACAGAGCTAATGGAGTGTAGGACAGCATATCACAACTTTAAAAACATTGTACATTTTTTGGGTTAGCCCTGGTTGGAGCCATAAGGGATGTGATCTATTTCCTATTGTTTCAAAGCTCCACATTTCAGCCTCCATGCTGCTGCTGGAGGGTGACTTGGTATGAAATTCCCATATCCTTACTTAAGGTGTAAAGCGTGTGGTTACTGATCAATAATGTGAAGTGCAGCCAGTCCCCAAAAAACAGTTATGTTGAATGCCTCAACATTCACCCAATTCTATGCTGCCTGGGGAGCAAGAAACTGAGAACCAACAATCCATCCCTGGTGTCATGCTGTAGAGATTGAGCAAGCAAAAGGCCTTGTCTATGAGAGGAAAGCTTTGCTAGTTATACTGGTGTAATTTAACAGTATAACTCCCCAAGTAGACACTTTTATCACTTATTCTACTATATAAATAGGAAAAAAACAAAAAAAGAAGTAGGACCACTAATTACTAAGGATGGAGTGGTGGTTAAGGATAATCTAGGAATGGCCCAATATCTAAACAAATACTTTGCTTCAGTCTTTAATGAGGCTAATGAAGAGCTTAGAGATAATGGTAACATAACAAATGGGACTAAGGATGTGGAGGTAGATATTACCATATCCGAGGTAAAAGCCAAACTTGAACAGCTTAATGGGAGTAAATCCGGGGGCCCAGATAATCTTCATCCAAGAATATTAAAGGACCTGGCACATGAACTTGCAAGTCCATTAGCAAAAATGTTTAATAAATCTCTAAACTCAGGGGTTGTACCATTTGACTGGAAAATTGTAGTTCCTATTTTTAAGAAAGGGGAAAAAAGCGACCCGGGTAACTATAGGCCTGTTAGTTTGACATCTGTAGTATGCAAGATCTTGGAAAAAATTTTGAAGGAGAAAGTAGTTAGAGACATTGAGGCTAATGGCAATTGGGACAAATTACAACATGGTTTTACAAAAGGTAGATCGTGCCAAACCTACCTGATCTCCTTTTTTGAGAAAGTAACAGATTTTTTAGATAAAGGAAACGCAGTGGATCTAATCTACCTCAACTTTAGTAAGGCATTTGATACAGTACCACATGGGGAATTATTGGTTAAATTGGAAAAGATAGGGATTAATATGAAAGTTGAGAGGTGGATAAGCAACTGGTTAAAAGGGAGACTACAGCGGGTCATATTGAAAGGTGAACTATCAGGTTGGAGGAAGCTTACTAGCGGAGTTCCTCAGGGATCAGTTTTGGGGCCAATTTTATTTAATCTTTTTATCGCTGACCTTGGCACCAAAAGTGGAAGTGTCCTGATAAAATTTGCGGATGACACAAAGTTGGGAGCTATTACCAATTCAGAAAAGGATTGGGATATCATACAGGAAGATCTGGATGACCTTGTAAATTGGAGTGATAGCAATAGGATGAAATTTAATAGTGAGAAGTGTAAGGTTATGCATTTAGGGATTAATAACAAGAATTTTAGTTATAAACTGGGACACATCAGTTGAAAGTAACGGAGAAGAAGGACCTCGGAGTCCTGGTTGATTATAGGATGACTATGAGCCGCCATTGTGACATGGCCGTGAAAAAGGCTAATACAGTCTTGGGATGTATTAGGTGAGGTATTTCCAGTAAGGATAAGGAGGTGTTAGTGCCATTATACAAGGCATTGGTGAGACCCCATTTGGAATACTGTGTGCAGTTCTGGTCTCCCATGTTTAAGAAGAATGAATTCAAACTGGAACAGGTACAAAGAAGGGCCACTAGGATGATCCGAGGAATGGAAAACCTGTCTTATGAAAGGAGACTCAAGGAGCTTGGCTTGTTTACCTTGACCAAAAGAAGACTGAGGGGGGACATGATTGCACTCTTTAAATATATTAGAAGGATAAATACCAGGAAGGGAGAGGAATTATTTAAGCTTAATACCAATGTGGACACAAGAACAAATGGATATAAGATGGCTAGTAGGAAGTTTAGACGTGAGATTAGACGAAGGTTTCTAACCATTAGAGGAGTGAGGTTCTGGAACGGCCTTCCAAGGGAAGTAATGGGGGCAAAAGATCTATCTGGTTTCAAGATTAAACTAGATGGGTTTATGAAGGGGATGGTTTGATGAGATAACATGATCTTGGTAACTAATTGACCATTCATTATCAGTGGGAAATAGATCAATGGTGGGATGATAGGAGTTACTATAGAGAACTTTCTGGGTGTCTGGCTGGTGAGTCTTGCCCACATGCTCAGGGTTTAGCTGATTGCCATATTTGGGGTCGGGAAGGAATTTTCCTCCAGGGTAGATTGGCAGAGGCCTTGGAGGTTTTTCGCCTTCCTCTGTAGCATGGGGTACAGATCACAGCTGGAGGATTCTCTGCATCTGGGGGTCTTCAAAGTATTTGAAGGCTTCAATATCTGAGATATAGGTGAGAGGATTATTCTAGGAGGGGTGGGTGAGATTCTGTGGCCTGCACTGTGCAGGGGGTCAGACTAGATGATCATAATGGTCCCTTCTGACCTTAAAGTCTATGAGTGGGTTTTTTTTGTTTCATTTAGCTTAAACCTCTTCAAAAACAGCCTAAGGGAAACTAAATAATGGTACTGTTGCAGTAGAATAAGTTATAGCAATAAGGTTATAGCAATAAAGATACATAGGTTTAAATTCACACCTTACAATATGCTGGTGTGGACAAGCCCTTAACAGTGTGAAGTAGTTACATCAGTTTTTGTCTTCACCTTCTACAGATGTTTTCTCTTTCAGTTTTAATTGGTTATATAAAATGTGCTTGTCACTACTATGTGAGTACACCATATGGAATTGAAAGATATGTAAACTGTACACAAATCCTGAAGAATCTTTGGTACTCTTTGTCTTGAATCCCACGTCTGCATGAGCACATCTTAAAGGATTGATTTCCACAAGGTAATAAGTTTATGGAAACCTCACAGCCAAAAAAGCCATCAGCTGGTAACTTGTATCCTGATCACACTGGGAAAAAGCTAATGTTTGTTCATAAATCAGACTAAAAACAAGGCAGTGACTGGGCAGGTGCTGGCTAGGGTCCATTAATTAAAATCCTTCACAAAGAGTGATGGACTAATTCAGAAATGTGAAGCAGGAAAATTCCTTTTGTATGCATAAGCTAAGTGGATCAGACTGCTGCTCTCTTTAGTATGCTGAAGAATGTGTTAACCTTTTAGGAGACCCTTTTTCACTATGGGGCCTCGGCCCAAGATTCTTTTTACAAACAAAAGACCTCACCAGCAATATATATTCAATCATATCAAGGTCAGGCAGGAATATTCTACTACTTATCTCATGTTATTTCAGTTTCAGCCAGTCATTCAGCACCATCATAATTTGAGCCTCACCCTGTAACATAAATGCAGCTGTCAATTTGCTGCAGAGTATTAAAATGACAAAATAATTAGCAAAATTAATTGGTTAAGGGCCTGGTCCAAAATCCTCTGAAGTCAGTGAGGCAGGGAGCTGTGAAAAAAGTGTGATTTTAAAATAGTATATTTTCAAATTAGTAATTTAAAAATGGATCATAATGTATATGCACCAGAAGGCCAAATAAATCTGACCATTCTTAGCTTTTGAGTGCTGGACTTTGCGATCTCAATAATGTTTTTTACAGGAGCTTGGGGGGGTGGATATGTGTAAAATAAGTATTTATTTAGAGATACTTGTTTTTGAGCATCTTTGTGGAAAATGATATTATGTATTAATGACTCATTCAATAATCTCCAGCATGTAAATGATGTCATGGAAATTAATGATAGAGGAGAACTTCCTGGTCATTTTAACTATCCTCACACAACTTTGTTTTATTGTCAACGCCAACTAAATTTTGAAAACAGTCAGTTTTCACTGTTCAGTTACCTGCGGCCAAAATGTTCAAATTTGTGTCAAATCTAGATTTTCAGAGAAGCTGAGCATTTCCAACTAAAGCTATTCAGAATTTTTTTGACAAAATATTGTTGTTTTGGTCAGAAACTGCAAATATATCAAAACTAAAATGGGTTGTGAAGACATACTAATTTGGACTAAACCTTTGTTGAGAAAGTTTCTCAGATCCAGAATCAACTGGGAGAGAGAGAGAGAGAGAGAGACCAACCTATCCCAGTACAGTATATCTGTTATGTGGTGGGTTGTGGTATGACACACAAGCACCTTGGCAATAGATCACCTGTTCTTTGCAAATAACTTTAACCTCAGATACAACAAATTTACTACAGCAAAGACATCTTACAGGATATTTCTCCATAAAGAGTAACATGTAAGGTATCCACAGAAGGCTTAGAACTTGTCAAGATTCATAATCACATGGGTAATATGTAAGAAATAGTTTGGTTACATTGAAAATAGGCTTTATGGACTTAGAGTAAAAACTTAGTCACTGGGGTTGATTCAAGAAAGAGGGAATTGCTTACCTGCCCAGCCGATGATTTAGTACAATTTTCTGTTGTCTGCCCTGGCCCCACATCCCAGAGCTATCAATGGAAAGCCACCAAAGACAGCTGAAAATGACTGTTTTAGTATAACAGAAGAAACACATTCTATATCCATTCACTGAAGAAACACCTTAACGGGGGGACGGGGTGCAGTTCATGAATGTTTGGATCCTGGTTCTTATTCAGGGCTAGCTTTAGGAAGTGCGGGGCCCAATTCCTGGGGGCGGGGGCTGTGCATGCACCGAGCCGGGGCTCCCCTCTCAGGCGTGGGGCCTGATTTGGCAGAATTGGGGGAATCGGCCTAAAGCCAGTCCTGTTCTTATTAAATCTATTTATAAGTTAGGAAAAATAACTACAGGTTGGACCTCCCTGGACTGGCACCCTCAGGACCTGACTGGTCCTGGATGATGGACTTGCTGGACAAGGGCAGATAATTTCTGCTCCTCCTTCCCTACCACCAGCTCCCCAGCCAAGGCCTGGCTGCTGGCCTCCCAGCTGGCTTCCCTCCTACTACCAGCCCATCTGTGTGCTGGGCTTCTAGCCCCACTGGGCTTCATCCCCACCACCAGACAACCCTAATACCATGCTCTCAACCCTGCCAGACAGGCCTGTAGCCCCGCTACTGGGCTCCCAGAACTATCACCAGCAGCCCACTGCCTTGCTAGGCTGCTAGTCCTCCATCAGGACTCTAGTCCTGGAACATCCATGGTTCTGCTGCACCACGGATGGTGCCGGATCAGAGAGTCTTGGTTTAGCAAGTTTCAGCCTGTACTGATAAGAGTAGAAACAAGTTCACATTTTCTGATTTTGCATTGTAACCAATTGTGTTTCCATCACTTTCTCTCACTTCTAGATAAGTGTTAATTCTTTCTCAAATAAATCTGCTTTGACTGTGAGCACTCACAAGATCTGTGTAGTTTACAGGAGTAGTAATTTAAGGTAAAACTGGGATATATCTCACCTTCAGGTGCAGTGTATATGGAATTTCTGTGAGTAGCCAGTATCAGGGGCTATATATCACAGGGGAATATTTTAAAGGGACTCAGAGTTGGGGTGCATCTGTCGCTAACTTACATGACAGAGTTAGGGCTGAGAGAGCCTAGAAGATAGTGAGTGGCTGGAAGGTTGGGGGTGAGAAGAAGATGACACCCAAACATCCCAAGAAAGATTCCTTCTCAGTACAGATAGGGAGTAACAAGGTCCCTCAATATCCTAGGTGCCTCAAGCACCCTCATGCCTGACGGTTACAGCACTCACTTGGAACATGGGATATCAAAGTGCAAGTCTGTGGTCTGAATCAGAAAGAGCATGGACTTGAATCTCTGACTCTTAGGCCACGTCTCCACTTACCATAGGATTGATGCTCTGGTGATCAATTTTCTAGGGTTCAATTTAGCGGGTCTAGTAAAGACCCACTAAATCAAATGCTGAGGGCACCCGCATCGACTATGAGCATAAGAACAGTCATACTGGGTAAGACCAAAGGTCCGTGTAGTCCAATATCCTGTCTTCTGATAGACATAAGAATTTCTCTCGTCGACCTTCAACTGTGTGACTGCCCCAGAAAATCGATGCAGGGTACTTCAACTCCAGTTATACAATTTGCAAAGCTGGAATTGCATATCTTACATCAGTTTTCTCCAGCAAAGTAGAACTGGCCTCGCTTTCCCGGTGAGTGCCTAATCACTGAGCTACTGGTTACTTTGAGGTAGGCTGGTCTCTCAATCTCTCTTTGATGTTTGTTTTCTGGGGAGGAAAAAAAGGTCTTTGGTGTGTCCTGACAGAGAAAAAATTTCCGCAATATTTGCAAGATAGGAAATGTGTGGCTCATATTTAAGCTGTTATAATTTTCTCTTTAATTATTATTTATTTATTCTGTTGCAGTAGTGCCTGAGAACCACTATAAGACATAAACAAATCTTTTATGAGACTATGTATAGAGAGTTACTGCCCAAAGGATTCTCATATAGGATTTAGATATTTAACCTATGAATAAACCAATAAGAGAGGGAGAGTAAAACTGGGGAGGACATGGTTAACAGTGGAGAAAGGTGTATTTGCATAAATCAGTCATCACAGATCTTAATAAGTGCCCTTGTTTTCCTGGAATCATAATATTTTTGAGAGGCATATCACTTAATAATGTGCATGAAAGGTGAATGAGAGATTCAAATGTTAGAAAAGAACAAAATACAATTACAAATTATAATTATAAATCTAAATATATGGTTATGTTAATGTGCATGTACTCTCTCACATGGCCACAAAACGTTGCATACTGGGCTTCTGGTTTGTGGACTTATTAATATCATATTTTAGATCTTATTTTTAGCTTTTTTTGAGTTTTTAGTAATCCCCAAAAATTGGGAGGATGGGGTTTCCTTTGTAAATACAGTAGTATATACTGTAAAGACTAATATCTATGTAATTGTTCCTCAAGGCACTTTAATGGAGTGCTGTTTCATGCAGCACTATATTGAAGCTCACTATGGAACCTTGTGTGCATACCATCAAGGCCTACATCAGGCCTGGCCAAAATACTCTCTGCGAGCTGCCAGATCTGGCCCATGGACAGAGCAAGGAGCCTCAGGCAGACTCCCTATCTGCCCCCCTGCTGAGAAAAGTGTCTGTTGTGAACTTGGGAGGCTCTGTTTGAACAGCTGTGAGCCCGGGAGAGGGAGGAGTGGTTTCAGATGCTGTGCTTGTCCCTAGTATGATCCCCTTGGCCGGTTTCCAGCCACTGGGTTGCCTGTTGTCAACAGGCAGCTTATGAAGCACTTTCCCCTCCTCCCCCCTCAGGCTTGTAGTTGTTCAAAAACCACATGGCCCCTGAAGCCAGTGAGGGAATGGGACAGGCAGGGAGTCTGCTAAGCAAGGCTGCTGGCTGAGAGTCAAGCAGGTAAGTCTCCCAGCCAGACCCTGCCTCTGGCACCCCATCTCTCTGCCCCTTTACCCCACATAACGCATACCCTCTTCCCCCTGCTGCCTCCATATCTCCTCCCAGATCCTACACCCCAATCCTCTGCCCTAGGACACAACCAAAACCCCTGCACCTCCTCTTGGGTGCCTCCTTCACCCAAACTCCCTCCCAGACCCCACACTCTCTCCTGTACCCCAGTCCCTTACTGCAAGCTCTCTTCTGCACCCAGCCTTCATCCCAGACCCCAAACTTCCTCCATTAATATCATGGAATAGTGTGGCCCTTGACCACTTGGAGTTCCCTCCCATCAAAAAATATTGCCCACCTTTGGTATACATGCCCCAGTTAATGTAAAACACATTACTGTACATTAGAAATTCTACCCCTGGAATCTATATTGCTATTCTGAGTAGACAAGCCCTTAGATACAAGTCACCATTTTCCAGCATTTTTCTAATATTTATTTGCTAAACATAATTTTTTGTATTGAGTTTGTGTGTGTGTTTCTTACTTAACAGCTAAAATCAGAAGTCTTAATTATTTCCTGCCATGGGGGCAGGGGACTGGACTCGATGACCTCTCGAGGTCCCTTCCAATCCTAGTATTCTATGATTCTATATATTAATAGTTCCATTGCCAATATTTTGTGCTACCCCTCTAATCAGGGTAAAAATTCATTCTGTTCATTCTACCAGGGCAGAAAGACTGCTTTACCATCTCTTCAATATCACATTCTAAAATAATCTGTTACACACCATTTGCTTGGTGCATGTAATATAATAATAATTACTAAAATTAATTGGTGTGGGGGTTCACTGCAGTTGTTAGTGGGCATAAATTTCTTAATAACTTTTGCAGTGCAAGTTAAAGATGTCAAATATTTGCAACACTGCTCATTGGCTTTATGGCACAAAATTAATATTTGTGTCCTGATTCTTTCATGACTTCACATACATGCATAAATAAATTGAGTTTCTGCAGAATGGAAGAAAGAGAGCCAGAGTATTCTCTGTTAAATGACATTATGACTTTTCTAGTCAAAGTGCTTTGATTCTGGAACAGAATAATGGCCCACACTTGCAAACAAAGGCTTGCTCATATAAACTGAGTGTAATTGTTAGGAAATAGAATGTTCAGCTTTTATTAGCATTAATTTAAGATGTTGTAGTTACTTATGAGTGGCAAAGGCATGAGTGAGTAATGCAGATCCTCCTAAATGAGTGCTGATAAAATTTCTCTTTTTCTCGTGGACTTCTCACATGTCAACATCAGGGGCAAAGGGCAGAGAAGAAGTTGTATACCTGTACTACTTCTCCTTACAAGTAGGTGAGGAGTAAACAGTGTTAGCTCTGCCCTTCCAATATAGCAGTAGAAAGTAAATTGCTGCTGGTAAGGGCTGAGAGTCACAGTTCTATTCCTGCACCATTGCTGGGATGATACCACTATGTCCTATTTTTAAATAAGTCTGTTTCTAAACACACAAAATCCACTCCATGATTTCTGCTGTTTCAGGACTAGCAGTGGGGAAGGGGCAGGGGAATATAATTCATTAATGTAAAAGATCTTTACGAATGAGCTAGGGCTACTTTCCTGTAGATAAAATCCTCAAAACTTCAAAGTCTGTTATCTCTGGATTGTCCATGGCTAGACACAAATGCTTTATGTCCCACTGGAAACCTGGTATATCCCCTCATTCCACTGGTATAAAGCTCCCATTAGTTCCTTTCACAGTCACAAGATACTTGACCTTAAACCTGTTATAGATCCAGAGCTGAATTGTTGCACTGTATAATACTGTGAATAATGAAAGGTGAATGAGAAATTCAGATGTTAGAAAAGGATATTTATTTTTGCTCATTTATAGAGGCTCCTAAAATTTTACTAGTTAATCTTTCAGATCTTCCAATCCCTTTGTCATCTGACTGATGGCAATGAAAGTACCTAGCTCGATAGGTATGGAGATGCAAAATACAGCCACAGTAAAATTTGTTAAACTCTCAATTATAAATTGGTGTTTCCGTAGCATGGGGCTTATTGACACTCATTTGGAATGTATACACAATATACTCATGACTTTTCCACAGGCATCCCAAACTCATGCCAATAAATTATCTACCATTCCAGTTGTGCAGGAGGATTGTTATATACAGTTCATTATATGATTTTGGAGCATGGAGTGTATGTATTGTTACCCTTTTTAACACTACCAACTGATCAACACGCAGGACCCTGAGGATTGTTGCAGCTTGGAAGAGATATTTAAGATGGAACCTGAGACTTGTTCGAATCTTGTTTGTACAGTTCGTCAAAGTTCAGTACCCTATACAAAGTCCTTTCCCCCCAAACATGGAGGAACCAAATAATAGAAGATAACTTCTTTGTCTGTAGCCCCAACCTTGTTTAGCTAGTTTGTCCAGACCCAGAAGGGTTTCTCCCATGTTTGTCCATGGCTATCTCTACATTATGGGCAGTAGAGTGGCACAGCAGCAGTGCCATAACTAGGCTGGTGTAGCACCATATGATAACCCTAAAAGCTTCCTATAGTAATAGAAGGGGATTTTTTTTCTACCTCTGGAGGAGCTCCATCTCCCCGTTCAAAGGTAGCTAGATTTTAATGGAAGCATTCTTCTGTTGACCTACCTACATCTTCACTGGGGTCTTGAATCAACATAGGTACAGTTCTCAGGACCATGTATTTTTCATTCCCTAAGCACCATAGCTATGTGGACGTAACTTTTAAATGTAGACCAGGCCTCTGTCTCTCTCTCTGGGTGCTCTGTCTCCTACCCTCTTCCCCCACTCTCTCTCTCACACACCCTTACTCAAACAATGTTCAGCTAGAACCCTGCTGCCCACGGCCAGGATTGACAAAGCCCTGTCTGGGAGGATTTAGCTGGGGTTGGTACTGCTTTGGAATAGATGACCTGAAGTCTCTTTTGACCCTAATCTGTGATTCTGAGTCATTACAACACCTGAGTGACCTTGGGTGTCCCTTTCCCTTGGAAACTATTGTAGTTTCTTAGGGCTATCTACACTTAAAAACGCTGCAGCAGTGCAACTGCACTGCAAAGCCACCTTCTACACCAATAGGAGGGATTTGCCCATCAACCTAAGAGGCAGTATCTAGGTTGACATCGAGGGTTACATTGGCATATGCCGCTCAAGGATATGGTTTCACTCCCTTGAGCAAGGGTGGGCAATAATTTTTTGCCAGAGGCCACTTCAAAAATGTCTGGGCTGCACTAGAAGGGGCGGGGCCTCAAGTGGAAGGGGTAGGTTAAGGTTACTTCCCTGCTTCCCCACCCACAGACCATGATTGGTCTGGGAGGTAGGGGAGCATGTGAACTCCCCCCCCCCCCAACAGAGGTTCCCCCTAGGCACCCATGCTCCTGGGGTAGGAGAAGACTTTGTGTGCTCCCCTTTCTGCCCCCAAGCCAATCAGGGCTCGTGGTTGGGGAGCGCACAAAGTCTCCTCCTGCCCTGCCAGGAGTGCATGGCACTTAGAAATGCCGCGCGCTCCTGGCAGAGCAGAGAAAACTTTGTGCGCTTCCTCCCCTCCCCCCTCCACTCCTAGGCCCTAATTGGCCTGGTGGCAGGGCCTTCACGGGCTGGATCAACCCTCCGGATCCGGCTCGCGGAGGCCCTTTTGCCCACCTCTGCCCTTGAGTGATGAAGTATACCAGCCTAATTTACTAATGTAGCCCAGGCCTTATCTTTGACCTGAAGGAATGATGGTTGTTACGCTAAGGGCAGCTGTACTGTGGAAAAGATACATCACCATAGCTACGCCTGTCAGGGGTGTGAAAAACCCACACCCTTGAGAGATGCAATTAAGCTGGCTTAACCCCTAGTGCAGATGGTGTTCTGTTGACTTGAGGCACTGAGAAGACCTAGTTGATATGGTGGCAGCTGGTCTACACTGGGAATTTTTCAGTGTAGCTATGTCTTTCAGGGGTGTGAAAAATCCACATCGCTATGCTGACCCTAACCCATGGCATCGACAATGCTAGGTTGATGGAAGAATTATTCCATCACTTTGGCAACTGCCTCTCAGGGAAGTGGATTGCCTATACCAACAGGAGAACCTCTCCCATCAGCATAGCCTCAGTTTAAATGAGATTTAACCCAATAACCTACAACTGTACTTCTTCATTAATGTGCAAGAAGAATAAATGCAATTGACTATTTTTAATTAATTAATTCCAGTTTCTAATCATATTATCATTCTATGTAAGGACAAAACAAGGGCATTTCCCTGGGCATGTTTTTGACTTTTAAATGCTCCTTCTACTGCTGAACATGTCTGCCCCCCAAAAAAAACCCAAACCCTTTTTTGAAAGGCTCATTATATTTACAGTCTTTTCTATGCTTAACAAAATTCCAATAATAATTTGAGTCAGCCAGATATACAATATGTGTTTTTATTTAAGCAGTAATGACTGAGGCACAAAGCATTTCTTGGAAATTAATGGCTGGCTGGGAAATTTTATAGCCCACAGCACAGCCAAGGGCCATTAACCTCAACTGGTCAATTCTCCAAGAAATGCCTCGTTTCAGGGGCCATTTGTTAAATTGTTTTTCTCCAATAAAGAAATAAAATTAAATGTTATTTTCCTCCCGTGAAAACACTGCACCTTTGGGTCTCCACTAGAATTGGGGGGTTGAATATGCTGCTGCCGCCGTAGCACAGAATATCTCAAGAATGCATGACAATCAAGGCAACCAATCAAGAATTGGTCTTTTACTTTCAACATTATCATTTAATATTGAAGGTTAGTGAATAAAAGCTCTTTGCTTTGCTTCCTCCATATGACAAAGAAGTGGAAAAAGCATAGGGCCCAGTCTACACTTAAGGCTTTTAGTAATATAGTTATGTCAATAAAGAATGGGGGATAACCAGACCACACCGCTTCCCGCAGTTCCCTTTGGCTGCAAACAGCAAACCGCAGCCAAGGGGAGCTGTGCGGCTCTGTGGCTGTAGCGCCAGTAAATAAACAAACCGTAGCAGCCCGTTGGCAGCTTTCTCAGAGTGGATCCATGGACCACTTTGAGGAACACTGATTTAATGCATCTTTCTCATCTGTCGCAACCCCCTCCACAAGTGTCTGCTGCCTACTTTTAGCAATCAAGAAAGAGGGGTGTGTACGTAGTCGACAGTGTGTAATATTTAAATATTTTAGCTTGATAGTTCAGCATACTTTAATATGCCATCTAGTATTTGTAAAAATAGGGACATTAGGGGCACCTCAGTGTGGTCAAAGCCATTCAAGTGATGAATTCTCAAACAGGAAAGCTATGCATTATATTGTATGTGTTCAAGAGAGTAAATGGGCACTGGAAAAAATGACTGCAAGCTGTCAAAAACACAATGGAAATAAGGGCATATTTCATTTCAGGTGAATATTCTCTCCTGCACAGTCTGACTTCATCTTTCTAGAGGGAATTTCAGGGTGCCTGGTAGCAAAATCCATCCATTGCTAAGGGCTCTGCAATATTCTGGGCACAAAACCCAGTTTGCATATGAAAAATTACCTAAGCGCCCACTCCTTGTGTAGTGGAATTACAGTAGATCCAGTCATAGTGGGGCTTGCCCCATCCCTATCAGAATGTCATCACAGAATTAGAAGCTGGAAAATTCATCTCTCCACTTGGAATTCTGACCTTTGGCTTTCAAGAGGAAAAATGAAAGAAGCCACATTGACTGGAGTCTCCCAGCATAGCATTTTTGTGATAGGCATTTTCCTTTTAGTCAAAGGTAAATAAGTCGCTGCTGTGTAACAAAATGATTCCATAGGTGAAAGTATTGAAAGTTAAAAGGCTTGATTTTTATTTCAGTGGACCAACCCAATAGAATTAAGGGTGATAGAATTGGGCCCTTTGTGGTTCTTTCTGACATGTGAACACAAGTCCTTTTATAGTCCAACTTCTTGACTAAAAAACAAAACTATTTTTAAATAAATAACTGTACACTTTTTTTCTTGGATCTCTGGTGTTGTACGGTAATGTTCAAATGGTCACACTTATTTGGTCTCAAAATATAACTATTTTTTAAAAACTGCTAAAGATACTTTTAAAATAATATTTGAGTATCCATTAAAACAATTTTTAAAATTATGAATATTTGAAACAGTTTGAGCTGGTGGCTGACATGTACTTCAATAAGGTGAGCAAGATTTGGCCCTGAATATCTGAAATCCATTCAATTTTCATAATCTAATATCTTGTTGTAGCACTGCTAATAAATTGTGCCCAATTCCCCTCTGCATTCCAGTTTGCATGGTGTAGTAACTACTTCAATATCAATGGAATTATATCAGCATACATGATGGTGAGTATTATGAAATCAATGGTATTACACTGGAGCAAATCAGACTGATTACTTTAATTTCCACACTGTCACTCTGAGTATTTAATTGCCCTCTTCTTTATTTTCTGAACCACTCTAGAAGATTTTAAAAAGAGAAGTAGGAATGGTTCTATTTGCCTTTTTTTTTTTTAATTAGGATGGACTATTTTTCAACTGCTTTCTTTCTGCAAAATGTGGCTCCTGTCTCACAAACACTTAAACCTGAATTGTCCCATTAAATAACAAAATTCCTTATATACATGAAGTTTTTCATATGCATTAGCTTTTGTGGCATCAGACTCTTTTTATTAATGTTACAGATTTAGTTTAAAAAATATTGCTAATGAATTCATATGATCTAGATACAACTCCTCCATTCAGACTGGATTTGTTATATTTTTTTAAAAAATTGAATTATTTTTCTTCTAATATATTTGAATTTAATTTCTTAGTTTGTTGTAATCATTAAATATCCTAAATCACAGGGATTCATCAAAACATGTCACACTATTATAACCCTTGTGAATTATTCACAGTAATTACTGAGTTGGTGGAAACTTTATTATGAATTTTATAGTATCAGCACATCTATTGATGACTCTTTCACTTCTTGGGCATTCTTAAAATAAGTAATAGTACCAGATTACAAAAAAAAATCAATTTCAGAATTATTAACATGCAGATTTCTGGCCAAAAGCTATGTGGCCTCCTGTGTCAAATGTGTTTAGTTTACAGGAAACTGACCTAAATAATCTGTAAGTGTTGTTTTAGAGTCATTACTGCTGATTGGGTCAATGCAAGTGACTCCATCAGGACTGCGTACCGGAATTTTTCCAGATCATTAACTTCATTAGAAGCGTTTTCAGGTTCAGGGTATTCACAGAAGGCCATGTTCTGATCTCAGTGAATCTGGAGTAACTTGATTTACAGAAGTCAGATTACCCTAGATGTATATGGCCTTCTGAAGGGTATATATGCATCAACATTTAAGTCTACAGATCTATCTCTGTAGAAGAACTTGGCTCAGGCGTATGAAAAATCAATACCTCTGAGTGATGTAGTTATACTGACTTCTAACCCTCTGTGTAGACAGTGGTATGTTAGTGGGAGGGCTTCTCCTGCTGACATAGCTTTCGGAGAGGTGATTTAACTATGCAGGTAGGAGAGAGCTCTCCCATCAGGGTAGAGCATCTTCATTAAAATGCTACAAGTGGTGCACCTGCACCAGTGCTGTGTTTTAAGTGTAGAAGTGCCCTCAGTTTGCAGCAAGAGAGGTTGTGTATCTGCACTGCACTAGCCTGACATTCGATAATTCTGTTGGCCCTGCTGATGTGCATTAACAGTGTGTGTAACTGTTTGAGATGGAAGTAGATGAGCTTTCATTCATGAACTATGAAAGCACATCAGCAGGGTCCACACAGACAGTGCACATCAGGCTAGTGCAGAGTAGATTTGCACCCTAACTAGCCTAATGGTTCGTGAAGACAACCCCTAAGATCAGAGTCTGGAACAGATTCTGCCATTAGTTGCACCAGTGTAAATTTTTCATAACCCCATTGAAACCAGTGTAGTTATTCTGGATGTGCTCTGGGGAAACTGTTATCTGAATTGATTATGTCCCCTTCAATTAAGAGCAACTCATGTCTGAGTGTCTGCAAATTGACAAATACTTTTCATTGGCAAAGCAACCTTTATCCATAGTTCCTCCATTTCGCCCATATGCACGTAAGGCATTGTGAATGTTATTCTTCCTTTCCACTGACATGGGAACAAAAACCGTGACTTAATTAACATCAGGGTTCATAGTTTGCATTCTCAACATGATATACCACTGTTTCATACTGTTACGTAGTGGCAGGGCCTAACCATTGTTGGCAGCCAACAGTCCCAACTGAGCATACCATTTTGTGCTTAGTTCAGTGCCCAGATGGAGCCAATATCTGTATCCTCTGGACACCACTTGTAGACAGGATTAAATCTTCAAGAGAGCCAGGGCTATTAGATTTTGGGAGGGCCCTGGGCTTCAGGGTGAGGCCAAAAATGAGGGGTTCAGTGTGCAAGAGGGGCTGTGGGTTGAGGCAGGAGGTTGGGTGCAGGAGGGGGTGATTGGGCTCTGGGGTGGGGTTAGGGATGAAGCATTTGGGGTATAGGAGGGGGATCAATACCAGCCTTAGCATTTGAAATATCAAGTGCAAGAAACGCTTCTAAAAGTGGAGAGATCTTTTGTCTAGTTCCTGCAAATATCATTTCACATTATGCTAAGATGTGATATATTAGAAATACTGTTAACATCCTACAGTCCCAAAACCCTAAAAGTTCTTCTGTCATGCTTGGGATTCCCTGTGCTGTTGGGCAAATGTCATTAATATCAATGAGCGTCTGTAATAGACTCCCTTTGTGCTGGACAAATGGCAGTTAGGGCTTGAAGGCTGCCTGGTAAATGATAAATCTTTGAGAGAACAAGTAGCAAAAAACATGACACTTGGTTCTAAGGTTAATGCATGGGCCACCTGATAATAGCACAATCTGTTCCTCAAATTTCAGTATCTTCCTTCTGTCTCAAAAAACTGCAGTCTGTGTTTGGCTGCCCCAGTACCAAAAGACAGTCGCCACATAAGGCTCTACTGGTTTGTGCACGTTTGTAACTGGCAATGAAGTTGTTTCAGATCTCGAAGAACGTACAAAACCAAAAGTTTATATTATAAAATTAAATGTGGGATGGTTGCTGACAACTTTTTGTAGCTGGTAGTATTAAATTAAAATACAAACATAGGCCTTGACTATTACCCACTGGCTGCTGAGACCATGCTTTATATATACATACTCTATAAATACACCCAAAGAGCTCAGTTTTCAGGTACTCCTGAGCTGAGGTCACAACATCAGAGGGCTAGGGGAGCATCTTTCCCCACCCTGTTCTCCCGTACTAATTCTGGAAACATCTGGTGGGCCAGGTTGGCCCCGGCATAAATTAAAGCATGTTTTTTGCTGCTCTAATAGCTATGGCAGGGGTGGGGAACCTCAGGCCCAGGGGCCAGATGTGGCCCCCAGCTTGCCTTGATCTGGCCCCTGAAGCTCGGGGCTTGCCCCCCAGCATTGGAGAGCCTGTGCTGGTGCTTCAGACCCTCCCACCATTCCCCATAGGGCTGGAGCACACAAAATCTACTAGATTGGGCCTCCCCCTCCTCCCCAAGGCTCTGGTGTGTGAGGGGAATGTGGAGAATTGTCTTCCTCCTCCTCAGTCCTTCTTGCTTCTCACCTGTGTGTGGCTGCTGATCCAAAAAGGTTCCCCACCCCTGAGCAATGGGAATGGCTGTATAGGGGCTGTTTCACTGGTGTGATTTTGCCAGAGTGCGTCATGCACTCGCTGCACCCTGACATGGTATTAGGAGGGACTGGCAATAAAATAAATTAGAATACACTATGGATTCTAGAAAACATACTCTGAAGGGTTAAGCCAAACCAGCAGAAATTCTGTAAAGAAGATTGGACACAATTTGATGACTGAATAGGGGCAACTTTTTTTTCCCTGGTTCTCATTTTCATCTTACTTGCACCATTTTACTCTGGTGTTGCTCCACTGACTGCAATAGAGTTATTTCTGATTTACATTGATGAGGGTAGAGAATTAGATGTCCTGAATACAAATTTGGACTTTTGTCATGAAACTGAGTTGCTGGTGGACATGGTTTTCAAAAAGTAGAGCTAAGAAGAGTGGCACAGAAGATGAAAAAGATCTTTTACAACCACGCAGAACAAAGACCCGTTAATTGGGTAGGATTATTCCCTGTTGCGTATTTTCAGGAGCATTATCTAGTGTGGCTTTAAAAGTCTCAAGCAAAGGAGCATTAGAGTACAACAGACAAGCATCAGTATCAGTGATGAAAATTCAGGAGCAAACTGATATGACTCAAAAACTTTGCACAATGAAGGAGGAGGAGACATCTACCAGTAGCAGTAGCACAGGAGAATGAGTGGCAAGAAATGATAAAGTTCAAATGTCAAATCCTGATCAACTGGCTCACGTAAAATTCCTAAAGACTTCAGTGCCTGTTTTGTGTGAGTGAAATTTGGCCCCAGCAAGACAACTGCAAAAGAGATGGAGAAAATGTGGAGGAGGAGTGTGAGTGTTTTGGGTCAAATAGAAGACACAAGACTGTTTTAAAAAAAAAAAAAAAAAAAACTCAGGTACAGGGTGGTGGGGAGCAGGACCTTACAGGCCTCCCAGTGGCACTCCCTGGGTCTAGCGTGGAGCTGGGGAGGAGAGAAGCCAATGTGGAGCCAGGGGAATCTGTGCAAGACACCTGCAAGTATTTCCTGGGGAGAGGGAAAGGGGAGACACATTGGCTTGCTGGGGTGGCCACTTTGGGTGGCCCAATGGTGTTGGTGGGGGGGCCACCTGTGATTCTGAGAGGGAGAGTTGTATTGCTAAGCCCCAACGGTGCTCCGGATCAAGGGGACTGCAGCAAGGCCCTCCCCCCCCCCCCAATGCTAGGGCCAAAGCCTCAGACCTGGAAAGGGTTTGGTGGCGGGGGGGGGGGGGGGAGAGGCACTTACCTGGGTCAGTGGCAAGCCCTATTCCCTCCCCAGTGCAGCTGTGCCCAGAGGTCATGCTGCAGTACAGCTGCCACTGTGCTTGCTGTCCCTAGTGGTGACCTTGCAGTGTTGTATCCCTCTGATCAGCACCCTCCCTTTTCATGTAACAGAAAACAATTGAATTCCAGGCACATCCCCACAACCAAACCCTGACCTTGCTTTAAGTTAGGATAAGAGGAATCTGCATGCCAAATTTGGTGGTCCTAGCTGTTAACATTTAGGAGGCGTTTTTGAATAAATGGACTTGCAGACAGACGGACTACAGTGACAGACAGATACCTCTAAAATATAGAGGTATAGATTAGTTGGCTGTATCTACAGCATATGGTGCTTTTGTTGATAAAACTAGTTATATTTACTAAACCTCCTGATGTTTTCATGCCATTATGCTTCTCAAATTCTATTTGTGGATTTCAGTAGGGGGTCTGTCTGTGGGTGTCAGTTGTTAAGAGCAACTTTTGTCAGCAGAAGAGTCTTTCTTTGATTTAAAATTAAAAGGAAATAGGCACACTTGTTTACTGCTCAGCAGCATCCTGTCTAAGCGTGCCTCCCCCATTTTCATCTCTAAAAGTAATCTGTTGCCATATCCAAGCAGAAAAATGACCCTAATCTAAAGATTAATAGAGCAGTGCATGGATGTGTCCAATGATGTACATGAGACTTGAATTTTTCTGTCTCTGTATGCACTGAGGTGTCTCTTATCAATGGAAATCTAGATCTTAAAAACTAAGATTATTATTGAAAGGGGCAGTAGGCAATTTAGGAAGTGCACTGTCTTTGTATGACAGAAGCTTTGTAGCTAAGCGCAGTAATTTATGTTGATAAATTGCAGCTGTCAGAATGTCTAGATCACTTCATGGAGTGTATTTCCAAGTTCACATTTCTAGTTTATGTGCTTGAGGTTGGTGGTTTGGGCTTCCCTTGCTCCCCCCACTCCTATGTTAACTTCCCCAGAAAGTAATACAAGGCTTTCATAGTGCCCTTCAAATTGGCACAGTATAACTAGGGTCATATTAACTCTGTTTTGTTTTAGTGTGAAAAAGAAAATAACCGCTGCCCTCTGGAGCAAAGTTATGTTAAAATGGGAGAGAGAACTTCTAAATTCACTGGGTTTTGAACCCCAATCCTTTCTTAGCAAGTGCCCTTCGGTTTCAGAATCATGTGATTCTTAGCTGTGCATGTCAAAATGTAAAGCCAGTGTGGCTCAGACAATCCACATCTAAGTGAAGCAAGTCTCCTTCATTTATTCAAGAGATGGGGGAATATACCATAATTGCTGTAAGAAGAACGGTCAGTGGGGAAAAGAGAATAGTTTTCATACCTTTAGTTATTGATTTGTTTCACAATTATTTAGATCATAAATAAAGAGATTAAGTCAAAATAGGTTTTTTAATAATTAAACTTTAGAGGCACTGATGGCTCCAGATATTCTGAAGTCCTGTAGCTGTAAGATCTTCCTCACTTCCCTGGCCCTTTTTGCTTAAACCATCATACGCTCCACATTTTTAACTCCATCCTTTTTCACTACCCCACAGTATCCATTTTCAAATCCTCGATCTAATACTGGTTGGGACCTCAGTTCAGCAAAACATGTGAATGTGTACTATATTTTAAAGTAACAGTTTTTTCACAAGGGGTATATTTTTCATTTTTGATACAAAAATAAGTGAGGGAAGAAATTTCTGCTCTTGGACCTGGAAACCCACAACATGACTGCAAAAACCAGTTATATAGAGTGCACCACAGTGCGGTGTATTATATGAGTCTAATTGATTTATTTAATACAAATTCATAATGTGAAATAAGTGTGAGGGGAGACTCAGGACCTGAGGTGCCTGGGAGTATCAGTCTAAGGTAGGATTAGGCTCTGAGGTTTCTGTTCTCATTGCAGTGCCCATGAACACTGAGGAGAAGGTAGTACATTGACAGATTCCTAAACTTATTAAAAATTTCCATTTAGGGAAAATAAACTTTTCAAAAGTTTCACAGTAATCACCTGAAAACCATTTTTATCATACTACACTTACATTATCCTAACTGATTTTAGTGTCTGTAATAAAAGGCAACCACGTCTTATGTCTTGCCAGTGCACACATGCTGTTGTAATGACGAATCTTTTCTTTTTTTGAGTCTTCTCACCCCCACCTCTTACTGCTCTAACTCATCCCCCTCTCCCCCCCTTTTTTTTTCCAGTCAATCACTGTCACATTACTTTGCATTATTTGCACTCTTCCATCAAGAAAATCTCTTCTAAAGATATCTCCCTGGAAGCTAGACAGATTGTATGAGGTGT
Source organism: Pelodiscus sinensis (assembly GCF_052426305.1). Lineage (NCBI taxonomy): Eukaryota > Metazoa > Chordata > Testudines > Trionychidae > Pelodiscus > Pelodiscus sinensis. The sequence goes on from NC_143053.1 coordinate 166,339,308, forward strand.
TTGGGAAAGAGTCAGCTGGACAGTAGCACAGGCCCTTGACACAGCTCTGAGCTGCCAGTCTCTCATGCATATGCTCTCAGAGAGCGATATATAGGGCATGCCCCTAGGGCCAGAATCCTGTCTGTCAGCTCAGAGAGCAGGACTCCTCTCCACACCATTAATCATAGTGGGGAGAAGGGAAATGGCTCATTACATTATGTCAATGATATTGTCCATTCCCTGTTCTACAAATTAAGCAGGTCATGTGGGTGTTGCATTTAGCCTCCACTGACTTGATGTCTGGTATTCAGGAGAAAGAATGAAAATCCTGGTGGGAGTTTACCTATGGTTATCTCAGGCAAAAGAGGTCAGCCCGCGAACTGCATCAAGTGAGCAGACTTCTCAAATATCATTTTCCCCTTTGTCAAATCTATTCCTGCCTTTTGCCACCTGCCCCAAAATGATGGGTTTTAGCAATGCCTGGCTAGTAGTCCTACTCTCTGTCTAAACAGGGGCATATCCTAGTGTGCAGCATTAGTATTAAGTTCCTAGGTCCATTTCTAACGTAATACACTTGGACTTTTAGTAAATCATTCTTTGAAGCTAATTGATTCTAGATTTGCTTTCTGAGTAACAACTTTCTGTGGAATTCCTGCCTTCTTTAAAAATCCTTGCCCTTTGGCCAAAAATCATTTAGCTATTTATAGATACACATTCACAGCAGCATGCAGAGATTTATCCAACTGGCTGCCGCTGACATTAAAACCATCATGTTGCTAAGGTTTTTCACATCACTTTCAAATTTTACACTTTATTGCTCTTCTCTCCACTTAGGTACCCCAGAATGAACTCCTTAGAAGGAAGTTTATGTGTAACCTGATTTCATTCTTGCATATAAGGTCACAGGCCCATGCAGTGTAGTGATATCACTAGTCACGCATGGGCTCACCTCTCTATCTCAGCTCAAAACAATTTTTTTCTTAGATTCTGTAATTCTTTCTGGACTCTCAGGACCTGTTGCATAACCTTACCTAAAGCCTCTTACCCTCTCATCATTAAGGCTTTTGCCATGCTCCTCACAAGTATGTCCTACCACACCATTTATGTAGTTGGTGCAGAGAGCCCCTCCATCAGCCCTCTCCAAATTCATGTATAGCTCTTCTGAAAAGAGCCTCAAAAGCCAAAGACCATATCTCAGATTTTTCCAACAGTTCCATCAGTCCAGGAGATCATCAAGAAAATAAGACCAGATACCATAGTAATAGCCAAGGACACTTGGAGCATCAGGTCTTTTAGCTCTGGCCATGCTATAATCAATATAGCAAACCCTGAGGAGATTTTCTTCCACCAGGATCCAAGTCTGAATCCAGATCTATGATATCTTTAAGAATAATAAAAATGCCTGAACATTGAGGATCAATAATTCTGTAAAAAAAGAATGTCTCATCAGGGGTTATTGACACCTGACTAGCTTCAAGAAATATCTGCAAACACAATCTTATTGAAGACACACAGAAAGATGGTTTGCTGGTGTAAGAAATGAGGCCACTGAGTCTACAACGATGGGGAGTTTTCTAGAGGTATCTTGAAGATTGTCCTTGAATCACTGAAACTACATGTGACAACAAAATTCAAAACTTTATGCTAGCATTGGGGCAAACACCAAAGGCACTAGGAAAACCTTAATCCCATTAGGAATACATGAATCTTTTATGAGACCAAAATATGGTGATACATATGCAGGGGCGGGGGATTTGCTACTTGACTGCTCATGTAGTCTGCACCATTATGGTACAGTAAAACTCCAATAGCCCGGCTTCCAATTTTACGGCACTCCCAATAGTCCGGCATCAAAATGGCAAAAGTCTAGTGAGTGAGCTTCGGCAAATAATGAGTCACAAGGCAGCAAAGGCAGCAGCTGAACTGAGCAAAAAGGGTACAAAAAGGTTAAAAAAACGAAAACATTACAGTATACTATGTACAGTATGTACAATAAAAAGGGTTAAAACACTTTATATACACTATATACTGTATACTTTATATATATATATATATATAACCAACTTATATTACCTCCTGATAATCTGGCATATTCGATAATCCGGCACCACCTAGGTCCCAAAGATTCCAGATTATCGGAAGTCTACTGTATATACTTATGTATGCGCAGGTGCGTGCACGCACACAGATAAATCTAAAAACATCCTTGATCACTGACATTGTAGGATCTTGAAGCTAAACTCACTATCAGTGTAGGACCATTGCTCCATATTTAATAACAATGTGATGTTGAGAATAGATCCTGCCTTTAATCCAAAAGCATTGTATTGTATTTTTCAGTAGACATTAATTATTGTACATGCATCTTTCTGTCCTAGGTCTGAGCATGAGAAATCTCTAGGGTATGATAGGTGACTTATAAAATGCTGGCAGTTTCCAGACCACTAGCCAAATAAATGCTTAGGAAGAAAGCATGCAGATCTCTACAACATCCAAAAAGTTCAAGCTTGGTAGTGAATACATGTTCGGATCTGGCTCATTTAAAACATCTGAGTCTGACTTATCTTGTAAATGCCCAGCATGAACTGTACATTGTGCCAGGTTCAGTCTTTAGATATGTACATCACTGCATGCCTTATAAAACATGTCTGCTTGCACAATAACTAATTTTACTCACATTGTGGCAATGGGGATGTCAGAGAGCAGGTTTATATCTCTATGCGATTTTCTAGATTATTCTCTTAGGAAGGCCCTGAATTCTTGCTGTGTTCTCATTGGCTTTGTATATTGTAGATTAAAACATAGGGGGGAAATGCAGGTGACGATTCTATAAAGCTATTGCCAAACTCACAACATGATGCATAGGAGGGACATTACAACTATTATTAAGAAACTATGTGACACCAGGATAGTGCTAGGTGCATTTTGTACCTAAAGATACAATATATTGAAAGGTTCTCATCATTCATTTAACTTGACTGAAAATACACAATTGTGCCTTGGGCACTGGTTTAATTTTAAACAAATGTGTAAACTCAAAAGATGTGTGGAAACAAAGTTAAAACTAAGCACCACACAACCTATCTTCTCCATCACCTAGAAATTTCGGCTGGCAGGTGGTATTAACCCTTAGCCTAGTTTTGCATCTGTCTTGGTTGTGGTTGTTTCCTTCTCTTATATTCCTGCCATATCTTTCAGAACTGCTTTAGTATGCTGTCCATGGCTTCGTTGATTCAGAAGCATTTTTATACTACAGGAATTTCCCATTGTTGTTTGTTTATAGAACTGATTTAAATTTGCTATTGAAAAGCAATTTTTAAAAAAAGGCTTTTCATCTGAGAGAAATTTTCACGGAAATTTATTTTCAATAATATGTTTTGGGGTGTTGTAATGAAAAACTGGAAATTAAAAACTGATTAAATTTTTAAAAGTTTTACCAGTGACTGCTTCAAAAACTGAAAATGTTCAAATTTTGTTTTTTCATTAAAAAGAATGAAAGTCTCCGGTGAAACTTTACTAAAAACTTTTTAAAAATGAAATTTCTCACAGAAAATTGCTATTTTAAAATTGGCGCTCATTGTTTATATTATGATAGCACCAGTGGCCTCCATTGAGTTTGAGGGCTCATTGTGGAAGCATCTTAGAAATATATATAATCCCTGACCCTATAAAGATTTAGAATCCCAGTTATGACTGTTTTCTCTGTGTTTGGACATATTCTTACTCCTTTCTGAGACTCCGTTTCCCTGTTTATAAAATGGATTAATAATTATTACTTAGTGTTTTTTTGAGGATGGATTAACTAATGCCTTATAAAACACAGGAAATGCTATATAAATATCAACTATTTTATTAAATGATTACTGAAATCAGTTTATATTCAGTGGACAAAATAAGAGACATCATGTCCAGTAAGTGGAAGTAAAATGATTAATACCTATAATTTTTTAATTTAAAATAAAACATTGTAAGGTTATTGTAATAATTACTGATATGTGTCTTTCCATCTGCTTTCTCAAATGTTAGTGTTCAGTTTTGAGCAATTTCTACCAGAAAAAAGGACTAGATTTCAGACAAGATGAGGAAGGTCCCAGGTAGTAAATCAGATTCACTTGACAAGAATTCAGAACACTCCTGAAAATATATGCTTTGGGAGTGTATTTTCTTACTCTTCAATTGCAGCTGCCATCATCTTTTAACCCCAAGTGCTAGAAATAAGTTGGTGTTGACAGAAATCCAGACAAGCCATAATGTAGTTGATTTAGTGTCTTATTTTAACACTTCATTCCAGTTGGTGGCATGGCCTTTGTAGTTTGTATTCCTTCCAATTTCTTCTGGAGTTCTTAAGGTGGAGAGTGATGTTTCTTTGCTTACTTCAGGTGTATGTTGCATTCAAAGCCAACACCAGGTCCTCCATATTCTAAAATTATAGAAACCACGGACACACATTGCTGTACTGCAGTGTGACTTTGGGAATTCCTTCTGGGACGCATGTTTGAAAGTTGGACTACACGTAATCAGTTGTACTAGAGAAATATGAATGTCTTTGACTGCCCAGTGTACCCGTATGTTAATGCGGTGGTGCATTAAGCCTCTGCTTTTAGGGTTAAGAGCTTACATCACATGGCTTGGTTGATATCTAATAAAAAGAACAACTACATGAATAATGCCAAGGCTTTTAATTTCTCTCAGCCTTGCAGAAATCTTGTTCTATCTCTGGAGAAGCAGGAGAAAACATCCAGAACCACTGCATCTTTACAGATAACAGGCACATTTCTGAATTCAAAGATATTGTGAGGCCAATTAGCTCCCCCAAAAAAGGGTGGGATAGGGGGAACTTTGAAGGAGATTAGAGATTGGAACTGTTTTCTGTTGAATGAAACTGTTTTCTGTTGCTTTCTTTCAGTGTGGGCTTTACTCACTATTGAAATCAACAGGAGTTTGCCAGAGTGCAAAACTGAGTTAAAGATCTCAATATTTAGCTCTGTTTTAAAATAAAGATCTTTGCATTTAGCTCAGTGTAAGAGTAAGTTCCTTGGGACTTGGCTCTGTCATAAAGCTGATGAATACCCTCTGTCTTATTGTCATCAAAAAGAATCCCTTGATATATTGAAGAAATAAGTCAAAGAATGTATCCAAACAAGACTAAGGAAAATTTCCCAATATATCTTAGCCCTAAGCAATCTAAAGCACAAATTCATATACAATTAATCTGTGTCCTTTCTTAATTTGTAAATCAGCTGACTGTATAGGTTTAAAATAAACAGAGAACAGAAAGAACATGGAGGGCTGCATTATTTCATTAAAATCATAATGATAATACCCTTTCTTTCATATATATTTGAGAGAGTTTGTGTGTCCACCCTTCCCTCTGTGAATCCATTTGTTCAAGAACTCCTCCTAAATAGTAAAAAGCTAGAATCACTAAATTTGTATGCAGATTCCTCTTATCCTAACAAAAGCAAGGTCTGGGTTTGGTTGTGTCAGAACAATGGGATGTGCATGGAATGTGATTGTTTCTCATCAACCGGAAAGGGAGGAATGTCATAGCAAGGACAATTATACTCACAAATGACCACAGGGAAGCAGCAAACATGGAGACAGTTATACCCCAGAATGACCACAGACAGGCAGAAAGCACCCCAGCCAGGAGAGCAGCCGCTGGCTAGCAGCACAGTGGCCGCTGCCACCCTGGCCACCCCTGGGGAGCAGCCGCCAACCCATGCTGCATGGTTCCTGCTGGCCAAGGGAGCAGCCACATGGCCCCCCACCAACTCTAGGACAACCTCAAGAAGCAGCTGGAAGCTGCCCTGTGACAGCCCCCAAGCAGCCCCTGCCAATCCTATCCCCTGCCCTGAGCGCACCTCCCCCTATTTCTCTCTCCCCCCCCCTCCCCCCCCGACAAACACTGCTTCCCAGTGAATCATCTTTTACTGAGAAAAAAGTTGTACATTACAGCGAGGCACATCCTAAGAGGTGATAGCTTATCACTTACATTCCAGTTAATAGGAGTTGTGATGCTCAACACCACTCAGGACTTAGGCTAATATGTTTAGTTAAAATGTATTGATGCCCAGCCCTGCCACCTTTACTCATACAAGTAATTGCCCAGTCCTGTAACACTTACTTATACAAATAGTTACATTGACTTCAATGGAAACAACTAGTTAATTGAAGGATAATATGCTTGGTTTTGGTTTGTTTATTTAATCTTTGGAGTCTTGTGAAATTCCTTGCTGTATTTTCTGGGTGCCCATAGACACTTTGCTGATTTTCTACAGAACAAATTGTAAGTGGTTGCCACTCTGTGAATACCAACCGTTTGTGCATGTTCACCATCTTTTGCATCTGCAAGTTTTTATATATACAGGCCTCCGTAAATAAAACAAACAACTTCAGTAATGATTTTATAAATGACATAGTATAGATGTTAGATATACATAGTGTGTTGATAATAGAAAGAATTTGTTTAATGTAAACTTCATGTGGAAATCTGAGGGGACATTTTGTAACAAAAATAATTGGCTTGGCCTCATCCTCTGGGTGATATTATCTGTGTCTAATTGTTTTTATGAAGAAAATGCAGCAATCTAAAATTCTAAGTAATTACACGTAGTGGTTCTAGGAGTAAAAATAATTACAGGTTGGAAGCTTAAAAACATCCCATCCCAGTGCTGCTAGAAAGAATAAAGATAAATGTTGTCACTTTTCTATTAGACGTATAATAGGCCTTATTTGTCATTCACCTGAGCTCAAAAATAGATCAGCTGCCAGAGAAAGCAAGGAGATGAGCAGACACCTTGTGAGCTGTCTACAGCAGATCAATGTATATTTTTAAAATAATAATGATTACCCTTTCAAAAGGAATGGCTTAGACAAAAACGCAGCTGCTTCATTGGTGATGACCTTGTGTGCATAGGATGAATGCTCTAGTTTGTTCTTTTTATTTGCCTATTTCCATAAACACTGGAAATGTAGGAAATGGCACCGTTTGCTATTAAAACCTGCACTGTAGAGTTGTTTATTGTATGGTTTAGTTTGAGCAAAGGCTGCTGTGTATAATCTGAGCACTAATTGCCAAATTGTGGCTGTTCTGGCACTTAACATGTAGGGAGCCTTTTATCACTCCCTGCTCCAGCCCACTAGCAATAAGGCATCAGGCTGCAGTCCTTGAGTGCAATGACTAGTACTGCCAGCAGCACTGTATACCCCAACAGGGGCAGGTCTGGCTGGGTTGGAAATGTAGCTGGTGTCCATTTCTTTTGCACCTGGGCAAGTGTTAGGGAGGACAGTGCTTGAAGAAGGGCAATGTATACTAACACTGTGCACAATAGCTGCCACTTCTGACTATACTCTTCCTAGTGCCCGGGGCAGGGCTGAGGACAGAAATGCCAAGCTCCTGTAAAAAGGGGGGGCCAGCTCTGGGTTCTCCTAGAAGGGCCTTGGACAGAAGGGGTGGGTTCTGAGCTAGCCTTTCCCCACCAGCTCTTCAGTAGTACAGACCACACGACCACTAGCTGAAGTGGCAGTGGCCAGGAGTCTCAGGTCCTTTTAAATTGCTGGGCCATGAAGCCCATTTTTGTCCCTGCACCTATCAACAGCTCTGGCCCCAGAGCAGTTTTAAGAACAGGAATTACCGTATGGGTTACACCAATGGTCTGTCTAGTCCAGCATCCTGTCCTCAACAGTGGCCAATAGCAGATGCTTGAAGAAGACTCCCTACAGTAGGCAATTTATCAGATACCCTATGGGAGCAGGCTATGTCTACGCTGCCACCCCAGTTCAAACTAGGGTGACTAATGTAGTCATTCGAATTTGCAAATGAAGCCCGGGATTAAAATATTCCGGGCTTTATTTGCATGTTCTTGGGCGCCACCATTTTTAAATGCCCGGTAGTTCGAACTCCCTGCCCGCGGCTACACGCGGCACTGGCTAGGTAGTTCGACTTAAAGCTCCTAATTCGAACTACTGTTACTCCTCCTGCAATGATAAATTTTAATCCCGGGCTTCATTTGCAAGTTCGAATGACTACATTAGCCACCCTAGTTCGAACTAGGGTACCTAGTGTAGACATACCCATAGAAAGCACCTTCCTAAACCACGTTAGAAGAAGGTTGGCTAATGAGCTGCATTGTAAGCATTGGGATTGTTTGCTTTAATCCTTATTTTTGTAAAGCTGGATATTCCATGGAGCCACCTGTTGCTTTGCCCATGGTTAGTGGCTCCAGTCTCTGCCATTTGGGTGCTTTACTCCTGTTTCACCAAAGCCTCACAAGCTCAGAAGCATAATGGATCCCTTGTAATGTACATATTAATCATATTTGCACTCTATCCCTGAGTGACACATCTACCTTTGTGTATCAATGTATGTATTGGATTTAAATCTTGGCTCAATGGCTCAGGCTTATGTTCTTTATATGTAAGGCTGTGGGTGGGGAGAGTTAACCAATTTTTACTCAAAAAAAATTTTGCAAGTTTACTACACTTATTGTTAGGTTTTTTTTCCCCACACACAAATTTTGGACCACTCAAGTACATGGAAAAGTTAAGATAATACAAAACACTATATTAGATAGATGCTTGTCTTCATAATAATTTAGTATAAGTATAAATGCCAGACTGTTAAAGTAAGGCAACATAGTGGAAAATACAGACATGCACATATGTTTACGTACATCAGGGCTGAATTCCTAAATAAAAGAAGTGTTTGAACTCCTGGACCTGTCTCCCTGCTCTGGAAGGAGAGAGAGCAGTTCAGTAACCTGGTCAGACATGAGGAGCCTCCAGCTCTGACTCCCCACTCTGGCAAACTGTGAAATTTTTGCATAGACTTTCACTTTTTTAATTTTTTGTAATAAACATTGATAATGTCCTGGCCATTTTTAAATAACATAGAAAACAAAAATTAAAGCCTTGTTAACATGGCATGATTTGGAGTGTAACACTGTCAGGAATCCAGACAACACAGTGTACAGGAGGAAAAAAACTAATAATGTTCTGGTATCCAGGTAGAAAACCATGCTTATAAATGTTTGGGATTCAACCCAGAGCGAGCTACGAAATAAATTAAAGCTGCCACTTCGGGTGTGAGTCCCCGCTGGGTAATATTGGCTGCAAGCATAGGACCCCTGTGATGGAAAGTCCACTTGGAAGAGGGAATTGTCAGTGTACCTCCTCCGCCCCTGTATATACACCTCTGCCCCACTCTACATGTTGCTGCCTTGAGTAATTGTTTACTGGAGGATGTGGTAATTAAGTGAAGCCCTCAGGAAGACTCAAAAGAGCAGAAACTAAAGGCATGTCTACCTTTTCCACTTAAAATGTAAAAAGTCCCTTTTTTGTGCAGAAACTGTTGGTGTGTTTACAGTGCCATTGACTTTTTGCACAAAAGGAAAATGCCTCCACAAGAGACAGCTCTTACTGGTGATGTTTTTGTGCCGATGTGCAAGTGAAGGCATGCTCTTGCTGTTTTTCAAGCTTTTAGCCTCCACAGGAAATGCCACAGTGCCTCGGTGACTCTAGCTATCACTTCTCCTGCTCTGATGCCAGGTAAACAGATGTCCACCCCTCCCCCTGTAAAGCCCTGGGGACTTTGAAGCTCCCCTGTCTTTTTTCTTGGCAAATGCTCACTTGTCTGGCTACGTGACAATGCCTGCTCCATGGAGCAAACACTCCCCTGCTTGCAGTAATGCCGAGCTGCTGGTCAGTGATTGGAGAGAGGAGGCTGTGAAGGGACTCAAGATGCCCCACCATCACCACCCACCAACTCACACATACTTCCTGAAAGACCTATCCTCAAAGCGGAGAGAGCTGTACTGTGGGATAGCTGTCATCAGGACACTGCTCTCATCTGCGTTGGAGGTGCTACTAATGTAAACACACTCTGACATCTGTGGAAGTAATAAAATGCATAAATCAGCTCTTCTCTTTTACCAGTTCTCTATCACTGGTGAAACTGACCACACAAATTCTGCAAGTGTAGACACAGTCTACAGCTGTTGCACATCCAGTGGAACTGTCCAGTGGGGGAACATGGGGATGCAAATACCACCTGCTGTTTCCTGGTGAATCACTAATGAAGGGAGATGCACTTGATACCTTTTAAGTTGAATTGCACCCTTTAAAGAAAAACACTATTGTGTCCATGGGGGACAGTGATTAAAGTACCACCAGAACATTGAACTTGGGAGGGCCTAGTGGGATGAAGAGAATCAAGAGCTTAGACGCCCCAGCTAGGCCAGGAGCCTGATATCTTGGAAACTGGTGTTTACTGGCTCCCTGTCAGCCTGCATGGTGGAATTTCATTTTGAAATGATCAAAATGAACCTCTTTGGTTTTTAATTTTTTGAAATTCTGGTTCGCAGAGAATTTCAAAGGTATGGTTTTCATTCCAGACTGGAATAAAGCAGAATTCTGATATTCTCCATGAAACAATTGCTGTTCTCCACATAGCTCTGCAGAAAATTGCAGTGGGTGCTTTATTTTTAGGACTTACAGTGCTGCAGTTTTCAAGACTAAGGGCCTGATATTTCCTTTAGTTTACACCAGTGTAAATCAAGTGTAACTCCACTGAATTCAGTCACATTACACAAGGGTAAAATGCTGGAGGTGAGAGGAGAATTAGGCTGTAACCTTGCAATTTAAAAAAAATAAATAGTAAAGTGAATGCTTACTATTCTACAGGCACAGGGAGACCTGCAAAGCACGAGCTCATGCATTACTAACATATGCCTATTTAAATGCAGATTTTTTTGCTCTTTACACAGGACTTCAGGGAAATCCTCTTCACATAAATTGTAATAGGATAGCAAATTGTAATTCAATATTTCACTTTAACATGTGTTGCAGCTTATTGATCTTAATTTTCTATCACTTTTAATGCAACGTTTGTCCAGGGGGGAAAGAAAGAGGTTTGTATGCATTTTAATAAGGCTTGTAATTAATTATTAATTATTTCTGATATTCCACGTATCTGTTCCACTAGAGGCATTGTGCTTATATGCTGGTGCCTATTTTCAATAATGGAAACTGGCAAGGTGTGACCTTACATATTGCAGGAAGTAACTGAGAGACAGAACTTGGAAGAGAGAGAAGGAGAAAGGGAGGCAGACACTTCACCATAATAGCCTTGCTGAGCACAAGAGTATTGAGCTCTCTGACACTACTGGTCAAAGGCTCTGATTCTTCAGTGGCAACCACAGGATCAGGGCCTAAATGTGCACCAGATTCAAAAAATAGCTGGAGAAAGTTGGGGGAGTATTGGCTCTTTTGTCCTGCCACACCCAAAGTTTATTATTCTTACTGAACCTGTCCCTATTTCCATATGCACAATAGTGATTTGCATCAATACAGCCTCTTCCCGACTTACGAATCGGTGACGGACCAAGCAATTGGTCGTAACTTGGTTAGTTTGTAAGTCGGATCCCATGGAGTTACATGCGACCGCTGTTCGTAAGTGTGGATTGCGTTTATAACTCGGGGTCCACCATTTACTACAGCTTCAGTCGTAACTGCGAACGGTCTTAAGTCAACCGTTTTCAACTCGGGGACCAGCTGTAACTGCTAATGTTGGGAGAGCTCTATCATTGTAATCTTTGTTTCTACAGTACCTAGCACCGTGGGGTTCTAATCTGTAACTGGGGGTCCTAGGTGCTATATAACAACTTATAACAATCATTTACTATCATCAAAAACTTCACTGCCACCCAAAATGTCATTCCTTACCTAATGCTATTTATTTATATATGCAATTAACTAATTTGGAGAATACTATCTTTAATTAGCCCTATAAGGTTAATTTCATTTTTCTTTTTTGCCATGTAACAGAGTGGCTCTCCCTTTAATGGCAGGATAGCCTGGAGCTAGCCAACCCTGAGTACTAACCATAAAGTAGCTGATTCTCTACAAAAAGCAGCAGGTGGTGGGAGGAGGTCTGGAAAGGAGAGAGGACTGGGAAGGTTTGGGTTAGAAGGGATGGTGGTGGCCCCAGCATCAAAGCAAGATTAGCTCTTCCAAAGATTTTGAGTTGTACTTAGCTCTGAGAAGGAGGTAGGAACTTGCAAGCTAAGGAGAGATAGAAATTGATTGAAAGACCAGTGTGTGCTTGAAGACTGAACAAATTGGGAACTGTTTTAATTTTCTTTGGACGTTGAGTTTAGGGAACACTGTGAAGGCAACAATAAGGCGGAGCAGTTCAGAGCTATCTCTAGTCAAAAGGGGGTGCTCAGATGGTGGCTAGCTTCACTATATGTAATACCTAGTGGTGTAATATAGGAAAGGCTTCCATGTGCACACAGAGGACTGTGCATCCTTCATTTCTCACTTATTTTGAGGATTTAAGTAAATTCTAAGAAGGGCATAGGCCTTTGCAGGCCTTTCAAAAGGTGTGAACTTCATCTTTAAACAATACTAGTATCATAGAATCATAGGGGCTGGAAGAGACTTCAGGAGGTCATCAAGTCCACCCCCTGCCCAAAAGCAGGACCGATCCCAACTAAATTATCCCAGTCAGGGCTTTGTCAAGCTGGGACTTAAAAACCTCTAGGGATGGAGATTCCACCACTTCCCTAGGTAACCCATCCCAGTACTTCACCATCCTCCTAGTGAAATAGTTTTTCCTAATATCCAACCTAGACCTCCCTCACTGTAACTTGAGACCATTGCTTCTTGTTCTGCCATCCATCACTACTGAGAACAGCCTCTCTCCATCCTCTTTGGAACCTCCCTTCAGGAAGTTGAAGGCTGCTATCAAATCCCCCCTTACTCTTCTCTTCTGCAGACTAAATAAGCCCAAATCCCTCAGCCTCTCCTCATAAGTCATGTGCTCCAGCTTCCTAATCATTTTGGGTGCCCTCTGCTGGACCCTATCCAGTATTTCCATATCCTTTCTGTAGTGGGGGGCCCAGAACTGGACACAGTACTCCAGATGTGGCCTCACCAGTGCCAAATAAAGGGGAATAATCACTTCTCTAGATCTGCTGGCAATGTTCCTCCTAATGCAACCTAATATTCCATTCGCCTTCTTGGCTACAAGGGCACACTGTTGACTCATATCCAGCTTCTCATCCACTGTAATCCCCAGGTCCTTTTCTGCAGAACTGCTACTTAGCCAGTCAGTCCCCAGCCTGTAACAATGCTTGGGATTCTTCCATCCCAAGTGCAGGACTCTGTACTTGTCCTTGTTGAACCTTATCAGATTTCTTTTGGCCCAGTCCTCTAATCTGTCTAGGTCACTCTGGACTCTATCCCTGCCCTCCAAAGTATCTACCTCTCTCCCTAGTTCAGTGTCATCCACAAACTTGCTGAAAGTACAATCCATCCCCTTATCCAGGTCATTAATAAAGATATTGAACAAAACTGGTCCTAGAACCAATCCTTGGGGCACTCCACATGGAACCAACTGCCAACCTGCCATCGAGCCATTGATCACTACCCATTGGGCTCGACTATCTAGCCAGCTCTCTGTCCACCTTACCGTCCATTTATCCAATCCATACTTCCTTAACTTGCTGGCAAGAATATTATGGGAGATCGTATCAAAAGCTTTGCTAAAGTCAAGATAAATCGCATCCACTGACTTCCCCATATCAACAGAGCCAGTTACCTTATCATAAATGAATTCACACCTCCAGATCAGCTACTAGAAGTGGGCCTCATCCTCCCTGATTGGATCCACCTCGTCATCTCCAGCCTGATTCTGGCCTGCATAATTATACCTGCCTCTGGAAATTTCCACTACATGCATCTGACAAAGTGGGTCTTTGCCCACGAAAGCTTATGCTCCAACACTTCAGTTTATAAGGTGCCACAGAACTCCTCGCTGCTTTTGCAGATTCAGACTAACACGGCTACCCCTCTGATACTTACCTTATCATAGGGGCTAATCAGATTGGTCAGGCATGACTTGCCCTTGGTGAATCCATGTTGACTATTCCTAATCACTTTCCCCTCTTCCAAGTGCTTCAAAATTGATTCCTTGAGAATCTCCTCCATGGGTTTCTTGGGGACTGATGCAAGGCTGACTGGTCTGTAGTTCCCCAGATTATCCTTCTTCCCTTTTTTAAAGATGGGCGGGCACTACATTTGCCTTTTTCCAGTCATCCGGGATCTCTCCCAGTCTCCACGAGTTTTCAAAGATAATGGCCAAAGGCTCTGCAATGACATTTGCCAAATCCCTCAGTACCCTTGGATAGAATAAATCCGGACCCATGGATTTGTGTATGTCTGGTTTATCTAAATGACACACTAAAGCCATAAAAGTAATCACAAAGGGTTAGTTTTTAAATAATATTAAAATATGAATACACACAGTTATTAAAATATCTTGTAATATTTGATATGGAGTTCTTTAGATCAGGAACTTCCATTTGTTCTTTGTTTTTATAGAGCTTAGCACCATGTAGCTGAGGGCTATAGTGTAATAATATTAAAAAGGGAACTCAATTGTTTGAATTGTTCTAATGTTGCAAATGAATGTCCAGTCTGCAGTACATTGAAGCTAAAGAAAGCAGGTGGATTGGCAGCAGAATTTAGGTCTGTCATCTAGCATTGTGACTTCCAAGCATTCATAAATTATGAGGCATGTCCCCATATATCATGAAAGTAGATTAAAAATCATAAGGATTTCAAAACATAAATGTTGAGTTCTTTTTATTTGTCCTCCAGTTTCTGAAACAGTACAGTAGCCTTGGGTCACATTCTTAAGCTTTTCTCGGCAAGTACAACGGCTAGCAACTTGTTTGCTTGAGGTTTTTTTGTTTTATTTTTGGTTTAAATAAATTATCATTTAACTCTGTTATGTTCAACCACTTCTGAAGCATTAGCCATTATAGTGGTGACTGCTATAGCAAACTAGCCACTCTTAGCTGGCCAAATAGCCACATTGTTCAAGCCAACTAGCAACATTCAGCTAACGTGATTAGTGTGTTGGACACCATGGACCTAACCACATGTCCACAGGCATGGGGGCTTAGAGAACACCAAATATCAAAACACCTGCAATGAAAGCATGAGTTGCCAATACAGGCAGTCTCTGGGTTACGTACAAGATAGGGACTGTAGGTTTGTTCTTAAGTTGAATCTGTATGTAAGTCGGAACAGATTCAGACACTGCTGAAACTGACCGCCAGTTCTGACTTACATACAGAATCAACTTAAGAACCCCAGGCGTCCCCAAGTCAGCTGCTGCTGAAACTGATCAGCAGCTGATTCCAGGAAGCCCGGGGCAGAGCAACTCTGCCTGGGGCTTCCTGTAATCAGCGCTGGTCAGTTTCAGCAGAAGCTGACTTGGGGACGCCTGGGGCAGAGCAGCTGGGGTGCTACTGGACCAACCCAGCAGCACCCCATCTGCTCTGCCCCAGGCGTCCTGATTCAGCCGCTGCTGAAACTGACCAGCAGCGGCTGAATCAGGACCTGGGGCAGAGCAGCTGGGGTGCTGCCGGGTTGGTCCAGTAGTGCCCACGGGCGCTGCAGGACCAATCGGCAGCGCCCCAGCTGCTCTGCCCCAGAGTCCAAAACAAAAGCCTGGTCTGCTGGGGGGGGGGGAGCACACTAGCTGCGCCCCCCCCCCCCCAGCAGACCAGGTACACGGGGAGCAGAGCCGCAGCGGCAGCGGGGTGCCGCGCCTCTGAGGCTTTGCTCTGGCAAAGCCTCAGAGGCGAGGGACCCCGCCGCGGCTGCAGCTTCAGTCTGGGTGCCTGTGGTCTGCTGGGGACGGTCCCCAGCAGACCACAGGCACCCTGACTGAAGCCGCAGCCGCGGGGGGGGTCCCGCGCCTCTGAGGCTTTGCCAGAGCTTCAGTCCGGGTGCCTGTGGTCTGCTGGGGACCGTCCCCAGCAGACCACAGGCACCGGGTCTCAAGGGGCAGCAGCAGCAAAGCCTCAGAGCAAAGCCTCAGAAGCGCGGGAACCCGCCCGGTGCCCCTGGTCTGCTGGAGACGGTCTCCAGCAGACCAGGGGCACCGGAGCAGCTTACGAACGGGGCTTTCTCTCCCCGACTTCCGGGGCGAGAAAGCTCCGTTCGTAAGTGCGGATCCGACGTAAGTCGGATCCGCGTAAGTCGGGGACTGCCTGTACTGAGTTTACCACAGATTATTTGAGGCTTTGTTTATAATCTGATCGTTAGAGATTAAAATATACCAAAGGAAATGTATATATAGTTCAGATTGAACCTTTCTAGCCCGGCACACTCTGGTCTGGCAACATCTGCAGTTCAGCATGATTTTAGTGAGCCAGATGTCCACTTATCATGGGGGTAGCCAAGTTTCCCGCGATCCCATAACGTTTCTTTATTGTCACCAGTCCTGGCTCTCAGTGTTCTGTGCTGTTATTTAGCTCTAATTTACCCCTAAATGTCTTCTAAGAGCCCAGTAAGCAGTAGAAGTGTTGGTAATGCTGCTAGACAATATCGATTTCCCATGGTCTGGCAAATTCTCTAGTTCAGCACCAGTCAGGTTGCGAGGAATTGGATTGTTTTCCATAACAGAAAGGGAGAGGTCTGAGTACAGGGACAATTATGCTTCCCCCCAGTAATGGGGGCAGCAGGCGCAGGGGACAGTTATATTGCAGAGGGAGGCGACTGCACTAGGAAGAGAGTAGCCAGCTGGGACCAGGACTCTCCATGTTGCCTGTCACAGGTAAGTGGCCCCCCTGTCCCAAACTGGCCCTCGGCCACAGTGCCAGAGGGGTGGGCTAACAGCCTCACAGCTGGGACCAGGCAATGCACAGCCCAGTTTCCGCCCCCAAAGGAGACACTGGCCAGGGCTGGGCAGCACAGCCCTCTGCCCTACCCATCCACTCCTGGAGGAGAGATGGATTAGAGGTAGGGTTACAAGATGGTTTCAGAAAAAATACTGGAAAAAAAAAGCCCCCAAGAGTTAAGAAAAAAAAAAAGCATGGCCCCTTTAAAAAACATGTGGGGAGGCTTTTTGGCCCTAACAGGCTGCCGGCAGCCACCCACTATCTTGCCTCCCTGCACTGGGCCAGACAGCTTCCCTGCAGATCCTGGTAAGCACTAGGGTTGCCAGGCTGCCTCCATATTGAGCCAGACAGCCCGGCATTTTTGCTTCCTGGCTGGGCAACAATCAGAAAGTACTGGACATTTTAGGCGTCCGGTATTTTCTGAATTTTTTTTATTGGACAGGAGGCAAAAATATCTGTCCGGTTCAATACCATACACCTGGCAACCCTAGATAAGAGTTGAGCAGCACCCCCTCATGGGCCAAACAGCATGGCCCTGGAAGCTGCAGGGAGCTGCTGGAGCAGCACCACCGTTGTCACCATGGAACACCCTGGTAAGCCCTCCCAAACACTCCAGCCCACAACCCTGATTCCTGCACCTCTCAGCCTCTGCCCTGATCCCACACAGGACTCAAGGAACACTGGATAAATTCTCTAGTAAATTATACGTAATATGACTTCAAAACTCTCAGCTACCATCAGCCCTACTAATCCATCTCTTTCTATATTATTGCCAGCATTCCAAATCTCTGGGTAGTTTCACACACCTGTCCTGTTACATAAAAACCACCAGAGAACTGTTTTCTTCTATTCCTCCCTTTCCTAAATGTTGACTTTTCCCTAATGACACCTACTCAAGGCAATATTCTTTTGTGCACCAATGACAGGATTCATCAAGGCTAGAAATATGAGTTTTATACCAGAAGAAAAAAATATAAATTTGGAAAGAGATCCCTACTTTTCCAAAGGTAAATTAGCATTTGCTTTTAGCTCTGGAAGGCCTTATGTCACACTTGAAAATCACAGCATCATAGATGGCAGAATTCCTTTTTTTTTTTTAAGTTAAAATGTTACACTTTCTTTCCCTTGGAAGCCGGAACAATTAGAGCAATTTGGCTTTACAGGTGGGGGAATATGAAAAAAAAAATATAACTCATAGGGTAACTTGTTAGAAAAAATCAGCAGAATACTTTTCCATCAGAAAATGCAGTTCCATCTGAATTCAAACACTTTGTAAAATTGTTTCATTTTCTCCAAAATTCTATTTGAGAGCATGAAAAGGGAGGGGGAAAAACTTCAGAGACCAAAACAAGATATTTCGATATTATGGGAGCGAAACTTTTTCTTCTTTTAAAATTACTTTCATTTTCAGTTTTTGCACTCTGTATTAAAATTATAAGGTCAAAACCAAAACAGCAATTTTTTCTGTTATAAATTTGAATGAAAACAGATTTTGAAATCTCAACGTCCTTCCAAAATGTAACTTCTGTTTTCTGCCTGAGTCTGTATGGGGAGGTACATTGGCATGATGGGATTAGTCTAAAAAAAGAAAAATTTAATTCGAGTGAATAGCAGAAAAAACTTCCTGGGAAGCCTCATTGCTTAGAAGTTTTCAATCTAGATTGGATACAACATACGCTCTTGTACTTTGGTGAATAATCTTGCACTGGCCAGGGAATGAAGGAGAAGCTAACAAATAGAGCTTTGCTGGTTTTATTTTCTGATACTTTGAGAGTATTGTAACCTATTATATTGATGTTGTGACACAAATTTAGGATGTAATACATTTTTCCTGCAAGACTAACAGTTAAACATAGAAGCTGCATTAGTTCTATTACCTTTGCCAGCTCAACTCCACTTCTCCACACATTACTGCTCATTTGCTGGCTTAAAAATGTGCTTTCTTAATTACACTAGTTGAAATGTTGGCTGGGTGTGAAAGCAAATCATTTGAACTTTTCCATTTGAACTGTGAGAATCAATAAAGTGTTGTTTATATCCTTTTCCTTGTTCGCCTGGGTTTCCATTCTTGCAAAGAAATTCCTGTGTAGAGAAAGGTAGAAGGCTCCCCCTACAGGATAGAAAAAGTGGTATAACTGGCAATCTTTCTTTTAATTTATGTTGGAACTACTATTGTTCTTGCTGTGCGGGTTGCAGGGATATTTGAGAGACTTGTCCCTCTTTTTACTTACTTCATTTTAACTTTTTATTCATGGAGACATTATTACTTCTGATTTTGTTTTATTAAAATGGCAGGTGCTTAATGGCTGCTTTGTTAGGGAAGGTTTATTTCATACTTGCAGTTCAAACAATAGGAATCATTTTCATTATTTTAACCAACGTGCAATAAATACTACTATTAAACTATCAGATTTATAGTGTGTGTGTCCAGGGCTGAAAAAAAACAGGTTGTTTAGGGGTTTTCCCTAAAACTACAATGTATAATCTGGGTACTGTACTTAAAGATGACAGAATTAAATGTTTGTGGGACAGTTTAAAGAAATGTTCTGACATTTTAAATCATAAGCAGCTTCTACAAACTGTCTGTATGCTATACATGTTTCACTTGATAATTGATTTTTAGTATGAAGCTTAAAAAAATGCAGAGTCAGTTTTAAAGAATTAAGGTGAACTGCAAAGCTTGTTAAGACAAAGCATGCAAACTATTTTAAAGCCTTCTCCAGAGGAAAGCATTCTCCCTAGGCCTCTGACTAGACAGCTCCTTGTCCACCCAACTTCTGTGTATCTTGACCCCTTATACCTAACCTCACCCAGATCCCCTAACCGAGTCCATCCCTCACACTCAGACCCCTCAACCTGGCCCCAACTTCCTGCATCTACATCCAGGCCACCCCAACTGAGTCCCCTGCACTTGAACCCCCACATCCACAAGCCCCTTCACCCGGATCATCCTAATGAACCCTCATCCACCAAGCCCCAACCAGCTACTCCCACACCCCGACCCCAAACCCCAGTCCTCTAGCATGAAGACTCCACCAATGAGCCCTATACTTTAACCCCCACCCACCTTCACCTTCACCTGGATTCCCCCTGCAGAGTCCCATTGTTCCTGCACTTGGAATCCCCTCAACCAGTCCCTGTGCATCCAGACCGTTTCTCTGCAATCTGGCCCCACCGCCACACAATCGTTTCATCTCACATTTGGAACCTACCAGGCTGAGCCAGCTTGCCTGCCTGTCCATTCTGGTATGCCAGGCATAGAGGGACAGGAGTCTGGGACGTTTCTAGGGCAGATCCTTGAGCTGTCAGGATTGAGTAGATCCTCACTATCAAATCTATGTCCATGGGAGATGGGGGGAGCTGCAAAGTGATCTCCCAACTTTGTTCAGCCAGTGGGCTATGCTTCCTACTGGCATGCTAGATCCTCCAAATTAATTTGACGTTGCATGCAATATTTTAAAATTCTGCCAGTCTTTTTTTCTTAGAATTCCCTCAGGAGTAATTTTGAATCTGATAGAAACCCCCTGAAACTAACCATTTGGGGGTATGGTCTTGACCTAGGACAGTAGATCTGTCGGCTGTTGAATCACTATATGACACTCATATTGTGGGAATGTCATCAGTATGGGAAGTAAAAAATGCAGTTTCCCAGGCCTTTCGTGACTTAGGGAAGAACTTTGAAGGAGCTATGTGGATTGGACATTAATATACTGAACACTGACCTGGTTCAGTGTTGAAGCCTCAACTCAACAATTCCAAACGAGCAACTGAAGTGAGGGTAGCAGCCATTGGAATAGCAATTCAAGATTTGACTTGGGGAATTATTACTTTAAAGTAAGTATTATAAAAAGTTAGCCCTAGTTCCTGCCTGTCCTACTTTTTGAGACAATGAAGACAACACATAGCTTTGCCTTAGATTTGTGAGTTGATGAGTTCTGATGGGTACACATGAACTGTCCAGCCCTCATTGATGTCCACAATTGGCATTTTATTTTCTTTGGGCCTTGGGCCACAGAAAAAGCAGCCCATTACTCAGTCAATACATGTTACTTTCCACACTAGGTTCCCAGAAAGCAAAATTTTTTCTCATTTTTACTGGGCCACTTAATTGCAAATGCAGAGGGGTTCAACTTCAGATCCATCAAAAACAATGCATTTTTGCTGCATGAGTTGATAGAGCTAAGAGATCACCCACAGAGAGTCTTGTCTCTACCCCTTCCTGTATCTTGCCATGTAGATCATTCTACCATTTTGTAGATTATGTGCCTATTTTACCCATCAGCTCATAGTAATGTAACTGATGGATAAAATAAGCACATCTTGTTAATATTTCCCTTTTGAAATGGCTTGTAATGGACTTATGCTTGTGACAAGTTAGCAGAAACTGAGGATAATCTTGGCTAAGCAGAAACTGATACAGGATTTACTGGTGTTAAAATATGCATATAATTATAATCTTTATATAATGTAAGAAGCTGTTTCTGTCCCTGGAAGTGAACCACTTCAAGTAGAAGATAACCTAGAACAATAATAGACAGCAGCCTTTGCCCCTATTTTATCTGTCTAAACATTGAACATGCTCACTTTCTAATAGGGTTGCCAGATGGTTTAACCAAAAATACCAAACGCACGCACCCCCTCCCGGGGAAAAAGTTCTGTTGAGGAAAAAAAAAAGACACACCAAAGTTGAGCAAAAAAATAAAAATAAATAAAATAATTAAACAGCGTGGCACCTTTAGGAACTGCTTTGAGGCTTTTTGGCCCTAACAGGTTGCTGGCAGCCGTCTGCCATCTTGCCTTCCTGCACCAGGCCAGACAGCTCCCCTGGATTTTCACCTTCTGGCTGGGGGGTGTCCGGTATTTTCTGAATTTTTTTTACCGGACAGGAGGCAAAAATAGTGGACTATCCAGGTCAATACCAGACACCTGGCAACCCTACTTCCTGAACAGCTCAGCTAGAAAAGAAATTTCTTAGAACAGGGGTTCCCAAACTTTGCTATGTGAAGTTTTGCTGATGTATCTCAGCTCCAGCTAAAAATAATTATTTTTCTAGTTTTAATGACCATAGTGATGTTGATATGCAATGCATGTGGTATACATCCTCTTCCTTGGAAGATAAGTGGCAAAGGTATAAATACACCCCCAACTTTTGGTGGAAAGGTGGTGGTAAAGGTGTATAACTTTTCTCATTTTAATCATACTGACCTTTGGTGATACTTCATGCAAGTGGAAAGGAATCAGTGCTGTTATCTTGACCAAATTCCAACTTGAGTGACTATAGAGCTGCTTGTCTAAAATGCCCCTTGCAGGAATTTCAGTTGGCTACTATATTCAGTTCCCTTCCTAAACTTATTGCTATGAATTATTAAAACAGCTTTCTTCTGTCTTTCAGTTTTCTTCATTCCAAAAGCAAACAATGCCTATATTTTAGGAAATACTCTTGGCCAAAAGCGTACTTGACTCATGTAACTTGTTTCCTTCAACTGCCTTTCAAAATCACCAGTAATTTTAAATGTGAATTGATAACTATGTTTAAACTAAAGCTTAATTTGACCTATACAGAAAGATGAAGGATTCTCTTACCAAATGTTATTTTCAATTAGTTTATGCAGAAAAATAAAATTTAAACACACAGAAGCTATTTTCTGTTGCTGGTCTGTGCTTTGACTGACTGTATTTTACAGTATGCAGAATTTCCTCTGAAATGGCATATATAGCTGCAAGAGGGAATAAAAGGATATATAGGGATTATTAAGAGTACAGGTAATCCCCGGGTTACGTACAAGATAGGGACTGTAGGTTTGTTCTTAAGTTGAATTTGTATGTAAGTCGGAACTGGTGTCCAGATTCAGCCACTGTTGAAACTGACCAGCAGCAGCTGAATCGGACACGCCTGGGGCAGAGCAGCTCGGGTGCTGCTGGGTTGGTCTGGTAGCGCCGACCCTTGGCGCTACTGGACCAACCTGGCAGCACCCCAGCTGCTCTGCCCCAGGTGTTCCCAAGTCAGCCGCTGCTGAAACTGACCAGTGGCTGACTACAGGAAGCCTGAGGCAGAACTGCTCTGCCCCAGGCTTCCAGGAATCAGCCACTGATCAGTTTCAACAGCAGCTGAATCTGGACGCCTGGGACAGAGCAGCTGGGGCACTGCCGGGTTGGTCCAGTAGCTCCAAGGGTCGATGCTACCAGACCAACCCAGCAGCACCCCACCTGCTCTGCCCCAGGCGTGTCCGATTCAGCCGATCCAATCTGGCAGCCCCCCAGGCGTCGGTGAGAAAAGCCTGGTCTGCTGGGGGAAGGGGGGGCACACTAGCTGCGCCTTCCCCCCCCCCCCCCCTCCAGCAGACCAGGGAGATGCGGAGCGGCTTTTCTCGCCACGGAGGACGCGGGTGGCGGGACCGCGGTGCATCTCAGCAGTCCCACCGCCCACGTCCTCCGCGGCGAGAAAAGCCGCTCCGCATCTCCCTGGTCTGCTGGGGGGAAGTGCCCCCCGCACTGCCGGAGGCGGCAATAGTGGGGGGGGCACCCCGCACTAGTTGCGCCCTCCCCCCCCGTTCGTAATTAGGGGTCTGACTTAAGTCAGACTGACGTAACCTGGGGACTGCCTGTATACAGCCGGTCACCGAATTACGAACGGATCAACTTACGACCATTTGTATTTACGACCAACCTCCTATACAGCCAGAACCCGAGTTACAAACGAAATCCACACTTACGAACAGTGTGGCCGTACGTTAGTGAATGTAATCCAACTTACGAACAGATCGAGTTACGACCTAGTGTTTGGTACGTAACTCGTTTGTAAG
Source organism: Pelodiscus sinensis (assembly GCF_052426305.1). Taxonomy (NCBI): domain Eukaryota; kingdom Metazoa; phylum Chordata; order Testudines; family Trionychidae; genus Pelodiscus; species Pelodiscus sinensis. The sequence continues at coordinate 166,362,787 of NC_143053.1, forward strand.
TTGGGGACCAGCTGTATTGTTTTCATTGCAGTCAACATGAAATTGAAACCACTTAAGCCAGAGAGGATATAAATGTCATTTCATTTGATTATTTAACAGTTTGTTTTTTAAAATGCCACTGCAAAATTTCCCCTGATGTTTACCTAAACTATTTTTATTATTTACAGCTAACCATGTGCTAAAGTTTGGAACGCTTGTCAGCACTTCAAATACGTACGATGAATCTGGAGTTGTGACCATAGAGACAGCTAAACCTTTGCTGTGGACAATGGGTATTAAAAATTAGCAAAATGCTTAAGACTACAACTGCCTTTTTTCAGCTGACCAAAGACTTTAAACATGTTGGAAAATTTCACTAACAAAAAACAGAATTATGGCAAGAGTAAATACACTTTTAGGAAGATAGTAGAAAACTGACTGAATACCTCACTCAAGTTCCAGGCATAGGATATATGCACTTCCTAAACCAACAGTCACTGAACAGGACTAAAAATGGCACAAACTGACCTACGCTTACTCCTTGCAGGAGCAGGTCTTAATTAGGTTTTATTACTGTTAAATCAACATGGAACTAATACTAGTGATCAAAATCCCTTCACAAGTCAAAATTTAATTGATAGTGTAAAGTTTGTGTGTGTATTTGACTTAAAACAAGTACTATAATACAGCACTGTTGTAAGTAAACAAACCTTTTGCTGTTTAATGGTGACTAGAACAAGTTGGTCTGCCCCACTGTTTAGTAACATAACTCAAGTGAAGTAAAGTTAAAAGCCAGCTGCAAAGCTTAGAGAACAGCAATGATTAATACCACTACAGTGACTCTTAGAATACCAGGCTGTTTCCTTTAATACTGCTGTCTGTGCTGCCCTTTTACTGTGGCTTCCCAGCGTCAAGTACGATTTAGAAAGTAAGCAACATTAAACTAACCAAGTGCTAGTAAACTGGTAAGATGCAACCTTGTATTGATTAAAATGTTTAAATTTGTCACAACAGCATGAGCATTGTACGCAGAAGTCCATGCAAGTTCTTTATACAACTGGCTATGGTTGCATTTTAATTTGTAAAGGAAAATTTGAAGAGACCACCTTGATAAGCAAGTTGGTATATTTTCTTTTAAAGAATCTGTTCATGTAAGGTGGAATAAAACGTATAGGACGTCATTCAAAAGAGAATAGATACTAAACATGTCGTGTTACATCATCAGATTTCAAAAGTTCTTATGTACAGCAAATTTAGTGCTTATGTTAGTGTCAAGTTGCACCATCTTCAAAAGCACTGCAAAGACACTGTAAAGTCCATTTGGTAAGGAAGGATAAGGGCCCTCAACTGTGTGGTGATCTGTAAGTGTGTATTTCAATTGTTGACTCTTAATGAGACGGTATTTAGAACAAGATCTGAAAAACTAACATACTTTTTGTAAGTAAAACCAAAGATTATTTCAACTCAAAGACTAGACTGAATTTTTTTCAACTGAGACTGAAGTTTTTTCAATTTGCTTTATGCTTTTGACATTACTTTATATAACCACATTCCTTTTTGTAGGGGTTCACTGCCCCCCCCCCCCCCCCCCCAGCACAAGACATAATATAGGAAAATGGCAACAGGTTAACTTTTTTTCATATGAATACATTGAGTTGATTTTTTTAGTGCCTCCTAATACTGGGCCAAAAGTCGTAATAGGTAAATAATTATTCTAGTGATGAAAGCAATAAACCAAGAAAGGCAGGCCTCTCACTTATTGTGCAGCTACCACCACACTGATAATTTATTTACTCAGCCTAGAAAGTTCATAGATGCAGTAAAATGAAATAAGACTAACTCAAATATCAAGCTTATTTTAAATCTTCACCTGGTTTATAGCAGTAAACAAACAAGATACAGGCTTATGGAATATTAGTAAACAAAAGCTCCCCCCCCCCCCCCCAGCTGTCCATCACTCCAAGCTTCAGGTAAATAATCTTCTTGATGAGTGTTCAGCCACCACTGTAGAAAAAGAGAGTTTGATCAGTTTCATATAGATGACTGCTATTTTAGGTTACATCATCCCATTTTAACTGGAACTATGTCCTCGCTATGCCTTCAAAACAGCCCAGACATTACATAGCTTGTTAGTCTTGGAATAAAGATGAGCCTGATTTCTTAATTTGAGGATCACAAATTTGCTCCAAAAGTGATAATAAACGGATCTCAAACTACTACAACCACACACTTTTATAGGATGGGAAAAGGATCCTGAAACTTCTGTTGAAAAACAAGTCCCTTCAAGGGAAATGTTTGCGAACAACTTAGCCAAAACAATTGCTATGTTAACCAATTAAGAAGTCTTAAATGTAGTATTTGAAATCTTCAGTATTAGTAACTTTTGTCTTGCTATTTACCAGATTAATTTAAGGCTCAATGTTCATCTGCAAAACCTTAATACACAAGTTGTGGTAGACTGTACAAAAGTAAAAGCTATGTGAAATTGGAAACACTAATTGACTTTTAATAAAGATTTTTAGTACTACGAATTAGCAGCTTTATTGTGTGTCTTTTTCTGATAAAACATTAACCCCTCAACTATATGCCTCATTTATACTGCTACATTCTCTGCAATATTCTTCTCTACCAGGGTTCAAGTCGTGTCAGGAAATTTCTAATTAAAAATTAAGTGGAAAGTTATCAGCGCAAAATCCAATAAACTATCTTCCGTACGGTCTAAATTAGGCATGTTAAATATTGTGTTACTGAATAGTCATAACACCATGACATCTTAGCGGTTACACAATTATTGAATAGTCCCCAGCCAGTGCATTCCAGCTCCACTCCCGGTGAGCCCCCTGCAACCCAACACTGCTGCCTCTTTCACCAGCTCCATACGCAGACAAGCTGCCCGGGATGTGGAGCAGTCTGTCTGTACCGAGCTCAGGCAGGGGGGTAGGGTTGGGGAAAATGCATGTAGTTGACAAGATTACCTGATAAATCCAGGCTTATCAGTTAATCAGCTGAGGTCCCTAATGTCCACTGCATCAGTTAACCACATCATACCTCTCCCCTGCGTGCTCTGCATTTAAAATTTGGATCAGCATGCTGGCTCAGTCCTAGATCACCGATCTGAGTTTTAAATGAAGAGCACTCAGCATCCCCTGTCCATGGGAGGTCTGAGCTCAGGGACAGAAGTGCACTGGTGGCCATCCCCATCCCCGAGGATTATAGAATAACCATGTAACTGCTCAAATTTGATGAAGTTACATGACTATTCAGTTGCATTCTAAGGGTACGTCTACACTTGCACCCTAGTTCGAACTAGGGATGCAAATGTAGGCATTCGAAATAGTCAATGAAGCGGGCATTTAAATATCCCACGCTTTATTAGCATGATCTCGCCAGCGCGTTACTCCAATCAACAGGTGTTTCGAAAGTGAAACAAAAAATGAGTAAAGTTAGTTCGAACCAACGCATCGCAGCGCGCACTTTCACTTCCGAAACAGCTGTTGATCAGAGTAACATGCCAACAAGATCATGCTACTGAAGCACGGGATATTTAAATCCCCGCTTCATTGACTATTTCAAATGCCTACATTTGCATCCCTAATTTGAACTAGGGTGCAAGTGTAGACATACCTTAACATCCCTAGAGTCCAGTGGCCCCATTGGCAGCCAGCAGCCCAATTCCGCACAAATTCTGCATTACACAATGGTGCAGAATTCCCCCTGGAGTAGATTAACTGTACAACATTTAGCTTCTAATCGCTTTGTCCCATCTCCTCTCAGCTACAGCTGCAATGAATAGTACTAAAATTTTGCAGTATATTTAGCAAACAAAAGATGAAACACTAATAGCTGAAAGCAAATATTTACTGAAAACACTTGAATGATTACAGCAAGAAACAGATGAAGAAACTAAAATGCTTATAATGATGGGGCCACATAAGTATTTTGATAAATGAATAACAAAGTGGGCTTCTGATTATGTTCACTGAAATCACAAGTTTAATTATCTGCTCAAAGCTGAACAAACTTTGCTATTCATTTTCTGATACCAGTAAAGCTCGTTTACCAGATTTACTTACACAATGATGTTGTTAATAGGGATATGGATCAATTTCACAAAGAAACCAATAAATCCCATTATTGCAAAACCTATTGCTGTTGCCATGGCAATCTTCTGGAATTCTGTAATTTAAGAAATTATACATTTTAGTTTTGCAAATGTAAACCTACTACTTAAAACATGCAGTAGATTAAGTTACTACAAAGATCATGGAGAGATTAGCGACTTTGAAAGTTTCTCCCATGTTAAAAAAAAGGTACTTCAGAAGTTTCACTTAAGATGGTAATATCTGAAGACAAAGACAGTAATTTCTAAAAATAAACACTAGGTTTCTAGAGATTAATACTTGTGAGATTACCATATATTATGGCTGTGAATTGATCAAATCCTGCGATTAACACAAGGCAGGATTAATGCGTTGATTTTTTTAACGCATTAATGCTGCTCTGTCCCTTTGAAGCACTGCTCTGGCACTTCAAAGGGGCAGCGTAACACAGAGCCAGGGATCAGCTAGGCACTCCAGCTGATCCCAGGCTCCTAACACATTGCCCCTTTGAAGCAGCAGAGCAGTGCTTCAAAGGGGCAATGCAACATGGAGCCTGGGATCAGCTGCAGTGCCCAAATGATCCCTGGGTCTACATTATGCTGTCCCTTTGTAGTGCTGGTCCAGCGTTTCCAAGGGGCAGCTGACCCCAGGCTCCCGCGGCCTTTCCAAAGGGCCCAGGGTGGCCTTTCCAAAGGGCAATGCTGCACTGAGCCAGGGTCAGCTGGGGATTCCAGCTGATCTCGGGCTTCTGCAGTGCTGCCCCTTTGTATCACCGCTGCTGCGTTTCAAACGGGAAGCTGCACTGAACCTGGGGTCACCTGAGGACTCCAGATGATTCCGGGCCTCTGCAGCACTGCCCCTTTGAAACATCCTCACAGCGTTTCAAAGGGACAGTTCATGCGACTAATTGCAATTACATTTTTTAATCACTTGGCAGCCCTGCCATATATAGAATCACATATAGCTTATCTGGCTTAAAGGAAACTTGAACTTAAGTCACTGACAATATTGTAAACAAGAGATGTAAAATGTCAGGCTCTTAATACATTTAAAAGGCTAAAGGGCAGCGGAGGGGACCCAACATGAGCCGGGACAGCTGATTCCTGGCTTGCACTGGGTACCCCTGCTGAGCACCAAAACATTTAGAAGGCAGAGCCACAGTGGGGTTAGCTTCCAAGCCAGGAGCTAACCCCACTGCAGCTCCCCACTTATCAACTAATTGATGGAAAATCCAGCAACTAGTCAATTAGTTGATTGTTTAACAATGGGAATGTTAAATTTAATTTAAAGTACTAATGCATTCACTTTCCGAAAGAAAAATTAAATCAAGTTAGTGACACTGGACAAGATTTGAGCACTCAAATACCAATTGTGAAGTGTCCATAGAAGTCATTATCAAAAGGATTCTGAAATTAAGCAATTTACATTTCAGAAACACTTTAGCTTAAAGTGACACTACCATACTGCTGCTATCACAAGTCTGATTTCAGCAAGATGTATACCACAAAACTTTCAAAGTACAGTGAAGTCCGGATTAACTAACACCCAGTAATCCAACACTCCACTTTATCTGACTCTGCAGCTCCCGGGGAGCTGCAGGGTCGTATACAGCGCGGTCTTGGCCCCGCTTGCTGCCCCGTCGCTCTCTGCGAGAAGCTGCTGCTGCCGGGACGCTGCCAGGCAGGAGCTGCAGCAGCAGCAGCTTCTCCTAGAGAGCAAGCGAACAACTGATGCTGCTCCTGCGGGGGACGTTCCCCGCAGGAGCAGCATCAGCTGTTCCTTTGCTCTCTACAGTAGAGTCTGTATCATCTGACATATTCGGTAATCTGACCATGTGTCAGTCCTGTTTAGGTCAGATGATACTGTAAGTGAGTCTTCTGTAGTTTAAGTTATACACAGAAGTAAGAGCTTCTCATGCTTTTCAGACAAAATTGTGAAAATAAATAGTTTGCTACACAAGTGCAAAATTGAGATTCAGTTAACATGAAAAATGGATATCCATTACTATACCTAAATACTGGGTCTGCCTGTTTGGTTGGGGGGGCGGTTTCAGACAATATCAAGTGAAATGAACATCATGGTCCTAGGGGCTTTTTTCCTTTAATCTTTCTTTTTGCATACTTTACCTTTTCTGTCTGGCTTAGTACATCTTTTAACAAGCCTGATGGAATCTTTTACAAATTGACGGCTGGGCTCGACAAATTGCATTACTTGATCCATGACTTCCTGCAAGAATGTCACATTTTAATACATAGCTTCAAGAGTAACTTTTTAAAATCATTTCATATCTTAAAGGCAAATTCTCCCTGTGCACCCCTGCCCTTCTACTGTATATGTTGTACTGAATGTTAAAATGTTAATGTTTAATCATACATGTCAGGTTTCTAGGGGATTTAAGTCTACAAAGCTGTAGGAAATCTATATTTTGCATCCAAGAGATGGATGCATGTCCATTAGAACAGTCAATTCATCAATCCAAAGAACCATGAACTCTGACATCCAATTCTTACATCCACTTCAGGTCTATTTGATGTTCTCATTCTCCTCATTTCCCTCTACAGGCTGTCCCCGAGTTACGCGGATCCGACTTATGTTGGAACCGCAGTTACAAACGGAGCCGTCTCCCTGGTCTGCAGCAGACCAGGGGGAGGAAGCAAAGCGGCGGAGCACGCGGGCAGCGGACAGCCCAGACGTGTCTGGGCTGTCCGCTGCCTGCGTGTTCCGCCGCTTTGCTCCCCGTCCCCCTGGTCTGCAGACCAGGGAGACGGGGAGCAAAGCAGAGCAAAGCCGCGGAGCCCGAGGGCAGCAGGACAGCCACGGTGCGTCTGGGCTGTCCCGCTGCCCCCGTGCTCCGCGGCTTTGCTCCAGACGCCTGTGGTACAACAGCTGGGGCGCTGCCGGTTTGTCCTGTAGCGCCGCTCTGGCCGCTACTGGACCAACCCGGCAGCACCCCAGCTGCTCTGCCACAGGCGTCCTGATTCAGCCACTGCTGGTCAGTTTCAGCAGCAGCTGACTTGGGGATGCCTGGGGTTCTTAAGTTAAATCTGTATGTAAGTCAGAACTGGCGTCCAGATTCAGCCGCTGTTGAAACTGATCAGTTTCAGCAGCGGCTGAATCTGGACGCCAGTTCTGACTTACATACAGATTCAACTTAAGAACAAACCTACAGTCCCTATCTTGTACGTAACCCGGGGACTGCCTGTATTTTCATTTGTCTCCACTATTTTAAAGTATAAAAATTAGTAAACAAAGAAGAATCTAACTCGCTTTCTGATATACTATCACAAATTTTTCACCTGTAAAATATCTGAACACATTTCAATGGGATTATCAATACTATCACAAATTTTTCACCTGTAAAATATCTGAACACATTTCAATGGGATTATCAATATGAAGAGTGCACCATAATCCAAATTCTAGATAGGAAATGAGATTTTTGCATATACAAAGGACAAGATCCAGCTGCCATGTGATGCCTTTCAGAGATCTTCAAGTTTCAGTTAATCCTGTTTAATAAGTTAATGCAGGAGTTCTCAAACGTTGTGATACTGCGACCCCCCCCCCCCAAGTTGCTGCACCACCCCCTCAAAGTTGCTCGCAACCCTCTCAGGGGGTTGGGACCCACAGTTTGAGAAATGCAAGGTGAATGGGTTAAGCTTTACATTTAACCAATTAAAGGGGAGCTGGCAGAGAGGCCACTCCAGCTCAGCTGAGTTGTAGTACCACCTCCTCTCTTTTTCCCCCCTCCAGCCCAGGCTGGAGCAGCCCCCACCGGTTAACCAGAACAGGTAAGTCTCACACATTAAAGATGAGGCTTACCAGTTAACCCCTCACATCACTAGTTAACACTAGGGGTACTTCTTATCCGTTAACTGAATAGATGAGTAACTTCATGAATGCTTATCCATTAGTGGAGGATTCTATAGTCCCTGTGGGGTGGTGCTGGTAGCTAGTGAGCTCTGGCCTCACTCCATTGGAGTCTCCTGCCACTCTGTGCTGCTGCTTCTTTATCAGAGGCACCAGCGTTGGGTTCCAGGTGGGAGCTGATCCGCGAGGGGAACCAGTTTAAAAACCAGCTCCCATCGCAGACCAGCTACCTGTCGCCCTGTGCTGTTGCTTCTGATAGAGGCAGCAATGCAGGGTGGCAGCAGCCTCTGTCTATGGGTGGTCTGAGCTCCTGAACCCAGCGTGAGCTGGAACTGAGCAATATAATGCCTCAACCAAGTATGTAAGTAGCATGTAATTCACTAATTGAATAGTCAACACATTTTTGCATCGACTATTCAATTAGTCTAGAGGACTCCCCCCGCTGATCCCAGGCTCCACCTTGCGCTGCTGCTTTGAAACGCACAGCTGATCCCAGGCTCCCTGTGGCACTGCCCCTTTGAAATACCCCCATCCCTCCCCTATCTGATAGAGGCAGCACGAGGGAGAGGGGGAGGAGGAGCGACTAGTCCTTAACACCCCTAGCCCCAACATTTGGTATGTTCATACTAGTTTTTATTCTTTGTACTACCACACAACTTAACAGCCAGAGACAGGGAACAGGACCCTGACGTAATTCATCATTTGCTTCTTCCTGAAGCTGAAGGAAAGGAGGAGAATGACTCACCAAGATCCGCACAAAAAGTTTTAAAAAAATGGGGGGGGGGCTTCCAGCAGGAAAGGAGAAGGGGAAAAGAGGTGACCCAGGCTTAGACGACGTAGATTAGGGCCAGGATTTAATGGACCATCCGAGATCGCTGATGTCGCCGGATTCGAGCTTTCCTTTCCCTTGGCACCCAGAGGAGACCGGCCTGGAGCCCTCGGACCCGGGGGCAGTAGGGAGGAGGGTTCGCTGAATGCGGGCTGGAAGCCGACTCCGGCCTCCCACATCAGGTCAGCGAACCCCCGGGCCCGCAGCGAGGCTCGCCGGCCCGTTACAGCCCCAAGGGCGACCCCCATCTTTTCCACACACCGCCCCCCCCCGCTCCACGTCACCGAGGGGGCTCCCAGCGGCCAGAGCCCGGCGCGTTGCTCGGGGACGGGTGCGGGCCCCACACAGAAAGCGGCGCCGCTCGGACCCCTCCGCTCCTCAAGAACCCCGCGCGCCACGCACCAGCCCCGTCGCCGCTCTCACCTGGGGCACCGGCACCAAACCGCTCGCGCTAAGGACACGTAGCAACTGCAGACGCCACGGCACGGACCCGGAACCGGAACGAGAAAATGCACCGGAACTTCCGCCGCAGGCCACCTTCTCCTAGTCCGCATGCGCTAAACGGCGATGGGATGGGCCCCGCCTTTGCGGGCGCAGAGAGGAGGGTGGATTATTGCACTCTGCGCATGCGCCAGTGGGGGGGGGGAGGGGACGTTCAGGGTGGAAGGGATCTCACGTGGAGGCGGATGGAACGCTAGAGGGCAGGGCGGGGCGGGACGGGGTTTCCAGTGACGTGTACATCTCCGTCGTGCTGCTCTTACAGCCCTTCGTGCCGCGCGCCCGGAGCCCGGTGGGGGTTCCTGTAGTGGGAGCAGGGGCTGGGGGTAGCAACGGCCGCTGGAGCGCCCCTGCGTTGTTTGCAGCTGCGCAGGCGCTGCGAACCCGCGCCAAGGTATGAGCCCCTCCCCCCGCCAGCTGTGCACGGTGCTGTACAAATGCAACATGCAGGGCCCCGCACACACATCTGGTGGCCAGAGATTCCCATAGCGGCACGGACCCCTCCCAACACACGCACAGTTCAGTGGGGAGGCACTGATAAAAATTAGATCTCTTTTATTCAGATGCCCAACTATGTATTTAGGCTTTTAACTTCAGCCACCTTTGAGAGAGAAGCCCAGAAGTAAGTCAAACATGAAATTAAAGTTAACGTTCACAGTTACAGGCAGACTCCTCCTATGCTTCAAAGCTGCCTACACCCACTAACTCCCAGGGAGCCACTTCCCCCCATCCTGCCACACTGCTGCCTCTGTATCAGAGGTAGCAGTTCGAGGCAGGAGCCAGTACAAGGCAAAGAGCACTGCAGATGGGAGCCAACTGCTCCCCTGTGTGTAACCATGTAACTGCTGAAATTTTTCAGCAGTTACACAATTACTTGATTAAATGCATTATAAAATCCATATTACAGATCACCTGACTAGGACAATGGGGTGGATGACATGGCTTTCTTTGAGCTAACAAAATTATACAAAGCATGGGGCTTGGTGGTGATGGGGAGACTTAAACTGCCGAGGCATCTGTTGGAAAATGAATATAGCAGGGCACTGATTGTCCAAGTAGTTCATAGAATGCATTGAAGATAACATTTTTATTTTAGAAGGTGGAGAAAGCTATAAGAGACAGGCTTTTTTAGGGAGGAACTGGATGTAGAGATAAAATTAGAAAGTCTAAGGCACAAAAAAGGAGCTACAGGGCGGGTTAGGGTGGGAGGAGGCTTCACGCGCTCCCCCCACCTCCAGGCCAATCAGGGGGCGGGGCTGGGGAAGCCCAGAAGCATTTTGACCCCAGCCCTTCCGTCCTGGCCCACGGCCACTTCAAAAATTTTTGAAGTGGCCCCTGGCCAAAAATTATTGCCCACCCCTGGTCTAGGTATTTCTTTTAAGGAACCAAGAAACTACATCTGAAAGGAAGTTCTATGAACACTTCAACACGCAGACTAATATATTTGAATACATACAGAGATTTCATGCGGCTAGAATAGGTCTTGCAAATAAGCTATAAATTGTAGCAAGTTAAATCCACACAATAACTGTAATACTTCATAGTATCTTTTAAGCAGTGTTTGTTTTGTTTTGTTTTGTTTTTAAAAGGCAGGGGTGGGTTAGTACAGTTGAAAGGGGCAGGTGCAGCTAGGAGGGCTCTGCCTGCTTCCTCCACCTGTGATGCAGGCCCTCCTTAGAGCCCTAATTCTGCAGCTCTCATTGGTCAGGATCCATGGCCAGAGGGAGATGCAGGGGTGTTACAGACATCAGTAGGGTTCCCTAGCTACCTCTCTGCCTAGAAACCTAAGGGTTATGCTAGCTGATTCCAAGGAGTCACCTGAGCTGAGCACCACCTGGAGCCTGCGACCTCTCTTACATCCCTGCTCCAGCCCTGAGCCTCTCCTGCATGCAGACTCCCTCCCAAGGCCTATACCTCAACCTCCTGTCCCAGACCAGAGCCCCAGCCTGTACCCTAAATCCCTCATTCTTAGCCCTCTCCTCCCCCCAATCTCCTGCCCCAGCCTGGTGAAAATGTGCAAGGGTCGGGGACAGTGAGTGATAGAGTGAGCAGAGGTGGAGCCTTGGAGAAGGGACATAGCAAAAATAGCCAGGTTTTTGCAGTCAGGATATTAGCAACCCTACACTGACAGTGAGAGAAGGTGGATTACTTGGAGAAGATCTAAGAAAGAGGGATGCCCAAAGTACAGAGCAAAAGAAGGAAGAATAAAGCAAGCTATGGAAAATATCAGTATATGGTGATAGGTGAGTGCAGGATGATAAAATATGGAAGATAGGAAAGGATGGACAGTAGTACTTGATTTTCCATGCCTTGCACCTTGTGTAGTCTTGTTACCATCAAAGTAAGAAAATAAAAATGGGCATATTGTGTCAAACCAATGGTCCATCTAGCTCGTATCCTGTTTCTGACAGTGACCATTAGCAGATGCATCAAAGTGAGTGAACAGAACAGGGCAATTTCCATTGATCCATCTCTTGTCATCCAGTCCCAGCTTCGGGCAGCTGGAGGTTTAAGGACACCTGGGACAGGGGGTACTGATTATTTTGGCTATAGCCACTGAGGGATTTGTCCTCCATGAAATTATACTTTTCTTTTCTTATCCCACTTACATTTTTGAACTTCACAACATCCCCTGGCAACAGTTTCCATATGTTGACTAACCATTGTCTGAAAAGTCCTTCCTTTTGTTTGTTTTAATCCTGCTGCCTATTAATTAATGGGGTGACTTAGGGTCTTGTGTTTTGTAGAGGGGTAAACAGCGCATCCCTATTCACTGTCATCACTCTATTCATGGTTTCATAGATCTCTTTATACTCCTCCTCCCCCCCCCCTTAGGTATCTCTTTTCTAAGATGAATGGTCCCAGCTATCCTCATATGGAAGCTGTTCCATACCCTTAATACATTTTGTTGCCCTTTTCCAATTCTAATATATCTTTTTTCTAAGATGATGTGACCAGAACTGTACATAATATTCAAGGTATTAAGGGAACAGAAAATTGTGATTTGTCAGCATTTTGAACCTACATTGCACTAACTTTTAACAGGTCTAGACAGCTACATAGGAGCCAGACAATAGAGGGGGGATCAGGCTTATGGAGTAAAGACAAGGAAAGAATGAGGAGAATAAGAAAAGCAAAGGGAAATCGAAATTATAATATGGAGCTGGGAGGAAGAGATCTGAGGGAACTGTAGCCTATGGTGATGATTGCTATATAGACAATCCTAAGATAAATAAGGCCTTTATTTCTTAATTTTATAATATCATAAATATCTGTGATTAATTTTTTCTTGGGAAATCTTTGGAATATGTTTGCTTCTGAGGGTTTAAATAATTTTTAGCTTTTCATTCCACTAAGGTATCTTAATTGATTGTAAGACTTTGTTTATTTGCTGAGCATCTCTACATGATTTACAGTGAGAAGAATGATGATTTCCCCTTCACAATGGCTGTGGAAGTGTGCACGTGGAGGAAGGGCATACTGGGGATTAATGATAGGTAAGATTCTTTGTGCTGAAGGAAGTGATTTAGTGTCTATGCTCTGTTTCCCTGCATCAGCTTCATTAATTTAAGACGTGCTTCTAGATCAGCTTTCAGCACTGTGAGCACAAAAGAAATTTTGCTAGTCACAAGCAGTCAACAAGCCCCATCTTTTGATTTGCTTGGCTTATAATTCAGTGAGGATGACATGAATAATGTAATGTGTGGTGGTGGTGAAGGTGTCGGATGCTGTTAGAATAGCTTTTATCAGTAAATTTATTGTGTGCGTTTGTAAAGTTGATCTTTTAATCCAACATTTTATTCAGTTTCATTCAGAAGAACTGAGGAACATGGTCATTTTGAATATCTATGTCTCTATTGGCATTAAAAATATGATTTTGATAGAAACAAGGATTGCATTAAAAATGACAACTAAACTCAAAATTGTGAAGAATCCACAATAAAGTTTTGAAAGGGCAGAGAAGATAAAGAAGTTAACTAAGAAATAGATGCATCTCAGTAAGACAGAGGACACATTTATGTATGAGAGGTGATTAAAAAGAAATTGTTTTTCCTGATAATATACTTACAGAGTTTTATTTCATCATGCTAGTACTGCTGAAGGCTGAGATAGTAATACAATATAGTATTTATTTTATTTTCAGCCACGTATAAATTCATAGTTTGTTGGATGACTTTTTATATTAATTTTAATTTTGTTTGTGCATTCAGCAATTTATAAACCATCTAGGAGCTCAGCAAAAATTAAAAATAGCTCCAGGCAACAGTTAGCCACAGAACTAGAATGTTCCTTCTTTGGGCTCTCTTCTCCTTGCTGATACTAGATAAAAGTAAATTTGTGTTTTTCTGTGATCCTTTTCAGCATCTTCATGCAAACGCTAAGAAAACTGGTCAGATGACATGGGGTCAAATGCTAGCAATTTGCTGGTGGCACACAATTCTACCTATCCTACACAAGGTTGGCCTTTGATACGGGTGAACAGGACAAAAGCTCAGAGGGCTGTTATAAGCAGGACACCTCTGGCCCCTGCCTTGGAGCCACCCTGACCAGATTTTCTGTCTGCTGTGCAGAAGAGAGAAAGCACTGATGTCAGGATGTCCCCTGCATATGTACCCCATCTCTGCTGAGTGGGAAAATGGGGGACAAGGCTCAGGAGTGAGGTGGAACAGCTAGGGGTGCTGCTCTCTGAACAAGCTTTCAGACTGTTGAATGCCACTGTACTTAAAAGGACAGCACACACCCCCAGCACACACAAACACACTGTCTCACACACACACACAGACACTGCTTCTGTCTCTCATGCTCACACACACTGCATTTATCTCTCTCTCTCACACACACACACACGCTCTGTCTCTCTCACACACATCCTCTGTCTCTCATATACACACACATATACACAGTTTTTTCGCACAGAGTCATAGCCACTATCTCTTTCATAAACTTAACCCTCAATGCATACTTGTATTGTTGTTATTTCTTGGTTCCTTCTGCAATGCACATAAAATCATAGAGTACTAGAATTTGAGACGTCATCAAGTTCAGTTCCCTGCACTCAAGGCATGAGCAAACACATATATTCTCTATAAGTCTTTCAAAGTGCTGTTATTTTAGTTTTTTCATTGATCTATGCATTCATAATTCATTTAAGTTTTGAGTAGTGAGTTCTAAAATTCCTAATCTGTCTTGGCTGGAGTAATTATGATTATTACTTTTATTAGCATATTGTGTTTTGTCATTAATTGTTTAAAGAGGTACCATCAAATAATAGTTTCCTTCTAGAATATAAATTTAGCTTGTACTAATTTTAGCAGTGCCAGTTTAACTTTAGACATGAGGCATTTGAAAATTGCTTATTTTCAAATTGTATTTTTAGTTCTGTCTTTAAAATAACTTAACATTTGCACGAAAATAAATGCAGTTTGAACTAGGATATCAATAGCAATGATGGAGTCAGAGGTTAGTGAGTTATGCACAGAATCTTGGTCTTGAACTAAAAAACCAAGTACTGTATCACAAATCCCATGACAATATTGCAAGAGGCTGCAACATAAGGCCTTTCATGAATCAATGTGTAAACTATACAGTCGAAATATGGAAAATAACTGTCAGTCAGTCATCCGTTCTGTATTTTACTAGCTATTTCTTAGGCCTAGCCTATACTTAAAAAGTTTTACCAGAATAATGGTGTCTGTTGTATGAGTGGCAATGTTTTTTTTGTTTCAATTTTGTTTTGTTTTACCAACATAGGTACACCTGTAAAAGTTCTAGAATAGGTGCAGTTATACTAGTATTACTGTACTTGTACCAGTATAGCTGATGCCAGACTGAAGAACAGGCATGAGTTATATGGTATAGGCACTTTTGCACCAACCTAACTCTACACTAAAAGGTTTTGCTCGTATAGCTTTACCAGTATAACTATATTGGCAAATTCCTCTTAGTGTAGACTAGAATTTAGACCCCTTCATGCCCATTTAAAGATATAAAGCTTACAACATTTTACATATTACCTCTAATTGTGGTATCTTGGGCAAGTAACCTTAAATTAATCACATGAAATCTTTACCAAATAACATTAAATTGCTTGTATGAGAAATCTCTTTTCTCTGTTTCTGTCTTTTATATTTTAGGGCTAGACACTCTCTTTGTTTTGATTCTTGACCAGCATTGTTCATATTGTTGGTGTTTTAAAAATAAAATAAACTGTATAGCTATTATAAAGGATATTTTTTTCTGTATGTAGCTTTTTTAATATTTAAAGTCTAACATTTAACAATTTTTAAATGTACTGTATAAGAACATGTACACACCTATTTCCTATATGTATTTCTGTTTTTCCAGTTCTCTTGGGGCTGGGTTATTGATCTGTTTGTTGTTGTTGTTGTTAAAATATTCAAATATATTGATCCAGCCTATAGTGAGTTATATGAAACTCTTAAGTAATATCAACATTGGGAAATGTAGAAGGTTTTTTACAATTTTCTGAGTCATCTGGTCTGCCTTGATTTAGAATAAAATACTAAAGTACGTGTTTTTGCCGATTGTAAAGGAAGTACATGATTTTTGCTGAAGTTTTGTACCCATAAAACTTACTCTGTTGTCTGATGTGATCATCTCTGTCTAGGTTCTTTTCAGAATTGCCTTTTGTGGCTTACATATGTCCATCCTAGGAGTTCCTAGAGCAAACAGGCAGGTATTCTTTTATGCACTTCCCAAAAAGGCTTTTCCATTTAAGCTGTTTGGTTTGAAATACATGTGTCCTGAAGGGATTAGTTTGTATCATTTTGTGACACTAATATGTTTTTGTAAATGTAACTTTTATATTCTACACTATGGTTATTATTGTCAAAATCTGCTTTTTAATTATGGCAGTTTCTGCATACAACTATTAAATAGGCCTCTAACATAACAAGCTTGTCCTAATTACAACAGTAATTTCATTCCACTTAGATTTCTTTTTTATCTCTCGGTGAGTGTTTAGGAAAAAAGCACTTAAGTAAAAACATTTTTTTTTCCTGAGAATATTAATTGAAATATGCAAGTAAGATGGCAAGAATTCCTCAGTGCTGCTGTATGCTGGTCACTTAAGCGATCTCTGTTTCATTTTGATTTCTAATGGTCTGAGACAGTCCTGACTGTTTCTGTTCCATACTGCCTCCAGGTAGAGTGCTACCAAGCTGGGGAAACCACCCCTGTTGGAGTCTGCTGTTCCATCAGGCTCCCAGCCCCCCAGAACCCACTGCCATGCCAGAGCCTGCTACCACAAAGGTCTTCTGGCTTCCTCCTGGACTGCAGATGTTGCCGGACCAGAGAGTCCCAGTTTAGAGAAGTTCAACTTGTACTGTATAGTCACCACTGATTTGGACGGGATTTACATCAGTGATACAGCGATTAAAGGTATCAACATCTTTCTCCTTGATCCATCTAATACCATTTTAGTGCAAGTGATGCTGGCAAAACAGGTGCCAGCTGTTGCTGAGACTGCAGGCATTAGCTAAGATCTAACAAACTCATAGCTGGAGACCAGACCAGTTCACCTGCGGACAGGGGCTGCCGCCACACGGCATTGCTGTCTCTGTGTCAGAGGCAGCAGTTGGGACAGCAGGTAGCCGGTCTGCGGTCCACGAGGAGAGCTAGTTTTTAAAGCGAGGGGAGACAGGAGGCTCTTTGGGAGTGGGGCTGAATTACACTGACTGCAAGACCCGTCACTGGGGACAATAGAATAGTCGAGTAACTACAAAGATTTCATGTGGTTACCTAACTGTTCAATTAACTGATAGCTAACATTCCTATTCCATGCTGTAAAACAGTCGTCTCCAAACTTTTTACACCTAAGATCACTTTTTAAATGTCACGGCAAGCCAAGATCTACCCCATCCCTTCCCTGAGACCCCACCACTTCCTTGAGGCCCTGCCCTTTCCATTCCCTTCCTCTCCATCACTTGCTATCCCCAGCCCTTACTCACTGGGCTGAGACAGGAGGTGCGGGTCTGGCATGGAAATGAGGGATTTGGGTATGGGAAGGGGTGAGAAGTGCAAGCTCTGGGACGGAATTTGAGTGCAGGAGGAGATGGAGAAGGGGATACTGGCTCAGGGAGGGGGTTCCAGGCTGGAAAGTGTTGAGGTTAGGTGGAGGGTTGGGGTGCTGAGCAAGCCGCAGGCTTGTGGATGTGAGGGTGCAGGATTTTGGGTTGGGTTGTATAAGGGGTTCACAGTAGGGAGGTTGGGTGTGTGATGGGCTCAGGACACAGGTTTGCAGTGTGTGGATGGTGCAGGAGTGTTGTGGCAGAAGACTGGGAATGCGGGTGCAGGAGTTTGGTGATGTGAGGGGCTCAGGACAAGGGGATCCGGTGTATGATGGGCTCAGGATTGGAGACTGGGGGGGGGGGGTGCACGAGTGTTATGATTCTGCGGCCAGATGGGAGCTTCGCCCCAATTTGGGGCTTGTTGGCCCCCAAATAAAATATTATATCCAAAACAAAATGTTTCAGCGTTGTCTTTATTTATGGGAGGGCCAGGGAACCTGTTTTGGGTCAGGATCATTGACGCACAGAAAAATCAGTTGGGGACCACACAAGTGAGTTGCAAAAAACCAACCCCTCCAAAACCCCCTAAGCCTCACTGATGTGGCCCCAAATGAGACACCTCAGTCCCCTGGCACTCCAGCCCCATGGTGGGGGGGAGGGGAGGTAGGACTGAGATTCAAGGCCTCAGGCCAGATTAACTCTTCTGGAGTTCCAGGGTTAGTGGAATTTGTGGGCCCCTCTACACTCTGAGGTGGGGCCAAAAATAAGAGATCCAGTGTACAGGACAGGGCTGCCAGTGAGTGGGATAGGGATGAGGGTGCAGAATCTGGGTGGAAAATAGGGTACAGGAGGAAGGTGGGGGGTAGGTTTCTGGCCAGGAGGGGGAATCCAGAAGCAGGGTGCTGGTGGATGTTTGGCTGGGGTTAGGAGCAGGGTGCTGGTTGGTGTCTGGCCATGAGGCAGGGGCAGGGAGCTGGATGGTGTTTGTGCAGAGTGCTGGATGGGGGTCTGGTCAGGGGCAGGGTGCTGGTGGAAGCCGGTGTGCTTCCTGAGAAGTCAGATCTGGTGCGCAGCTGGGGATTTCCTTCCCCGAGCAGCCTGCTTGCCTTTATGTGCGGGGGGAGGGGCGGGAGAAGTCCCAGGGCTGCATGCCAGATCCGACTTCTCAGGAAGTACACCTATTATTGTGGTGAGGGGAGGAGCAATGTGCGTGCTTCCTGAGAAGTCCGATCTGGTGCGCAGCCCCGGGACTTCTCCTCTCCCCTACCCCTGCTGCAGGAAGGCCACCAGGCAGGCAGCATAGGGAAGGAAGTCCCCAGCTGCGCGCCAGATCTGACTTCTCAGGAAGCGCACTGGCTGTTTTGGGGAGGGGAGGAACATCGCATGTGCTTCCTGAGATGCCAGATCTGGCGCACAGCTGTGGGACTTCTGTAGCCAGACATGAACCCCATCTTGTCCCCTCCCTCCCCCCAGAGAGCAAGAGAAAGGCAGTCAGCCTTTGATGCCCTGGGAACGCAGGTGTGCTGCCTGTTCCTGACTCTGCCATAAACAGAAACTAGACAGTAAATGGGCTAGCTGACGACCCGGGGCCTCCCGCCGCCCTGATGGCTAGTACCAGTAATTCACATGCCTGCACTGTCCCAGGAGAGGAATGTTCGCCCATCGCATATCAGAGGTGCCCATTGGCTGCATTTTCCCAGGTGTGAATTATGCTTTGCACCCTTCGTGGGAAACTTGGCATTCAAAGCCATTTTTCCTAATTGGCCACTTGAGACCAGGAAGAAGCCTACATGACCCAAGGGATATAAAGAGGGGTTTAAGTAGCCCACCCCATTTGAGCTCCAATCATCTACACCTGCTGGCAGGTATTGATTGTCTCCCGAGGTCTGTGGGACGCCCAACCTCGCCCTACTTCTTCCCGAGGGATTGAGAGAAAGACGCTGGCCACGCCAAGTCTGGAACACAGGGGTGAAAATATATATCTGCTAGGTGTCTATTTTGCATGCATTTAATAAGAGCTCAGAGAACCAAAGGGGTTTCATGGTACCTGTAAGTGACTTATTAGTGTAATTTCTGTCCTGTCCTTTGTAGTGGTTGTGTTATCTGTAACACAGTAGTAGCATTTAACAGCTAAGTTTACCCTGTAACAATAAAATAGTAACTGTTTAAGCTGTGACCTGACTCCTTCAGTTGCTGTAACAGAACCAAGCACAATTTTAAAAAGAACTTCAGTCGGTCATAAGGGACAGATATAGGGAGAGCTTGAGCATTGGATCATGTCATACACACACTGCCCTGACCGTCGGCTGACAGAATTGGCGTAGTTGGCAGAGCTGTGGGACTTCCCTCCCCACACTGCAGGAAGCAAGTGCTTCCTTCATTTCCCAGGAAGTTGTAGCACCAGTGCGGGCTTCTTCTTGGGAGTGGAGAAAAACAAAGGGGGACTGGGGCCACCTCGCAATTGACTGGTTGTGCCCCTTCAGTCGACTAGTCAATCGTGATAAATAGGTTGGTGACCACAGCTGTAAAAAACATGTAAGTTTTTTGCTTTATATCTTTGAAAATGTTCGCTCAGAATTTGTGAATCCAGACACCCATCCAGAAAGACTATCAAAATCAGCTAGACCATCAAAGAACTTTGAAATCCAAAGAACTGGTAGTTAATGGTAGTGTCACACCTTGAAAATGCTATGTGCACTGAAGCTTGTCCTGTGGACTTGGAATATAAATTAAGGAAATATAACTAAGTCACAGGAAAAAAATCCATCTTTTTGGCTTTTTGAACTTTGACAGTTAGACACACCAGACTGGACCCAGAAATCCCAAGTGACCACCTCCTAGGACTACTCTGAAAGACACTTTGAATTGACAGATCACTATAACTCGTAAGATTTGGATGATAATGCTTGGTTTAACCTGTAACTATCTCTCTTACCTCATTTTCCAAGTTAATAAACCTTTAGGTTATTTATTACAGGATTGGCTACAGATACTGCCATTGCCGTAAGATCATTCTAGGGTGCCAGTTTATCTGGCATAACTGACTGTTCTCTTGGGACTGGAGTAGCTGAATGTGTGCTGTGTGATTTTTGTTGTGACTATTTGTCACAAAGTCCAGTTTGTAGGGCCTCAGGCAAGATAGCATGCCAGCCAAGCCTCTTTCCCCCAGACATGCTGTGGGGGATGAAAGATGAGTTGGAGTAGTGGTGCTATCTAGCTCTGAACCACCTGAGAGTTCCATTTATAGATGGGATGTTCATACATGGTTGGTTAGGCTAGCATAACTTCTTAGCAAAGTCAGTAAAGCTTGTATAACCAGAGCAGTTAAAAGGAGCCATAGCATAGTAGAGAATATCACTTGTTTTGTTTTCTGTACTGAAAGAGCAAAATGTGTATTTTGTAAACATCATCTCTAGTGTTCCCTCTAATTTTTCCTCCCCCTGAGTGGAATGAATTTTCTGATGTGCATCATTGTGGGGGTGATGTGCAACACATCACCTTCGTATTGGTGCACATAAAATTAATGTGGTAGGAATGGGCCAAGGGGTTCTGATTGTGAGAGGGGGCTCAGGTATGGGGCAAAGGGTTGGGGTGCTGAAGTGTGAGGGCTCTGGCTGGGGGTACAGGCTTTAGGGTGGTGCTGGGGTTGGGCTCAGGGCTAGGACAGGGTTGGGGTGCAAGGGCTCTGGCTGGGGGTGTAGGCTCTGGGATAGGGTTGGGAATGGGGTTTGGGCTGCAGGTTTGAGGAGGGGTTTAGGGCTGGGGATTAGGATGCAAGAGAGCATGCTGGCTCTGGGTTGGGGATGAAGGCTTTGGGATGCAGGAGGTGCTCAGGGCTGGGAAGTACTAAAGGTGGGAAAGGGGGTTGGGACTCAGGCTTATCTTCCTGCTGGGGATAGCAAGAAGGGGCTCCATTTCCCCCGGCCATGGTAGTTGAGTGCTGGGACCAGCAGGGAGGAGCTCCTTTCCACCTGCTATGGCATCTCCATGCTGGGGCTGGCAAGAAGAGGGTCCTCCCCACTGGCTGCAGCAGCTTCAGTGTTTGGGGAGAGATATCTTTCCCCTCTGCAGGCTTGACCCCCTGCCCGGGACTAATGAGAAGCTCGTGACCACACAGCTAAGAGGAACTTAAATCACCTCCCCACATTCTCTAAGGTCATGTCAAAATCAGCACCCGGATGAAAAGCCATATAGTAGCCAGACTGATAGATTTTCAGTCTATCTGCCTGACAGTTATCATCTTTGACTAAGGAAAAGAGTAAAGAAAATAACAAATATCAAAATCTGTTAACCTAAGATTAAATAGGTGTCTGTCATTGCAAAAAAAACATTGGATGACAGATTGTAAACAGCTGGCACATTTAAAAAGTAATACCACTTTGAAAGATATTTCCATTTGCAGAGATATTTTTGCTACGTATTGTGGGGAATTTTATAAGAGATGATAGCCTTTTCCCAAACCGTTCAGATATTTAAGAGTGCCCATCTGAGGCACCCTTATTATTGCTTTTAAATATTAAATTGTAACATTAAATGATTTTTTCTTTTTCAGAATTTTTTCCTTCTGCATTTTTCTATAATCATTTTAAGAAAATATACTTAGATATTGTGTTGTAGATATAAATAATATAAATGTTTGGTACATTTAAAGTAATCACCTTCTTCCACTAGATGGCACCAATAGACTGACTACAGTAATAGTCAAATTCTAATTCTGTCTTTGTTTTTTCATCTCTTGTTTCCATTCATCCTTCCCGCCCCCCTTTTTTTCAGTTTAAAAAAATTGGATGAATTAGTAAGATAAGGAGGTTGGAATCACTAGACATTTTTTCTCAGTACAACAGCTGCACATAATTAGCATGTTTATCATGGCATACAGTATTAGCATATTTAGAATAATTTATTTTGTTAAGGCTCTATTGCTCTGATAGTTTAGAATAGTACATTTCTATTGTTCCTATGCTAATTCTTGATTTCTGGCTATACTTTTTTGGTCGGGTATTTGTTTTAAGTATATTGACTCACTTTGTGTGGATGATCTGGCACAAGTGAATTTTAAGAAATAATTTCAGTCAAGAGAAGGTGGTGGCTTCATGGGGAGGTTTTGAGAAGATGCTCCATGAATGGAGGCCAGCATGGAAGAAAGGCTAACAGACATTGGCTGAAGGGAGGTGTAACAGGCGAGGCCAGCCTCTCTCCCTGTTGTTTCGGGTTCTCCGGTCAGCCCCTTGGTGATAGCACCCCGAGGTGGGGTAGGGGGGGTCCGGGCCCACCCTCTCTCCCGGACCCCAACCCAGGGCCCTAAGGACAGGTGAGCGGAGACCTGTCTCGCTGGTGGGGCGCTTGCTCGAAGCACACCAGCTCGCCGGGTTCACCCGTCCTGGGCTTCTTCCTACCCCCTATCCACTACCCCCGTGGCCTCCACGGGTCTGTGCTACCTCCACCCCCCCATTCTGTGCTGTACCAAGCTCTCTCCACCCTCCTCTGCTCGTTCCTGCTCTCTCTACCTCTCGCTTTCCCTCTCGCTCCCCGCTCCCCTCTGCTCCCTCCCCCTCTCTGGCTCCACGGGGCTTTTAAAAAAGACCGCGCTGGCGTCTGGCCCTGATGACGTCAGGCGCCGCGCCCATTGGCCCCTCCCCCTCTGCGCGTCCACGCTCTTCCGCCAGCCACACCCCTGCCGCGTCACTCGTCAGCTGGGCCGCGGCGGCGGAGCAGGCACCGCAGTTCGTCCCCGCTCTCCGGGTGGTTCCCAGGAGAGTCAGGGCGACCGCGGGTTCGGTGCGGGGCGGGCCGGTGTCAGTGGGGAGGAGGCGGCTCGCCCCATCACAGGAGGATTGGGGAAAATCTGGAAAAAGACATTGTCTAAGGTACACACTGGAGTTGTGTGGATGTAGTGCCATAATGCAAAGTCAAGAGCAGAGCCATAGAATGGTTTGGGAGGCCGCTCCATGCTTCGGGGGGCTCTGTGGTGGCCACCTCAACCCTCTTATTGATGGGGCCCAGGGATAACCTGAGGAAGGAGCAGCAGGGGTCATCCCTCCACACTCCCCCATGGTGGCGGGAACCAAAGCCACATGGCAGCTTGCTCTGCTCTGCCTTCTCCTAGCCCACTGTGCTTAGCTTCACCGTGGCAGCAGGAAATGCTCCAAACCCAGGATACTCTGCATCCTACTACCACAGTGAAGGGAAGGGCAGCGGAGTGAAGCAGGTTGCCATGTCGTTCTAGCTCCCGTTGCCATGGTGAATGCAGGAAGTTTTTTCCCCCCACTAATTGAATATAAACATGTCAGCAAACACAGCTTAATAGAAGATTGCTTGCCAGATTCTGCCTATGGTTGTGAAAAATAATTTTTGTTCAAATGAGAAGACAAATGAATAAATACCCCAGTCTTGTGACCACTTCTGACTGTAGGGCACACACTCCTAGTAGACAAGATATATGTAATAGTCTGAGGAGATAAGATTTTGTGGGAATTTCTTCTAAAAACATTGGCAGCACATGACTTTAAGAACACATCTCAGGGTTCCGATGATGACACGATCTATGATATCACAAAAATCATCATAGTTTATGAAGTCAAAGGGAGGCTGACTTACTTTTGTAAGAGGACTCAGAACAATGGGAGAAGAAACAAAGATGTTTACCATGAGGCTTCACATTAACTTCTTAACCAAATCCTTTTCTAGAGTGAGTCATTTTCCTTCTTGTCCTTTTTTTTCCCTCCACTGAGGCCAAATTGTATACTTCAGACTCCAGCATTCTCCTGGGAGGGGCAGTATGGATCCTAGGAAAGTTCATAGTGAGATGCAGTACTTACCAAAACTGAATCAGGACTTTATACATTCTGAAGAGCGCCGTTTCCTTTGGGAGTCAGCGGAAAGCATAGAAAATTCCATGTCTCCCACTTCAAGCCATACAACTGCAGGGAAGATGGTCACTGCAGCAGATAAGCTCCTGAAAGAGACTGGGAACAAGGAGACTGATTTGGAAATTGATGCAGAGGAGGTGAAGGAAGCAGACCAATATGATCACCAAAAGATGGGAAACCAAAACTTACAGGTAACAGTTGAGAGGACAAAGCAGGCTATTGAAAAGAATAGGGAGGCCTTTGATGTCCTGTCTAAAGGGGAATTTCAGAAAGCAGTTAACTTGTTCTCAGATGCCATCAAACTGAATCCATATCTTGCACACTCATACACTAATAGAGCCAATGTCTTTGTGCAACTACAGGAACCAAATGCAGCCATTAGTGACTGTAACAGAGCCATAGAACTCAACCCTAACTTAGCCCAGCCTTACAAGTTGCGAGGAAAAGCACTCAAGCTTCTAGGGCTGTTAGAAGAAGCAGCCTGTGACCTGGCCTTGGCTTGCAAACTGAGTTGTAATGAAGATGCCAGGGATATAGTAAAGGAAGTTCAGGTGAGAAACCCAAAGAACTCTGAACACAAAACTAAAAATGAGAAAAATTACAAGTACAGAATGACACTGGAGAGAGTAAAAAAAGCTCTGGCAAAAGGAAGCACTAATAAGACATTCCTGAGGGATCAGGAAAAAGCTCAGAAGGAGGAGTCCAGTGAAGAAAGTGAGCTGGAGATTGATAATGAAGGGGTGATTGAACCCGACAGGGATGAGCCCCAGGAGATGGGAGATGAAAATCTAAAGGTAACAGGCGAAATGACGAATCAGGCCACAGAAAAGAAGAGGGAGGCCTTTGATGCAATGCGTAAAGGAGAACTTCATAGAGCTGTTGATTTATTCACAGATGCCATCAAACTAAACCCCCGCCATACAATCTTATATGCTAATCGAGCTAGTGTCTATGTGCAGTTGCAGAAGCCAAATGCTGCCATTAGAGACTGTGACAGAGCCATAAAAATCAACCCTGACTCCGCACAGCCCTACAAATGGCGAGGGAGAGCATTCCGACTTCTGGGTTACTGGCAGGAGGCTGCCAAGGACCTCTCCTTGGCCTGTCAGCTGGATTATGATGAAGAGACCAATGCCATTCTGAAAGAGGTACAACCAAGAGCACAGAAAATCATCCAACACTGGAGGAAGTATGAGCAAAAGTGCAAGGAAGATGAACTTAAGGAGCTAGCAAAAAGGAGGAAGAAAGTCTTGGAGGAGCAGGAAAGAGCTCAGAAAGACCTGGAAGAACTAGAGATAGATGAGAAAGCAGCCATGGAAAAACAGGAGAAAGTTCAGGAGAAGGTAATGAAAGAACCGGAGACAGCTGAGCAGATATTGCTAGGACAGGAGGAAACTCAACAGGAACCAGTGAAGGAACAAGACTCAATTCAGCAGATGGATCTGGAGAAACAGTTGATAGCTTTGCAGCTAGAGCTGGAAGAACAGTTGCAAAGTCAGCAGATACAGCTGGAGGAAGAGGAGAGAGCTCTGCAGAAGTTGCTGAAGGAACAGGAGAGGACACATAAGAAGGTGCTGGAAGAACAGGTGAGAACCCAGATGAAGGCTCTGGAGGAACTGGAGAGAGCTCAACAACTGGCTTTGAAGGAACTGGGAAAAGCTCAGAAGAAGATCTTAGAGGATCAGGAGAAAGCTCAGAAGGCAATTCTAGAAGAACAGGAGAAAGCTCAGAAGCAATCCCAGGAGGAAAAGGAGAGGGCTGAGAAGGCCCTGGAGAAACTGACAAGAGCTCAGAAAATGGCCCTGGAGGAACTGGCAATTGCTCAGAAAAAAGGCCTGGAAGAACATGAAAGAGCACAGCAAAAGGCTTTGGTGGAACAAAGGAAAGCTCAGATGGCTATGGAAGAACTGGAGAAAGCTCACAGGAAGCAAGAAAGAGCACAAAAAGATGCCCTAGAGGAGCAGAGGAGAGCTCAGAAGACCTTAGAGGTACTAGAAAGAGATCAGAGAAAAGCCATGGAGGAGCAGAAGAGAGCTCAAAAGAAAGCCATAGAGGAACAGGAAAAGGCCCAGAAAGCCCTGGAAGAATTGGCAAGAGTTCAGCAGCAGACCCTAGAGGAAAAAGAGAGAGCTCAAAAGAAGGCCATAGAGGAACAGGAAAAAGTCCAGAAAGCCCTGAAAGAATTGGCAAGAGTTCAGAAAGAGGCCCTAGAAGAACAAGAGGGTGCTCAGAAGAAAGCTGTAGAGGAACAGAAGAGGGCTAAAAGGTCTCTGGAGGAATTGGAGAGAGCTCAAAAAGAGGCCCTGGAGGAACTTGAGAGAGCTCAAAAAGAGGCCCTGGAGGAACTTGAGAGAGCTCAAAAAGAGGCCCTGGAGGAACTTGAGGGAGCTCAAAAAGAGGCCCTGGAGGAACTTGAGGGAGCTCAAAAAGAGGCCCTGGAGGAACTTGAGAGAGCTCAAAAAGAGGCCCTGGAGGAACAAGAAAGAGCTCAGAAGAAATCTCTGGAGGAACAGGAGAAGACTAAAAAAGGTCTGGAAGAATTGGAGAAAGCTCAGAAAAAGGCTTTGGAGGAACTGGAGAGAGCTCAGAAAGAGGCTCTGGAGGAACAAGAGAAAATTCAGAAAAAAGCCCTAGAGGAACAGATGAAGGCTCAGAAAACTATGCAAGAACTGGTGAGAACTCAGAAAGAGGCTCTAGATGAACAAGAGAGAGTTCAGAAGCAGGCTATACAGGAACAGGATAGAGCTAAAAAGTCTATGGAGGAACTGGAGAAAGCTCAGAAAAAGGCCTTGGAGGAGCTGCAGAAAGTTCAGAAAGAGGCCCTGGCGGAACAAGAGAAAGTTCAGAAGAAGGCCCTGGCGGAACAAGAGAAAGTTCAGAAGAAGGCCCTGGAGGAACAGAAGATGGCTCAGAAAGCTCTGGAAAAACTAGAGAAAGCTCAGAAAAAGTCCCTAGAGGAGCTGGAGAGAGTTCGGAAAGGAGTCCTGGATGAGCAAGAAAAAGCTCAGAAGACAACCCTGGAGGAACATGAGAGAACTCAGAAAAAGGTTCCAGAGGAACAGGAGGAAACTCAGAAAGAGGCCCCAGGAGAACATGAAAGAGTTCATAAAAATTTTTGTGAAGACCTGGAAAGAGTTCAGAAAAAGGACTTACAGGAATGGGAGACAGCTCATAAAAAGGTCTGTGTAGAACAGGAGCAAGATCAGGAGAAAGACATAGAAGAACAGGATAGAGCCATGGAGGAACAACTGGAAACTCAAAAAGAGCCAGAGAATGCAACAAAAAGTTCATTAAGACCTCTTGCAAAATCCATTTGGGACTATTTTGAATCAGGCTAGACTCAGAAGTCTGACCCATTGCCTGAATTTTTTCTGGAATCCAGCAAACATTAATACATACAGGAATCAGTGCATGCTACTGCATTGTGTAAGTTTAGAGGTTATGTACAACCACTGTTTCATTAACATTAAAACACAAATGGAAAAAGTCTGTTCATATTCTTTTTTATTTCTCTATTTAAACAGTTTTTAAAGGATTACCACACTTCTCACACAGTGTTTGACACATGCACAAGTATACATGGACTATGTGGAATTCTGCTGCCCAATTGAACATGATTGCCTTGTAACTCAATGGCATTTCCTTCATCAATCTAAATATCACAACACTAGTAGATAAGCTACAAATGGACCTCGCACTTCTACCTCTCTGCCAATGTCTGTCTAATCTCTCTGATACTTTCTCAGAGATCAGTCGATTGCAGGAGCAAGAACAGGGCTGGCATTTGGAATCTTCCGATGCTATTTATTGTTCCTGTAAAAGGGGATGTGGGAAAGAAGTTATGGAACATCCTGCCAACAGAAAAATCTGTGGAGGGATTTGAGTGGCAACTGAAAGCTTATCGTAACCTGCTGGATGAGGAGCCTCCAGATAAATGGGTGATGGGGGGAGTTTTTACTGAAGATGGAGGCCAGGTTATTGATGGGGAGCTATGAAGGGAAGAGTGAATTTATGGGTGAGAGTGTGATTGAAGAGTGCATTGTTTGTGATATATGGTGGGAGCCACTTGGTCAGGATGAGAGAGAGAGAGAGAGAGTGTGTGTGTGTGTGTGTGTGTGTTTTTCCAGTGTGCTGTTCCTGTGCTGTTTCAGCTCTTTATAGACAGTTGGCACAGCGGATCTTGAGCAAACTGCCCCATGACCAGTGTTCTCTCTAAGGGTACGTCTAGACTACATGCCTCTGGCGACAGAGGCATGTAGATTAGGCTACCCGACAGAGTAAAATGAAGCGGCGATTTAAATAATCGCCGCTTCATTTAAATTTACGTGGCTGCCGCGTTCAGCCGACAAACAGCTGATCAGCTGTTTGTCGGCTCAGCGCGATACTCTGGACGCTCCCCTGCCGACATCAAAGGGAGTTGTCGACAACCCAGGTATGCCTCATCCCAGGAGGCATACCTGGGTTGTCGACAACTCCCTTTGATGCCGGCAGGGGAGCGTCCAGACTATCGCGCTGAGCCGACAAACAGCTGATCAGCTGTTTGTCGGCTGAACGCGGCAGCCACGTAAATTTAAATGAAGCGGCGATTATTTAAATCGCCGCTTCATTTTACTCTGTCGGGTAGCCTAATCTACATGCCTCTGTCGCCAGAGGCATGTAGTCTAGACGTACCCTTAGGTGCGTGCCTATGTGGCTGCGCACAAAAAATTCTAAGCCTGCCCATGTCCTTCACACAGCCACACAGTGCACTCACCTTCTTGCTGGATTTGGAAGGTGAGTGGCATAGCTGTTCCCATGGGAGAGGTCGCATGGCGGTCGAGGATTGAGCCGTTACTCTGGCGTCTGTGGCTGTGTTGGGGGCCGGCTCTTCCGACTGCTGCTGGGGTTTGGGGCTGTGGGCGGGCAGGTGGCTGCCACTGGGTTTGGGGCTGCAGGCAGGCGGAGTGGCCGCCACCGGGTTTGTGGCTGCAGGCAGGCGGGGTGGCCGCCACCAGGTTTGGGGCTGTGGGAAAGTGGCTGCCACCAGTGTTTGGAGCTGTGGGTGGGTGGGCAGGTGGCTGCCGCTGGAGTTTGGGGCTGCGGGCGGGTGGCTGCTGCTGAGGGTCTGGGGCTGCAGGTGGATGGCCGCTTCCGAGGTTTAGGGATGTGAGTGCCTGGCTGGTTGCTGCTGGAGTCTGGGGCTGCGGGCAGATGGGCGGGTTGCTGCCACTGGGGGGTTGAGGCAGCAGGAAGGTTGCTGCCTGAGGCTTGAGGCAGCGACTACATGGCAGACAGGCGGCTGCTCCGGAGCAGGGCTATGCTCAAACACTGGGGTGGGGATGGGGGTTAGAAAAGACAGAATCAGATACAGTGAAAGCAAAATCAGCATTTCTTCAGTCTTGAGGGGGACTGATTCTGCTCTCACATAGCTGTAAATCAGCAATAGTGATAAAACAGGTATGTGACTAAATATTCACACGTCTTTTAAAAAAAGAACGGATGCATGCAAAATAACTTTTTGACAGCTGTTTTACTACAGCTCTAATTTTGGACTTTACTGTTTATACATTTAAATTCGGATATATTAGACATGGAATCACTCTGTTCTTTTTTGGGTGCTGTCCCTGTGGGTGCTCCACCCAAAGTGTAGTGATGTCCTGGAGTCATGGAGCAGAACTTTTTGAGCAGTTGTCTGCAGGCTGTGCATGTGTGAAAAGAGCCTTGCTGCTACCACAGTATGAGCAGTGCTACAGTGTGCTTAGTCTTGGCCTCCTGTGACTTCTATGGAATTGTGGACAGTGCAGATTTAGAGCAGCCTTGAGGCTACTTATCTCATAGAGCTGGAAGGGACCTTGAAAGGTCATTGAGTCCAGTCCCTGCCTTCCAGGCAGGACCAAGTATCATCCCTGACAGATTTGCCCCAGATCCCTAAATGCCCCCCAACGATTGAACTCACAAACCACTGAGCTATTCTCCCCCCCCCCCCCCCCGCCGCCCCATCTAACATATTTCACTTCATATTAAATAAACATTTAAAGTCATGGATCTTATTAATTATCCCTTGTTTTAATATTCTTTCTTTCATAACACTTTATATATATAAATAAATTGGGTGCCGCCATGGCATACATCCGAACAAGTGCACATGACCTAAATATTGGTACACAAGACTTAACTAACTCTGCTCATGGATGGAAAATCTTAGAGGGAACACTGCCAATGACTATACGATCCAGTAAGGTATAAGGGCACTGGGTCAAGTTTTTTGTTGACAAAGCACAGGAATTGCATCTGACAAATTTCACAAAGATACTGTGAGAATGGACACAACTTAGTGATTTTTCTACCCTCAGCTGGACCAAGACATACTCTGAGTGATCTCTTTATACACGTTACATACTGTCACTCTAATATAGTTAGAAGTCTGACCCATTGCCACCCCCTTCCCAACGTGATCAGGTATTGTCCATCTCCTGGTACTTGTTGGTTATATTAAAACATGTTTATTCATTACTGTGTTATCCTGACATCTTTTAAGAGGGGTCATTGTGTTTCTATAATCCCTATGGAATGCTTTTGGACCATACTTGATATTGGGATGTTCTGGGACCACTCTTCTGGAATTTGTTTACACAAGTACTCTGTGCCTAGCTCTGAGAAATGTGTGTTTTTGCAATATTAGATTTGTTGTTGCCAGATTCTGTAAACTTGTAAGCAGGCAATGCATAACATTTGCTTATCATTGATAAATTATACGTGGCTGAGTCCAGTGCAAATAAAGCAGAGGTTTATAATCTACAAGAGGGGAAAGGAGTCCATAGCAGAAAATGCTGTATTTTGCTAATCACTTGTGGATGATGCTCATTATGGCTAGAGGAACTAAAGAGAAGGTAGTCCCAAGCTATCTTGCTTTGAAGGAAAAGTAGAATTAGAGGCTGTCAGGCTGGACCAAAATTTCTGAAGCTTTCTGCTGCCTGAAGAAGTTGGATTCTATTGGGGCTGAAGCATTATTATGGACCATCCATACCACACAAGCCCTGCAAGTGTTAAAGTACCAATTAATTCCCCATGCTGCACCTGGAGGAGGAGCCAAGGATCAGGGATTGATTAAATGAAGCTCAGCTCTATGGAACAGGAAGGGCCTATATAAAGTTGAGAGCAGCTGTGGGGAAGGGATCTGCAGTCACTGCCCAGGAAAAGGGAGATGTCTTTGGGGTTCATTTGAGTTATACCTGGTCCCCATCTATGGCCCCTGGGGTCATTCTGCAGTATCACTCTCCCTCCTACCAGTCTCCTCCCTTTCCATTTTATGAGAAACAATCCTATTCCAGGCACATCCTATTGCCCTGGCCCTCTGCTAGACTCTCTCCTATTTTTCCACAGTCTTTCTGTGGCCGGGGGAGGGAGGCAAAACTGGATGCAGTACTCTAGATATGGCCTCATCAGTGCCGAGTAGAGGAGAATAATCACTTCCCTCAATCTGCTGGCAGTGCTCCTACTAATGCAGTCCAATATGCTTTTAGCCTTCTGGGCAACAAGAACACTGTTTACTCATGCCCAGCTTCTCATCCACTGTAATCCCCAGGTCCTTTTCTGCAGAGCTGCTGCTTAGCCAATTGGTCCTCAGCCTGTAGTACTGCATGGGATTCTTCTATCTTAAGTGCAGGACTCTGCACTTGTCCTTGTTGAACCTCATCATATTTCTTTTGAACCAAGCCTCCAATTTGTCTAGGTTGCTCACACTTATCTGCCCTTTCTCTCAGTTTAGTGTCATCTCTGAATTTGCTGAGGGTGCAATCCAGCTTAACAGTCACATAATTAAATGAAGATATTAAACAAAACCAGTCCCAGCACCAATCCCTGGAGTGCACCACTTGATACCGGCTAGACATTGAGCCATTGATTGCTACCCAACAATTTAGCCAGCTTTTCGTCCACTTTATAGTCAATTCATTCCATTAACCCATACTTCTTTAAGTTGCTGGCAAGATACTGTAGGAGACCATAACAATAGCTTTGCTAACATGAAGATATATCATGGCCACCAATTTTCCATATCCACAGAGCCAGTTATTTAATCATAGAAGGCAATTAGGTTGGTCAGGCATGACTTGGCGTTGGTGATTCCTTGTTGACTGTTCTTGATCACCTTCCTCACCTCCATGTGTTTCCAGGAACTGAGGTGAGGCTGACTGGTTTGAGGCTCCCTGGATTCTCCTTCTTCTCTTTTTTAAAGATGGGTCTTTTTCCAATCATACAAGACCTACCCCACTTGTCATGAGTTTTCAAAGATAATGGCCAATTGCTCTGCAGTTATATTAGCCAATTCTCTTAGCACCCTTGAATACATTAGATGTTGCCCCATGGACTTGTGCATGTCCAGTTTTTCTAGATTAGTCCTTTACCTGATCTTTCACTACTCTCTTCCTCCCCATACTGTGCTGTTAAATGCAGCAGTCTGGGAGATGACCTAGTCTGTGAAAACAAGCATTGGGTATTTCAGCTTTTTCCACATCATCTGTGACTAGATTGCCTGCCCCATTCAAGAAAGGGTCCAACACTTTTCCAGATCTTCTTCTTGTTGCTAATATACCTGTAGAAATCTTTCTTGTTATCCTTCTCATCTGTTGCTACCTGCAACTCCAGTTGTGCTTTTGTCTTCCTGATTACACCCCTGCATGCTCCTCCCTAATCATTTTTCTAAGTTTCTATTTCTTATAAGCTTCCTTTTTGT
This sequence comes from Pelodiscus sinensis, assembly GCF_052426305.1. Lineage (NCBI taxonomy): Eukaryota > Metazoa > Chordata > Testudines > Trionychidae > Pelodiscus > Pelodiscus sinensis. The sequence continues at coordinate 166,395,675 of NC_143053.1, forward strand.
GTTAAAACTCACAAAAGATTTCCTTTAAGCTAAGCTGAGCATCTGCCATATATGCTATTTTTTCTTCACATGGGCATCGTTTATTCTTGTGCCCTCAATAGTGCTTCTTTAAAATACAGCCAACTCTCCTCGACTCCTTTCCCCCCTCATATTAATCTCCATGGGGATACAGCCCTCAGTTCCCTGAGGGAGTCAAAGTTTACTTTTCTGAAGTCCAGGGTCTGCATTCTGCAGCTCCCCTTTCGTCAGTATTCTGAACTCAACTATCTCCTGGTCACTGCTGTCCAGGTTGTCACCTACTTCTACTTCCCCTACCAATTCTTCCCTATTTGTGAGAAGCAGGTCAAGAGAAACATGACCCCGAGTTGGTTCCTCCAGCACTTGTACCAGAAAGCTGTCCCCAACAATCTCCAGAAACTTCCTGGATTGTCTGTGCATTGCTGTATTGCTCTACCAGCAGATGTCTGTCTCTTGTGAGAACCAGGGCCTGTGATCGCAAAACTTCTGGGCTACGTCTAGACTGGCCACAAATTCCGGAAAAGGGATGCAAATCAGGTAAGTCAGCATAGGGAAATCCGAGGGGAATTTAAATATCCCCCGCGGATTTAAATAAACGTGTCCGCCGCTTTTTTTCCAGCTTGGAGAAAAGCCAGAAAAAAAGCGTCTAGACTGGCGCGATCCTCCGGAATAAAGCCCTTTTCCGGAGGATCTCTTATTCCTACTTATTCCTAAAGTAGGAATAAGAGATCCTCCGGAAAAGGGCTTTATTCCGGAGGATCGCGCCAGTCTAGACGCTTTTTTTCCGGCTTTTCCCCAAGCCGGAAAAAAAGCGGCGGACACGTTTATTTAAATCCGCGGGGGATATTTAAATTCCCCTCGGATTTCCCTATGCTGACTTACCTGATTTGCATCCCTTTTCCGGAATTTGTGGCCAGTCTAGACGTAGCCCTGTTGTCGGAAGAAAGCCTCCTCTACCTCATCCTCCTGGTCTAATGGTCTATAGTGGATGCCCACTTCAACATCATTCTTGTTGGTCTCACCTCTAGCCTTACTCCCAAAGTCTCTCAAACAGGATTTTCTCCAGTTTCATACTGGAGCTCTGAGCAGTCATACTGCTCTCTTACAAACAGTACAACTCCTCTACCTTTTCTCCTCTGCCTGTCCTTTCTGAACAATTTATACCCATCCATGACAGTGATCCGGTCATGTGACTTGCCCCACCAATTCTCTGTTATTCCAATCACATCATAGTTCCTCAACTGTGGCAGGGCTTCCAATTCTTCTTGTTTGTTTCCCAGGCTTCTTGCATTCAGGTACAGGCACCTAAGATAACTAGCCAATTCCCTACTTTCTCATTATGAATCAGGAGGTCTCACCTGTTGCATCCTCCTCCTTGTATTTCCTCCCTGTATTCCACTTCCCCACTTAAATCTGGGCTTAAGTTACCATCTCCTGGTGAATCTAGTTAAAGCCCTCCTCACTAGGTTAGCAACTGCTTGAGAAGATGCTCTTCCCTCTCTTTGTTAGGTGGATTCCATCTCTTTCTAACAATCCTTTTTCCTGGAACAACATCCCATGGTTGAAGAATTCGAAGCCCAACACCACCTCTGTGACCACACATTTACCGCCACAATTCCATGGTCCCTCCCTGGGCCTTTTTCTTCAACATGGAGGATTTACAAGAACATGACTTGTGCCTCAAATTCCTGTATTGTTCTTCCCAGACCCATGTAGCTTGCAGTGACCTGCTGACGGTCATTCTTGGCAGTATCATTGGTACCCACTTGGAGAAGTAAGAAGAGATAGCGGTCCAATGGCTTGATCTGTTTTGGTAGACACTCCATCACATCCTGAATTCTAACTCCAAGCAAACAGCACACTTCTTGAGTTTTCCAGTCTGGACGGCAGATGAATGACTCTGTTCCCCTTAACAGGTCGTTCCTGACCACCACCACCCTGTTTCCTCCTTGTGAGAGTGGTGGTCATGGAATCCCCATCCCTAGGGCATTGCATCCTATGCCTTCCAGTTGATGGAATCTCCTTCTAATTCCTTCACTTAGTTAACTATTCCAAATCATTGTCCATTGTAGTACCTATGCAAAGAACCTGAAAACAATGTCTTACCTCTATTGCATTGGGGGTACATGAGTTCTCCTCTTTCTTCTGGAGGTCTCATCCTTCCAGTTTTCTTCCCTGCTCTATGGCTGTCCTCTCTGATTCTTCAGCATGCTGTGCCTGCAATGCCCTACACTGACTTCTGTCCAGAAAGCTTTCATTTTCTCTGATGCCACACAGAGTAGGTACTTGGGCCTACTCCTTTAATCTTCTCTTCCAATATGGAGACCAGCTTGTTTAATGGAAGGGATAGTGTATGATTTAGTGCTTCTGAGGAACAGGTGCAGATAAAAATCTAGGTGTTTGACTTGCATGGACTAAAGGCTGTGATAGTAAAGGCTTGTCTCTACACATGAAAGCTTGTGAGTTTAAAGCAGAATAATTAATCCAGAATAAATGCACTTATTCTACAATAGTTATTCCACAATAGCTATTCCAGAATAACTTTATGTGCCAACAAATCATAGCTGCATCTCCAGTAATTGGTAGCTTACAATTTGTTCACCATCCAAAAGACAGAAGTATGCTACATACTTCTGTCTTTTGTTTCAGCTAGACCAGACTAACACGGCTGCATCTCTATCACTGTTCAGCATCCAGTAGAACACGTTAAATATTTTGTATTCGGTTAGGCATTGAATGGTATTTACGTTTTGTTTGTTTGCTTTTTCAAAAAATTTGGTCTGGGATACTATATTCTCTAGGGAGTTATAACCATGGCAGAACATAGATTGATTTTTCTTTTTCTTGAGTATCATATATCACAGAAGTTTTCATCACTGCTTACTCTTAATTTGTTGTTTAGGCCTGTGCATTTGTTTCCAAACTGGCAAATACAAACTCTGCACTGTTGTGACAGTTGTGTATGAAAATGGATACTTCAGCATGCATTGCCATGGTGGACATATATGTTTATGTACTCTTGCCCACCTTTAAATATTGACCTAGAGCTGTGCATTTGAAATGACTCTTTTCATATTTTGACAGTAGGTGGCACTGCAGTATACTTGTGTATCATAATAGCAATGTTACACTAAGATTTTTATAAGATATGGAGAAATAAAATTGTTTCAGCCTTTATTGATGATTGTTATAAATTGCTCACTCTTATTTAAAAAACAGATTTCTATTAACTCAACTTCTCAGTATACAAAGTTTACATAATCTGGAGTTGGGGGAGTAGAGGATTTGGTCATTATAACTATTCAAGACCTGTAGAAAGAGCCAGCCATATGAAAAGGCTATAAAAGTTTGAAATTGAAAAAAAAATTAGTTCTTACATCATCATAAGCAAAATTCTGGGGCTCTGTCCTGCTTTTTAAATCAGACTATAATGACACAGGCTGCCTCTCATTATAGAAGGCTTTCTAATAGTCAATAAGCCATAAACCTTCCTTAATAACCTATTGGCTCACAATTTTGATTAGTATGAGCCTTTGTTATGTACAGAGTCTTTATGCCTGTAGAGAAGGTCAGAAGAGATTGAAGAAAATTCTAGGTGGAAGTTCTACAATGGAAAAGAAACTGAACAGTTTTAGGAATAATACTGATATAAGCACCATTAGTTTGTGGTTGCTTACTGGCCTCAATCTTGTGATGAGTTTTAATTCTTTGAAGACCTGCTCTATTAGGCATGCATCTGATGAAGTGGGTCTTTGCCCACGAAAGCTTATGCTCCTACACTTCAGTTAGTCTATAAGGTGCCACAGGACTCCTCACCGCTTTTGCAGATTCAGACTAACATGGCTACCCCTCTGATACTTGCTCTATTAGGGTAGACTTCAGAAGACACAGTGGCTACGTCTAGACTGGCCACAAATTCCGGAAAAGGGATGCAAATCAGGTAAGTCAGCATAGGGAAATCCGCGGGGGATTTAAATATCCCCCGCGGATTTAAATAAACATGTCCGACGCTTTTTTTCCGGCTTGGGGAAAAGCCGGAACAAAAGCGTCGAGACTGGCGCGATCCTCCAGAATAAAGCCCTTTTCCGGAGGATCTCTTATTCCTACTTATTCCTGAAGTAGGAATAAGAGATCCTCCGGAAAAGGGCTTTATTCCGGAAGATCGCGCCAGTCTAGACGCTTTTTTTCCGGCTTTTCCCCAAGCTGGAAAAAAAGCGTCGGACATGTTTATTTAAATCCGCGGGGGATATTTAAATCCCCCGCAGATTTCCCTATGCTGACTTACCTGATTTGCATCCCTTTTCCGGAATTTGTAGCCAGTCTAGACATAGCCAGTGAGTATAACTGTGGCACCTTAGAGACTAACAAAAACCCACTTCCTCGGATGAGCAGAGTCATAAGGGGACAGTTAAGGTCAGTGAATAGTAAATGTTCTGGAGCCAGGAATTGAAGATCAATATCGTATTGACACTCTTGTGTGTCAGACCTCTAGTACAAATCCTGCTTTATATAGTTCTTCTTTCAGTGTTATGGGGCGAAAGCAACTGTCATGTGACAGTATTCCCTTTTCATTGCTCATACTTGGCACAAAAAAGATCTCTGAAAAGCTCTGTTTTGATCAAGTCTTGATTTCTATTCACAGATCCCTGGTGTTACTTCAGTATTAGAACAAATCTTCCTTCACTGATCACATTCTCTTCCAGTGGGAATGTCTTTCTAAAAGATATGGCTTTGTTCAACAAAATGGTGTTAGATTAGGTACAGGAATGACTACATAACAGCCCCTGATTATAAAGATTGGATCACAGTTATCATAGAAACACAAATAATATTCCTGAGAGGAGAGAACACTGTAAAAGCAGGATTTCCTTAATGTTCAGGCATCATCATGACTCTTGCTTGGCTAGTCAATTTTTATTTCCCTGAAGTGAGCCCACCATAGCCTGCATGACCAAGGAGCAGGAGAACTCCATGGTCTGATGGAGAAGTAAAAACAGAAGGGAATCACCCCCAGCATAGTTAGGTTCAAACCTCTCTATTATTTTACAAGTGTTGGTAACATTGATCACAAAGATATTTGCCCTATTTTAGTAAGTACATATATAACCCAATGGCTCTGATCTCATCCTTTCCCTCTTCTCTCCTGCATCAAAGAGCTCTGACAGGCTGCTGTGGTCACTGTTATCAAGGGCCATGGTAACTCCTTTGTCAACAGCAGCAGCACTTCTCCATTTACATGGATTTCTTATAGTGAGTCAGCTGCAGTCTGAACTCAATTCAAGTGAGATTGGCAGATATCTGAGCAAGCCACTGTTAGTCTAAACAGCTATAACACTGTCACCATAATGGGTAGTAGAACTATTCTTGGCCCTAAGTTTGTTGAACTGAACCACAGTGAGGTCATTATGGTATCTGGATATAAATTGTATGTACTTCTGCCTCCTTTCCAGGTAACATCTGAGTACACTGGGTACTGTTACCATTTCTGACCCACTCTGTGTTCACAGTGCTAAGCAATTGAATGGAGAAGCTAAGCAAATCCAACAGCCTATAATGTCAGTACAGTCTATGATGGAAAATGGCCATGATGACCCGGGAGGCAGGAGATTATCCCTTGATCTTAGACAGAATGGTGGATGGTCTCTGTAAAATTAGCTGTAGTTCCTGACAGGAACATTTGGTCCTACAGCTTTGTGGGACAGCTGCCCATAATTCACTCCAGTGGGCATCGTTAGGCAGAGTGCAAGGTGTAGAAGTAGAGACACTGTTCTGTTGTGATGGCAGAAAAGTAGCTGTGTGGACAGACCATGCTATTTAATTTTTAACCACTTAAACTGAGTGTGTCCATAGCTGCTTACAAAATAACAATTATAGCTGCAAAGTAGATCTAGCCTTAGGCTGTTAACCTGACCTTGCAAAAAACAGTTCATTCAATTTATTAATTTGATTCTTTCACACTCCATTACTCCCTGTAAATTGTAGTCAGTAAGCATATCAGAGGTATCTTTAAGAACAACGAGTAGACTTGTGGCACCTTAGAGAGAGTATTTAGGACCAAATCCATGCTAATTTTATTATTATCCGGGGTGTCCTTAGTGAAAGGAGGACTGAAATGGAGTAGGAAAGAGGACAGATTAGCCAGAAACATGTTCTTTCACAGAGCTTCACAAACAGGCAAAAAAAGAAAAAGGCAAATTATGTGAGGGAAAAGAGGGCGGTATAAATGAGAGGTCTCAGGGTATGTCTACACTGCATTCCCTTTTCAAGAGAGGAATGCAGTTGCAGCTGAGCAAAATTGCAAATGAAGCGCGGATTTGAATTTCCCATGCTTCATTTGCATAATTGCATCCAGGCGCTATTTTGAAATACCCTATTTCGAAAAAAGAAATGCTGTCTAGACCGGATTATTTTGAAAGAAAACCGTTCTTTCAAAATTACCCTTAAACCTCATTTTATAAGGACTAAGAGTAATTTTGAAAGAAGGGATTTCTTTCAAAATAACCGCATCTAGACAGCATTTCTTTTTTCGAAATAGCGCCTGAACGTGATTATGCAAATGAAGCGTGGGAAATTCCAATATGTGCTTCATTTGCAATTTCGCTCGGCTGCATTTGCATTCCTCTTTCAAAAGAGGAATGCAGTGTAGACATACCCTCAGGGAAGGGAACAGTAAAGTATTAGGGCCAGAGAAAATTGTGGGACCAAAAGAGAGGGAAAGTGAGTTGAAGAAAAGTTGGGATAAGGAGATGGGTGCTACTGACAAAGTGAATGTGGAAATCAGATAAGGAGGAAAGACAGGAAATAAAGAAGGGAACATACAGAAAGGTAAGAGTAGAGAGACAGAGAGTGACATTAAAGGGAGAAATAAAGATATAGAAGAAACCCAATGCTGTGTTTATGTTCCTACATTATATTTTTAAGAGATGATGGGGGCAATAGGTTAATTTTGTGAATATCTCACTTATTTCTGTTGTGCAGGATTTTGAAGTTGGTCCACTTTTCTTTTTTGCTGGCATTCTAACCAACACTTTCATTGATCTGTTCCACAAAAGATTTCAGGCGGAAAATACTGCAGAAAACCTGGATAAATGTCAATTATTTTTCATAAAAAGTTTATTTAAGTTTCTCCTAAGTTTTTTAGGAGAACTGCTCATATGAATAACTTTTTTTCTTTAGTGTTTTTTTCCTGTGTATTGTGTTATTTGCTTTGTAAAATATTTTAAACATTACTGCGTAGATGTGATAAACTTAAAAAACAACAAATAGTCTGGTAGCACTTTAAAGACTTACAAAATATGTAGATGGTATCATGAGTTTTTGTGGGCACAGCCCACTTCTTCAAATGACCAGAGTGTTGGATGTCCAGAACTAAAGTAAATAGGGGAGAAGGAGGCGGGGGAAAGAAGGAAAAAAATCGGATGGGGGGGGGGCAAGAAGAGGTAGTAGGTATAAAAATATCAAGGGAAAAGCCGAGCTGGAATGTAACAGAAAAAACAAATAGTCTATAAAGTAGACAATAGGGAAGAAGAGTACTAGCACCAGATACAATACAGACAAAGAATCATTGGCACCTTCATTGTTTGGTAGGTATCTTTATTTAATCCATTAACATGAGTATCAAACTTGTGAATGAATTGTAGTTCCAGTCCTTCCCTGTGTATTTGGCTTGTGGAATTGGTCTGTAACAAAACAGCCACTTGGTGTACTCTCAATACCTATAAACTAGAAAATGCATATATTAGTGCTCCCACTCACTGGGTGTCCTTGTGTTTAGAGGGAGGAGAGACCAATTTATCAAGAGTAGTGGTGGTTTCTGATGTGGCTATGGAAACAGTGGGAAATATTACTGAATTGTAGTACCAATACTACCAGCACAGGGACTTAAGTGGTAGTGGCATTACTGAGCTGTGGGTTTGATTTGAACTGATGACCAGGACTGATAGGTGAGAGGACAGTTATGCTAGGGCCTAGCACTAATGCACCTCCCCCAATATCTATATAAGATCTGTGTAAGTGAAATAAAATGGGAGGGATTGAGACCCCAGCAAATATGGGGCACAGGGCCTCCAAATATCGCTTGATGGACTAGTTGATGACTCTCCCATTTCTGACTCCCTCTTCCTCCCAGCCCATCAAATTGCCAAATACAAATGGCATTTGTATATTTGCCTATATTGTACTACAATAGCAAACATGAATCTGGAATACTTGTCTGTCTCAATTTCAATTTCTGCCTCTTGCATTAAAAGTATTTGTGCAAAATCTTGCCAATGTAGACGTAGCCTAATTGTGAACCATAGTTCCACCACAGGAAGGAAGTGAGAAATCCTTTCTTTAGGTTTCCCCTCTTCCCACAGTAGTTTCCCTAAGTTTCAGGCTTTCATTCTTGAACAAGTGGTGAGTACTTTGTCAACATTGCATGTGTTTTGGTAAACATCTGTAATATGTCATGGCAGAACATAACAACCCGGATTGTAGTATATAGGACCATTTAGTATTCTAGTCTCTCAGATTCTTTGGATAGTCATAACAGCATTTTATAACAGATTAATCTCAGAACACTTTGCATGCCCTATATATTAATACACATTACTTTGCTCTCACTTCTGGTGTAGCAGGGAGCATTTGTTTAACAGCACATGATATTGCTGTCATAGGTACAGGAACAATTTTTATAGTGGGGGGGTGCTGAAAACCATTGAACCAAACGATAAACCGTGTATATGAAGGAACCCACTTCAAATCAAAGGGTGCTACCGCACCTCCAACATACTTAGTTCCAGGACCTATAAATGCTGTGTAACAGTTTAGGAGAGAAAGTGAAAAACACCAATATTCTACTGAAACTAGATAGGAAATGTTAGGTAAGCAGAAGATATTGAAAATGAAACTGGGCCAAGACACTAGGGCTAGGACTCCAGTTACAAATGCAATAGGGTTTTTATTTACTACAGTCATCCAGGCACGATATTTTCAACTACAGTTTGAGCCCCTGTGGTCTGGAACTCTGGTCTGGCAATGTCTGTGATCCACAGGGACCACAGAAGTTGCGGGACTAGAGAGCTCCAGCAGCAAAGGTTGCTGGTGGCTTGGAGTGGAGTTGGCCAATGGGGCACCAGAGTTTGTACCCAGTGAGGCAGGGAAGCTGGGGGGGCAGAGCTCATGGGGCAGTGGGACCGCCAAGAGTCCAAGCAGGGTGGTGGGGCTGCTGGGAGCGCAGGCAGAGTTGCAGACTGTCGCAAGGTCAGAGGGGTGCTGGGAGCTCCAGTGGGGCGGCAGGCTGCCACGAAGTCAGAGGAGCACCGGGAGCTTTGGCAGGGTGGTGGGGCTTCTGTCAGGTCAGTGGGGCCACCAGGAGTTATGGCAGGGCTGCCAGGAACTCCAGAGGGGTTGCTGCAGCTTGTGGCGCTGAGAGGCCGTGGAGAAGCGCCTGAGTGGATGTGGAGAGGAGCCCATTGGGGATGCTGGTGCCAGCCCTCCCAAACCTTCCCTGCTCTGGAAAACTCCCTTGTCCAGGACTGGTCAGATCCTGAGGGTGCCCAACCAGCAAGGTCCAATCAGTAGATATCAGGAAGAAATTGCTTAGTGATGAGAGCAATTGAGTAGCAGAATTCATACCAAGCAAGATGGCCAAAGAGCCATCTCTATAGATATTAAACAGGTTAGACAGATGATAGAAGTTCTGATGTATTCAGTATAATATAGTCTGATAGAATGACCCAACTGATTTCTTCCTGGTCCCATTATCTATGATTCTATTAAGAGCCAATAGTTTTGCTGCATCAGCTGACTTCCTTATCTTCCATGATAGTATGTCATTGTATACTGTTATTTGGTTGTTCACATACAGAAAAAATGTCATGGACAAGGACAACCTATTATATAAAACCCTTATCTATTAACTGTTATTGAATCCCATGTGTTCCCTTAACCTGACTATCACAAAAGCAAAATGTGTTTCAACAGTACTTGGGATTTTTAATTGTGTCTAGACTGATATTTAACTTGCTAAGTTGAGCACAATCCTTTTAAAATATAGTGCTCTGTAGTTTGTGCCTTTTTCAGTCACTATCTTTTAAATAAGATAGATAAGCATCTCATAGTAGGAGTGTCTAAAAAAGTATATTTCTAAAAAATTAAACTCAGTGGTAGAAGCAATTGCATGAAATACTGTCACAGGCATCTTGGTAAAGAATCAGACAATAAAAGCAAGTGCCTATGAGAAAGCAAACCCTTGTTGAGTTTTGGGAAATGTTGGATTTCTCTGGGTAAAAAGATGCATAATGTAATTTGATTTTTTATACCTCCTTTGCAGTTCACGTGAAAGTATTTCTAAATGTCAATCATTTACTATCTCTAGACCAAAGACAGTGAATACTGTATGCAAATCCAATAATCTTTAATGTTAAATTTGTAACCTTGCAACCCTTTTCATGGTAACTGATCATCATAAATGCAATATTATTACCTTGCTGCAAGATCTACCAGAATACAAAACTGAGGTAAAAATAAGGAAAACCCACATACCATCAGAACAGATATTGGGCCTAAATCTATAAATAGTAGTGAACCCTTATCAAGACACCAGTGGGTTTGTATCTGATCTCATTTATATCAGTGTAAATCAGGAATAACTTACTGACTTCAGTAGAATTATATCACTGTTACACTGAATTAGATCATAATCAGGCCCACATTTTCAACTATTCTCTACCACAGGAAACATATCTTCTTTCTATAAACCATGAAAAACCTGATAAATAGGGCCATACCAAATTCACGGTCCATTTTGGTCAATTTCATGGTCATAGGATTTAAAAAATCATACATTTCATTATTCTAGCTATTTAAATCTGAAATTTCATGTCATAATTGTAGGGGGTCTTAACTCAAAAAGGAATTGTGGGAAAAGGGGACAGTAGAACTGCTGCCCTTACACCTGCACTGTTGCTGGCGGCAGGCTGCCTTCAGAACTGGGCAGCTGAAGAGCAGCAGCTGCTGTCTGGGATCCCAGCTCTGAAAGCAGAGCTGCCTCCAGAAGCAGTGCAGATGAAAGGATGGCATGGCATGGTATGGTATCGCTACCCTTACTTCTGGGCTATTGCCTGCAGAGCCGGGCCTTCAGTCAGGAGCAGCCACTCTTCAGCTGCCCAGCTTTGAAGACAATGCAGAAGTAAGGGTGGCAATAAAGCAACAATCCCAAAAATAACCTTGTGACCTTCCCTCCCCTGCAACTCCCTTATGCATCAGGACTCCCAATTTGAGAAACACTGGTTTCCCTGGGAAAATCTCTAAAGTATAAAGTAAAAGCATATAAAAGACCAAATTTCACTGTCTGTGATGCATTTTTCATGGCCATCAATTGATAGGGCCCTACTGAATAAATATATTCCATTCTATATAAACATTCTCTGAAGCTTTTAATTTAAGCATTTAGATCTCAAGTCCTTTATTTATCTACAGACAAGTACAGCACTGGAGAAGAAATGCAAACTTTTTCCATGCTGCCCTGACTATATACTCAAACTCTGATCTGGAAGGATCAGTTTTAGTTTTCTGTTGCATATTCAATCCTTGTTCTCACTGCTAAGACTGCCAAGGAAAGGACCAATCAGTACCAATTGAGGTAGTGGATTTAGTGGATTCTTGTTCCCCAGGAATCAAGGAGGCTCTTGATTAGTTTCCCAAAGGCTGCCAAGCATAAGGTCTGATTCTGATACCCCAGCTTACACTGAAATCACAAATTTCAGCAATATCAAGTGCTGACTGGAAAAACAGGGCAAAACATTTTCTCCCAAAGCATTCTTCAAAATAAGTGGCTACCATCAAATCACTACTGGAAGGAGAATTACTAAGTTTCTACAGAGGGTTCATTTGTTCTTCACATGAAAAGTACTCATTTTGGAAACCACTAAGAGGATGCACCTTTTTTTTTTGTTTAACTTCATGTGTTGCCAGATGGAGAAAAAAATCTAGAAGATTATAGAACCTCCTTGCTTGAAGCCAAATGAATTCAAGTTGTGGAAAACTCAGAGGACAGCAATACACCACAGAAGCCCAAAAGAAGACACAGATGCAAAATGTTCCAGTGACACCAAAAAGAACTGGGAAGTGTGAAGACAGAACCCTGCTTGGACTTGCCTTTGCTACTTGTCTGAACAATATACTTGTAGCTTAAAATGACACCTTGTTTGTAATACTTAATACAACCTAACGCTTGGAGCTCAAGCCTGCATCCCTTGCTAGTTTTGTAAATTCTGAAGAGATTTGAGCTAATGCACTAGAACCTCAGAGTTATAGACACTTCGGGACGGAGGTTGGTTGTAACCCTGAAATGTTTGTAACTGAATAAAATGTTATGTTTGTTTTTTCAAAAGTTTACAACTGAACACTAACTTAATACAGCTTTGAAACTTTACTATGCAGAAGAATAATACTGCTTTTAACCATTTTAATTTAAATGAAACAAGCACAGACATGGTTTCCTTATCTTGTCAAATCTTTTTTAAACCTTACCTTTATTTTTTTAAGTTTAACACAACACTGTACAGTATTTGCTCTGTATGTGTGTGTCTGTCTGTCAGTCGCCTGCTTGCATGCTTTTGGTACCAAAAGAGGTGTGTGGTTGACCAGTTGGTTCATAACTTTGAGGTAAGTTCTACTGTACATTTCCTATGCCATAATTAACCTCTTTTTACCATTGTCTCAACCTTTTAAAGCCTCAAGGAGACATTATTTTACCCCTCTCAGTGGCTGAAAAGCATATTGTCATCTGGATGCTTGCTACCAAAACTCGAACATGCCAAAAGAGAATTAACAGAAACGAGCTAGGTAGAGAGAAGTGTACAGCTTTTGATGTAGTAGCCCATGCTCAGGTTTCAGCGTAGTTTTACACCATTTCTGCCTTTGCTGTACTCTGCACTATGTTCTCTAGCAAATCATAGGCTAGTTGCTTGATTGTCTTTCTTCAGCCACATCATAGATTTTAAGAGACAGGTTTTTTATTTTCCTCTTCACTCATTTTCATTGTTTGTCTTTGGGTGCTGTCATTCTTTTAGCTTCCTAGAAACGTTTTTATAGGTTTATTTGAATTGTGACCACATATGCCTTGAGCAGAAATTGATTGTTTCATTAGCAATGAAATAAATACAAGTTCAAAAAACCCTTCTAAGCTCTTTTTCAATACTCATTGTTTGTGTCCTACATTCCCACAATATGTGTAACCACATCCACAGAAAAGCTGCTTACCAAGCTGCTACTACATGCAGCCAAGAAGCAAACCACGTGAAGGACTGAAACAAAATATAGTAGTTGACTTTAGGCAGCACAATTCAGACAAAAAATGTATTGAATGCCCTAAAGCAATTGTCATGTGGACTTTTTCTATGTAACAGCAGTTTTTTAAATTATTACTATGATTTGTTTGCTTGTAGTCAGGGTTTTTGTTTTGTTTTGTTTTGTTTAATAACTATCCAGTCCTCTAGCCTCTGAAAACAAGTCAAAATTTTGTTTTACTTCCTCATATTCTGTAGTCCTGATTCTTCACTGCTTTGCATCTGCTATAATCACTGTCACATGCATTTAATGTTAGTAAAATTAATTCAGTAAATTCATTTAGTAAAACATTAAAAAATGTTAGTATTGGTAATTCAGAATTCTCTACTCACACTGGTGGTAGCATTTTTGTACCTGTTTTGCGTAAGTGTAAATGACAGTATAAACTGCAAGGCAGCGAAAAATCAGAGCCTGTAACTCAGCCCATTAAGATATTTAGCTGATCTTTGTTTACAACAACAGTATAACTTTGCTTAAAAACAGTAAAGTAAGTTGTCATGGAATAAAAGGGAAGGTCCTTTCATGAATTGGCAATTGATTCAAATACAGAAAACAAAGGGTAGGAATAAATGGTAAGTTTTCAGAGTGGAGAGAGGTATGATCAGGACTCGACAAATTCTGGAAAACCCTACTCGCCAGACAAAAAAGGGACTCACCACCCTCCTCCCAGAAAGTGTTTTTTTAAATAGCATAAATTCCTAATAAGAATAAGAACAGTAATTACTAATAAGTTATTAATAAATGTCACCCAAGTTATTAATAAATATCTTATAAACCTCTACCTTTTCTCTCTGCTGCCATGTCTCCTCCCCTTGCTCCATCAGCTCCCCTGGTGCCTGCTCCCCCCCCCCAACCCCTCACCCACCTCTGCTGTCCTGACTCCTGCCCTTCTCACTGCCCTCAGCCTTCCTAAGACTTGTCCCCCTCCACCATCCCTTCTCTCCCCCCGTGCCCACTCTTCCAGTAGCCCTACTCTGATCTGATCCTCATCCCCTCTCCTAACACGTCCCTCTACACACCTGCCCTGCTTCTCTCCTCTGGTGATGGTCCCTCTCCTGCAGGTGTCTGCCCTTCTGCTTCACCCCCAGAATCCCCTGGCACCTGCACCCTCCTGGTGCCTCCCTCTTCCCTCACTGCCCCTGCCCCCTTTGCTCTCTTTTTCCCTGATGCAGACTCCCTTGCTCCATCCCCCCCTCCTCATGCCCACCCCTTCTTTCTAGACTTCTCCCAGCACCTCCCCCTTCCCCTCTAGCCCCCAGTGCCTTTACTCTCTCCTCTCCCAGCATCACCCTGTCTCCCCTCCCACTGAAAACTCCCCTCCTGCCCTTTTCCTCATTGTCTGCACTTGGCCCCTGGCTTTTGTCCCTCTTGCACCCGTGTCTCTTGGTGCCTTCCCCTTTCTTCTTCTTCTTCTTCTGACCTCCTTCCCTCCCCTCAGCACAAGCCCCTTCTCCATATTTTTCCCCTCCCCTCCCCACAGTTCAGCCCAGCCCAGCCCCTTCCCCTCCCCCAGGGCCAGCTCTAGGTTTTTCTGCCCCAAGCAAAACATTTTTGCCTCCCTCCCTTTTTTGTTGTCTTTTGCACGTTTGCATTTTGCAATGGGTTTTTTTTTGTGTGTGTTTGTTTTCATTTTTGTCCTGGCATTTTAGCCCTATAAATAGCAAATAGCATTTTCATTTGTTTTTTCCATAAAGGCAAAGGCACTTTAAGTGAACTCCCCCTTTCACTCGCTGCTGGGTCACAGCAACCTTTTCCCTGGCCTGTCCAGCCCCTCCCTATGGACAAGCACTCCTCACTCCCAACCCACAGGAGGAGCAGGGTGCAGGGACAGCACAGAGCCAGAGGGGTGCAGGGAACAGTGGGGAGTGGGGGTACAGGGTGGCACAGGGAACGGGAGGCACAGAGCCAGAAGGACGCAGGGTGCGATGGAGGCACGGGGAATGGGACGTGGGGAATGGGAGGGGCAGAGGGATCAGAGTCTAGGGGCAGTGCAGGGAATACGCAGCACAGACCTGGGGGGCAGGGTGCAAGGGCGGCGGAGAGCCAGAGAGTCGCAGGGAAGAGGGAGAGCAGGGGGTGCAGGATGCAGGGGAGCAGGGGTGGCGTGGGGAATGGGTCGTGCGGAGACAAAGCGGCGCGGGGTGGGTGCAGCGATCCAGGTGGTCGGCCAGGAGCGGTCTCTTACCGGCGAGGGGGTTGGGGCCATGGCAGGACTGGAGCCGGCAGGGCGGGGCCTGGCGTCTGGCTCGTGCCCCGCCTCCTCACGCCGGAGCTGCACATAGGCATCCCGGCGCTGAGGATCACTGCGCTTTCCCCTTCCCGGCAGCACTCCACTCCTTCGCCCGGCCGGCAGATCAGATGGGGCCATGCCGCCCGTAGTGCGGGCTTTGGCCAGCCCGTCACAACCACCCACTAGACCAGTCCGCCCCTGCACTCGCCAGCTGATAAAATCTACTCACCACAGGCGAGTGGGCGAGTGTATTTGTCGAGCCTTGGGTATGATGGAGACTAATTTGGCTACAACTACTTGAGAGAGATCTTGGAGTTATTGTGGATAGTTCTCTGAAAACATCCACTCAGTGTGCAGCGGCAATCAAAAAAGCAAATAGAATGTAAGGAGTCATTAAAAAGGGGATAGAGAATAAGACAGAAAATATCATATTGCCTCTATAAAAAACCATGGTACGCCCACATTTCGAATATGGGATACAGATGTGGTCGCCTTATCTCAAAAAAGATATCTTGACATTGGAAAAGGTTCAGAAAAGGGCAACAAAAATGATTAGGGGTTTGGAACAGGTCCCATATGAAGAGAGATTAAAAAGAATTGGACTTTTTAGTTTAGAAAAGAGGAGACGAAGAGGGGATGTGATAGAGGTCTATAAATTCATGACTGGTATGCAAAAAGTGAATAATGAAAAGTAATTTATTCCCACAATATAAGAACTAGGGGTTACCAAATGAAATTAATAGGCAGCAGGTTTAAAACAAACAAAACGAAATTTTTCTTCACTCAGCGCAGTCAACCTGTGGAACTCCTTGCCAGAGGATGCAGTGAAGGCTAGAACTTTAATAGGGTTCAAAAAAGAGCTAGATAGATTCATGGAGGTTAGGTCCATCAATGGCTATTAGCCAGGTTGGGTAGGAATGGTGTCGCTAGCCTCTGTTTCTCTGGAGGTGGGTGACAGGGGAGGGATCACATGAGGATTACCTATTGTGGTCTCTTCCTCTGGGGCATCTGGTATTGGCCAGTGTCAGCAGACAGGATACTGGGCTAGATGGACCTTTGGTCTGACCCACTATGGCCATTCTTATGTTCTTATGCTATGCTACAGTGAGTTCTGAATTTTGTCCATATAATCTTTTGTTTTGATTGATACAAGTTTATAAGCTGTGTCTTCTAAATTAAACATGATTCGCAATAGCAAGCTTAGCAAAGAAATCTCAACTAGATGGCAGTGTTCCTTTTCATTTCTGTAATTTGAATCCAGCAAGCCATATCTGAGCATTTGTTAGCAGGGGAGACTATGTCAAGATCATATCTGGTATAACCAGATAGAAATCTTGAAGTTTATGGGAACCTGAGAAGAATAATTTTGCATTTTTAACAAACCTGTTCCACCTGTCTCCAGCTAGATATTATTTATCCTTTGTCTCTCTCAACTCCCCAAACTCACAGAAACACATTTGCCAGTTTTGCTTGACTCTCTGTCTGTCCCAATGTGTTCTAACAGACTGTGCCAATATACATACTAAAATACCAGCTTCTCTTTCAGGCTAGCAAGAATAGTAAACTTTGGATACATATTTTCTTTTGTTGCTCAATTGTCTTCATCAGTCTCTATTTACAGATCCTCACAAGTATTTTGTTTGGTTTTTGTTGGATTTGTTTGGGTTTTGCCCCCCCTTCAAGCTGGCATAGTGTTTAGCATACACACCCAAACTAATGGATGCCACTACTAATAGGCTATGTGCGAAGCTGAAAATCCCATATCCTGCCTCATGAAGTCCTGAAAAGAAAATATCAAATCTTCAGCAGGCATAAGTTTATTGCCCATCTTTAATTTAATACTTCACACAGTGTCTCTTTCCCTTTTATATAATCAACGTTATCTAAACAAAAATACCCAAAGTTATCTTCAGTAGTATTATACTCAAAAGCAGCATGTAACTACATACTGTGCTATTTGATCACTTCTCTAAAATGTCTGGTATCAATATAACCAGTTATTGTATTAAAATGTGTTTAATACATTTGTATGTGTATATACAATGTGTGTCGTATCTATTCTTTACTATACTGCATATAGTTGTGATGTATACAATGGACCAGACCAACTCTGCAGTATTTGTTTAGGGTTTTATGGAGTTCAGCTCCATTGTAAAAATAACATTTGTGTGGCATTTCAGTACTTTCATTTACTCGTTAAATCAGGAAATTAAGAATGACACAAAAATAAATAGCAAAAAATGAACAGGACTTATTCCCATGACCCCACCATCTCCCCTACCATGAGATCATCACTCATGCCTCCCTGCTTTTACACATTAAAATATCACATTCACAGGACAATAAAAACGAGTGGTTTAAGGATTTTAAGTATCTCTTCTTCATCTATTGACCATATATAATGTGGTAAAATGGAAACTTACAGAGGATAAAACTACTTGAGAAAAATCATACCTGTGCTCTAGGTCCCAATTTATGCATATATAAAACTTTATTATTTCTATTTTCACTGTCCTTTCTGTTAGAATAATCACATATTTGGTAACGCTATGCAGCCTCTTAAACTTGACACAGTTTAGGGCCTCATCATGTCTTAATCTGGCACTGGCTCTTAACCAGACTTCATTATGCTGCAAGGTGACGCCAGCACACACCCAATCCCAGATTCCTCCCCCTTAACCCCTAAAAATATGTCTTATACTGTCCAGAGTTCTCCTGGACATTATTTATTTATTTATTTATTTATTCATTTAAGAGAATAATATGCACACAGCGTGTTGCACCATATGGAGTTACACAGACTTCAACTTGAATACATTGGATTAGATAAAACAATAAAACAAGTTATTTACTACACAAAGAGAGCTTTTTAGGTGAATACGAGTAAGGAGATCTAAAAGTTAGAAATGATTGCCAGAGAAATAAAAAAAATACATTTATTGATGTCTAATTTAATAAACTGAATTAGATTCAAAGCAAAGTTTTCTCACGACAGGCTGTCAGCAGTCTTTGAGTATGTCTATACTACACGCTTATTTTGAAATAAGGTATTTCAGAATAATAACTCCCGAAATAGCTATTTCGAAACAGTGTGTCCACACTACAAATGCTTATCAAAATAGCACAGATCTATGTCAAAATAGAGCATCCACACTGATTGGAGACTGAATCACATTTAAACTGCCCCCGGAAGTACTCTGGGCAGGGCATAAGGGCAGCAGTCACTCTAGAGCTGGTTCCTGAGGCTATCAGAGGCTTGTGCTTAAAAGGGCACCTCTACAGCCATGTCTCAGTCTCCTCTCCATTGCCTACCTCCTTGAGGAACAGCAAACTTTTCTCACTGCCTGATCTGGTTGCCCTTGTGAACACCACAGCACTTCTGCCATGGAGCCAGACCTGCTGCAAAGTACCCACCGGCTCTTAGACCTCTTGCTGCACCTCCTAGTGTAGTTACTGCAGGCTGCCCACATGGCCCTGCAGGACCAGGACCCGCAGTTCACTCTGGAGCTCCTCATCACCCCTCTCCACAAGCTGCTTATGCAGTACAAATCCTCCCAACCTCCCCTGCACACCATGCACTGCCGCTTCTGATGCCCCAGAAAACCAGTTCTAACTGGTGGGACCGGATCAACATAGAGCAGTGGGACAACCAGCAGTGGCTCCAGAACTTCCACATGCAGAAGGACACCTTCATGGAGCTCTGTGAGCGGCTCGCCTCTGCCCTCTGGTGATAGGACACCCACATGAGACCCGCCATCCCCCTCCAGAAGTAGGTCGGCTTTGTTGTTTGGAAAGCCATTCCAGACAGCTATCGCTCCATCAGGAACCAGTTCGGTGTGGGGATATCAACCGTCAGGGCTTTGCTCATGCAGGTTTGGCTCTCTTGCTCTTGTTCTAGAATGGTGGTGTACTACTGGAATAGTGATAGAAATGTAGCCGTGTTAGTCTGGTGTAGCTGAAACAAAATACAGGACTATGTAGCACTTTAGTCTTTAAAGTGTTACATAGTCCTGTATTTTGTTTCTACTACTGGAATGGGATTCCCTAGGGAAAGCCCTGTCAGGAATGGGTTACTTGGGGGTTGCTCCTGCTGTGTGAGAAGGGGCTTGAGCTCGGGGACCTCCTTGGGGCTCTGGCAACCCTGTAATTCTCTGTTTGTATCCTTACAGGTGGTAAGGACTATCAACACCATCCTGCTGTGCAAGGTCATCATCCTGGGCGACATCGACCCCATCATCGCCGACTTTGCCACCATGGGCTTCCTCAACTGTGGGGGCCATTGATAGCACCCACCTCCCCATCCTGACCCCCGACCACTGGGCCTCCAATTGTATCAAACAGGATAGGAGGTGTACAATGGTGTACTTTACAATGGTGCTGCAGGCCCTCATGGCCCAACCAGGTCGCTTCACTGACATTAACGATGGGTGGTCAGGGAAGGTACACGACATCCGCATATTTAGGAACTGCAGCCTCTACCAGAAGAAGCATGCCACCACATTTTTCCCCGACTGCACTATCAGGATTAGGGACATGGACATGCCCATGTGCATTGTGGGTGACACAGCCTACCCCTTGCTGCTCGGCTAATGAACCCTTACATGGGACACCTGGACCCCACCAAGGAACGCTTCAATGCCAGGTTGAGCAGGGTCCACATCATGGTGGAGGGTGCCTTCAGCCACCTCAGAGGGAGGTTCCAGGGTCTCCTCACCTGCTTTGGTGAATAAAACGTCCCCCAATTGGTGGCAGCCTGCTGTCCTGCGCAATCTGTGCGAGAACAAGGGGGAGACATTCTTGCCAGAGTGAGAGGCAGAGGCTGAGCAGCTCGCAAGGATCTTTGAGCAGCCATGCACCCTGCCATCCAGCAGGCCCATCGGGGGCTATGCATATCCGGGAGGCCCTGAAGGGAGCGTTTCAGCCAAGGACTCCTGAGACACTGTCTCCTGGGTCTCCCCACAAGGGGCTTCTGCATAGCCCCTGTGTGTCTTTCCTCCCCCACACCTCCCTTACCCTGCCCTCCCTTCCCACTTTCCTCCCCCCAGCCCCTCCCCTGCAGACCAAAGAAACCAGACTTTTTTATTTGGAACAAGAAACTGTTATTTTTATTTGGGGTAAATGTAACTGGGGAAGGACTGTGGAAAGGACCTGGGATGAGGGATGGGGCTGAGATTGGCGCCAGCTTTGGGTGGTCCCACCACCTCATGTGCAGGACTTTCGACAGCTACAGGGGGAAACTAGGAGTAGAAGTACCCACTGGGACTAGGGGTAAGCCAGAGGAGCGGGGGAAGGGGACAGCTGCTGGACTGCTCAAAGGCAGTGACAAGGCGGTCAATGGTGGCAGTGTGTGCTATGCACATTCTGCAGTTTTGTATGGACAGCTCCTGCCAGGTTGTATGGTGCAGCTCTACGTCAGCATCCAACCTCCAGTCCTGCCACTCCAGAGACTACTGCAGGGCATGCAGGCAGATAAGATGTTACTGCTTGAGGTCTTCCTGGAGTTGCCAAGACCTGTGAGTCTCAAGGGGTCTGGAGGCTAGCATGGGAGGTGTGGCTTTCACACCACTTGCAGCTGGTCCAGCTGTGAAGTACGGAGAATGACAGTCATCCCCAGAGATACCGTTCATGAAATCTAGCCCTAATGTGTGAGGTGACAGCGAAAAGTCTTGGTTCAGACGATGATGATGTGCTTCAAGAAAGGCCATCTGTGTCCTAGACAGTGGGCACTTTCCTGCAGGGGCACAGATGTCTCAGGGGAGACTCGCTACCCCCACATCCCAGGAATGAGCAGGCATGGGAAGGTACCAGCCAGGCCAGGAGCCTGCAGGAGGGAGGGACAGAGCATCTTGTCTTCCCTCTGGGCTGTGCAGTGGCGACCTCCCACAGTGACAGGACTTCTTTCCCTGCCTACTGGGGGAGGCGCATTAGGAAAGGTATGTATGAGCAGCAGATGCCACTTGTCGGAGACAGTGCTACGGGGGTCTCCTCTTCTGCCTCTTCCCTGGCAGGCTCCCATGCATGGGCTCGGTATCTTCCACCTTGCTGTGTTTGCCCAGGAGCAGATGCTGCCCTGGGAGTGCGGGCATGAGCCTGTGCCATGTGTGGCACTGCTGTGTGTGCCCGTGATCCCAGCCTCCTTAGTGGTGGCTTATGGTGGAAAGGTGTCACTCCCAATTCTGTGGTAGAAGGCAGGCCTCTCCAGAAACCCTGTGAGCAGGAGTGAAAGGTTTGTTTGTGGCAGCCTCATGCAGCTGTATGCTCTGGACTGGTGCTCTGTGTGCACCCAGGGACAGGATGAACTCCTAGCTGGCAGGCATGGTATCGGTGCTGGCCACCTCCTCATCCACAGGCCTGCCTGTTGGAGGCTAACAAAGGGCATCTCCAGGCCGGAGTCAACAACAAGGTGGGGAAAGGACTGAGCCCCTCTCCCTCCCAAGATACAGTGGAGTTGCTTGTAATACTGGCACAACTGGGGAGCTGTGCCAGATTGGAAGCTTTGCTCCCTGGCCTTTGTGTAGGCCTAACACAGTTCTTTGACTTTCAAGCACACCTGCTTGTGGGTGCGCATGTGTCCCTTCCATCCAGCCGTAAACATCAGCATTTCTACATCTGGTGCAGAGATCGTGGAGGTTAGCCTCCTCTCCCCAGACCTCAATGGGGATTTCCGCACCAGACCAGGATGGTGCCCTCCTCTTCCACCTCTGGACAGGGGTTTGGGAGTTGGCTGCTGGCTCACTTGCAGCTGTGGGGGCACAGTGGGAACATGGGGTTCTGTCATGGCAGCAAAGAAGTTAGTGAAGGCTGCTGCTGTGTGGCACAGGGCTAACAGGGTCTGCTTGATGCTACAAACCCTTTTCCCTGAGGCTGTGCCTTTAAAGGCAAAAGGGGAACTATAGAATTCTGATGGGCAGGGCTTGCTGAGCGGCGGTGAGCCCCGCTCGCCAGCCGTGCGGTTCTGCGCTCTGCGCATGCGCAGATTGCTCCACGCCAGCTCTTCCAGGGTGTAATCTACTCTCCACGGGCGAGTAGACTACACTATTTGTCAAGCCCTGCTGATAGGTATGGACAAAGTGGCCACCAGGGCAGCTGTGAGAAGCCCTGGAGGCCAATTATTTCAAAATAACCACAACTGTACTGTCTACACACACCCAATTTCAAAATAATTATTTCAAAAGAGGCATTATGCCTTGTGAAACAAGGGTTTATTATTCTGGAATAAGAAGCCTTTTATTTTACACCCTTGCTGTGTAGATGCTCACCTTGTTATTTCAGTATAACGTTGCAGTGTAGATGTGCCCTTACTGACCAAACTCTATAGGTCAGGACCCTTCCACTAAATTATGTTATGTTATACATTCATTGTATATCAGCATTAAGTAGAGTGCAATAGGATTAAGCTGTGAACCTTAAAGGAAATTCCAATTATGTTTTTTCCTACTAATTCAAAATGATGAAAGATTTCCTTCAATCTTGCCAAAATTATGTAAATAAATACTGATACAAATGTTGTCAATTAGCTGGACCAAGGGGATTTTACTCTTTAATTAAGTGTGTTATGGGATATGACTCATATAAGAATGTCCTTTGATGCTGATAACAGAGAACACAAAAGACTGAAGGGGATCTGGGATGCTTAGTCTACAGATATTTATAACAAAGCCCTAGGTGTCTAGCGAAGTCTTATGGGGGAAAGAAGACCTTGATCCAACTTTTTCCTAACCATCTTGTATTTTTTAAAGTCTTAAATATTAATTTTCTTATGACTAGTCTAGTCAGAGAATTTATAATGAGATATGGCACCTTTCAACTTCTGGCCCAAAGTCCGAATTTCACCTTAATAGTGTCCAAAACTTGTTACCCTTTCATAATAGCTGCAGTGGCTTGTGTGAAATGAGTTTGGCAGTTCAAACACAAAGTTCCTAATGGAAAGGTGTCTACATCAGAAAAACCATCACTGCTGTTTGTAATCTTGACTGACTATATGGAAAAACTACTGATTGGGCAGGTAGTAGAGACAATCCAATCACCTTAGAGTTAGTCTCTTCAGAATCCAGTTGAGGCATACATGGTAAAATTTACATTGATGCTTTAAGCCTATTCTTTGGAGAGCAGATTTCAGTTTCCAAGGATGTCTTTTTTATTACATTTCATGAAAACTAGAACTCATTTTTACGAACAGTAACTGTTCGGAATCATTCATTTCCTTTCTCATACTCAGGTCTACCAGTCCTCAGAGAGAAACTCACCAGACCTGCATCTAACCAGATTCATTCTGAAGAGAACTTAGAAAATTATCCTTTTCTAAGAGTTTTTCTTGAAAGATGTAAGTAAATATTTTTAATATGTTCCACAATCTTAATTAGCTGACAAGAAAAGCAGAAAAATAAAACACCAGTCCCCTTCAGCAATGTGTTCACTGGAGCTCACTGCAGACACCTGGGCTTCAGTTCTATTTAAGGAAGAGTCCCTGAGCACAAGAGCTCTTGGTAATTAGCTTTAATGGGCGCATAGAGAGAAAGGCAGAGAATAGAGACGGGGAATTCTAGAACTTGTAGGGAGGAGGAAAGGGAAACTGAAAGGCCAGAGTTTGGAGATGAGACTTTTTTCAGTCAGCTATGGTCTATGAGGGAGAATTCAGTCTGAATTTTTGTTCTGTCTCTGCCTCCTTGTTGTTTGTTTCCCACAAAGTGTATCCTTGTCCATGTCACAGCACATGCATCCTCTTCTCATTTACTCTCCAGCAACTTTGGGCCTTTCGTAACTAGAACCATTCACAACCATTGCCACTTCCAGGTTCTCTTCTTTGCAGCTGAAATAATTTAATAACTGGATGCAGTCTTACGCCCACATGTAAACCTAGAAATCCAATGGTGCATACACAGCCACCTGTTTAATCCCCAGAAGTGTAACCCTTTCATTACCATATCCCATGGTTGGCTTCTCTGTTCACCACACAGTGAATGTAACTTTATCATAGTCAGAATGCATAATGCAGTTTTCAGACACTGTTCACATGTAAATGTAGATGGTCTTAAAAGTCACATTAACATCATAATTTCTTTTGGTTGACCATTGCCTCCTATATTGTCACCCTAAAGCTGCCAATAAGTGTGAGTTCTCTTAAGCAACAGGCCTACACCTCTTTTTTTATAGCTGAAGGATAACAACTGACTATAACGAATAATTAAATGGGACTTCTCATTGTTTCAGAACCAATTTCCCCTCTTCACAGTAATGGTTTCTTTTCCTACTTCTCTTTTGCTTACTCTACCATTCTAGGATTTTTGTCCAGAAGAAGTCAGAGCAAAACTTCCAGCTTTGGAAATTTTCTTCTCTATGAAGAACAAATGCCCCTGTGTTGTGGAGAGGCATCAGTCAGGTGGACAAAGAGACTTCTGTGATGATTTTATTCAGGGGAATAGTTTGGTTTTTTATTCAACTTTATAACTCTGATAGGAATTATAAAACATTCCTACTAAGTTTGAAGTAAAAAATTCTGCAGTAAGAAGCTTCCTGGTAAGGCTGAGCATTTTCTCCCCCTCTCCCCCCCTTTATAATTTTGTAGTTCCTTCTGGCCAGCAGTTGCCAGAGACCTCCCTCCATGGTGAGAGTCTAAGTTCCTTTACGGGAACCTTATTCTAAATATTATGTGAGTCCAATGATATGAGTAAAATAAATTATTCCAGAATTTCTGTACTATTATTTGAGATGCATGTACCGAGGATTATCCCCTTGCTGTTAAGTGACTGGTGGTTGTTTACACTTTTCAAGAGAAGAAGGGTGAAGAGAGTTTGGCTGGATGTTTCATTGAACAAACAAAAGGTTTCATATGCTGAAGATACGACTAAAAAGAGAAACTCCAGCTAAAAGGACAGCTCACTGCATTTGGCATTTATATTACTGAAGGAGACAAAAGCAGCGAGAGGGAAAACATTAACTCTGCAGCACAGCACGGGCTGCTATTTAAAGTGTCCAGTGCTAGCATAACTACAGGAGGCATTTCTGCCCTCTGATGCTGAAAGACAGACAGGCCTATAAAAGGGTTTATTTTTCGACAGATCCACGTTTAGACTGCCGGGTTTTTGTTTTTTTGAAAAAAGCTCCATTTCGAAAAAAAGCGGTGGCCATGTTTATGCTAATGAAGTGCGGGATATTTAAATCCCTGCTTCATTAGCAATTTTAACGTGCCTAACCTACATCTCTCTGCCAACAGAGAGGTGTAGTTTAGATGTACCCTGTATGTACAAGGACCTAGCACAGTGGGGCTCCCCCAATCTTGGTCGAATATTCTACTGCTAATGCTGTTAATTAAAACAGTGACTGAGATTCTGGAAAACAAGATTGTAGATTCAGAGAGGGGCCAATACAGTGGACATGTATCCACTGTTTCCAAGCTGTGGGCAGGAAGGTGTGAAATCCAGCAGGGGTATAGTATGAGATAAGCCTCTCTGATATTAGCATGTTGTCTCCACCCACTCTTACAGCCCAAGATAAAATAAATCTCAAGTGTCTAACCCATTGACTTTTTTTTAAATTAATTCACTTAATCAGATAAGTGTAAACAATATGTACATACCACAATAAATGCAAAGCGATAGGCTAGGAACCATTTTAAAAGTTGTCCAATCTTGTGAGATGCTGAGCATAATTTGTAGGAGCCAATTCTATAGAATCAGTCTCCAGAACAACTGATTAGTCATAATGGAAGAAATGTGTGTCTTATAAAAACTTAATTTTTTAGCTGGAAGGTGAAGAAAACAGGGATTTATTTTTACATGCACCAACAAGACTGGCATTGGCATCGTGCCACAGGAATTACATTTCTGTTGTCCATCCCCCCACCTCCACACACACACAACTTCTCTCAATTGGCTAGTTTGATCTTGTTTAATAAAACTTTTCTCTCAGGGTTCCTTCCAAGTTCTCATAGATTTTCTGCTGTAGCTCACAACTTAATAATAATTCCTTCCATTTAATAGGACCTTTCATCTTGAAGTATCGCAAAGTATTTTATGGACTCTCTGCCAAATTCTACTTTTTCAGCAGTGTAGTTTCAAGAGAACCATTTTGCCTGATACGTATAAAGATCTCTTTACCTCTGAAGAGAAAAGGTAGCAGACACTCTGCACCAGGAACTCTAAATAACAATTTTTGTAGATAGGAGTATATAGAATAAAACTCATTTCAAAGTGAAGGAAATTAAATGGAGCAGAAAATAATTATTCCAGGATACCAAGATGTATACCTCTAGCCCAGCAAAAAGTGGCGTGTGATCTCTGCCCACATGTTTGCTAGTTTGGTTTTATATTTTGAGCAGTGCCGATCACAAATATTCAAAAATCGTGTCAGGTTCCCTTCCAAAACCCATGAGATTTTAAAAAACGAATTTTTGAGGGGGTTTTTCCTTTACAGTTTTCAGCCTTTTTTTAGGAGCCACATTTTCCCATCTTTTTATTGTAATCAAAGGAGTTAGAAATGTACTTTTAATATAAGCCGAGATTGTCACAGAATTACTTGATACAGGAGCTGGGACTTTTACAAAAACAACAGTTCTTCTTTGAGTGATGTCCCTGTGGGTGCTCCACTGTAGGTGCTCGGCTTGCCCCGGCGCCGCAGGACAGAGATTTTTTGCAGCAATAATCCGGCTGGTCCGCTCATGCGCGAGGAGCTTCTCACGGCATTTGTGCCCTTTCGTGCTGCCCGGTCCGGTCTGAACCAGTTCTTCTGAACTGCCTCAGGCTGCAGACACAGGGGCCTGTGTCTACACTGGGCCACTTATTCCGGAAAATCAGCCGCTTTTCCAGAATAAGCTTCGAGCTGTCTACACTGGCCCTTGAATTTCCAGAAAAGCAACGATGCTCTACTGTACAAAATCAGCCGCTATTCCAGAAAAATTATTCTGCTCCCGCTTGGGCATAAGTCCTTATTCCGGAACACTGTTCCGGAAAAGGGCCAGTGTAGACAGCCCAGTAGTCTTTTCCGGAAAAAAAGCCCCGATCGCGAAAATGGCGATCGGGACTCTTTTCCGGAAAAGCGCGTCTACATTGGCCACAGACGCTTTTCCGGAAAAAGGGCTTTTCCGGAAAAGCAGCCTGCCAATGTAGACGCTCCTTTTCCGGAAAAACTGAAAATGGAATAGTATTCTGTTTTAAGCATTTCCGGAAATTCATGCCAGTGTAGACACAGCCAGGAAGCTTCTCTCCTTGGATCTCTTCTGTTTGTGAGGAATTCAAGCTTGTTTCTTGTTCAAACCCAGTTTATACTTACCCTTCTCCTTTCCGTTCCTGCTTGTTAAAAAAAAATAAAGTTAAGAGTTACAGTTTAAAGTAGTTAGCATAAGTTTTAGCTGCCCTTACTTGCTAAGTTTCAGTTATCTTCCCTGTTTACTCTCTACCTTCTCTCTGTTAAAAAAAAAAAAAGTTTAAAGTTAGTTAAGTACACTTGAAGTTAGATTAGAACAATGCCTAGTTCACCAGGATTCAAAAAATGTGGGGCCTGCCGTGAGGCCATGCCCACCTCAGATGGGCCACTCCTCTTGTATTCATTGTTTAGGGGAGGGCCATGTGCCACAAAAATGCTCTCACTGCTCTAAGCTTACAGCTAGAGCAAGACGCGACAGGGAGATGAGGCTCAGGATGATCCTGTTCGATCAGGCTCTTCAGCCTCAAGGACCTGCCTCCACCCACGGCCATCAAGAGAGCCACAAAAATGAAGGGCTTCCTCTCCAACTGCTGCCCCGCCAAGAAAGAGTAAGCCATCTCCGACCCACTCTCTGCCAGCTACTTCGCACGGCAGATTGAGCGTTGGCAGTAAACCGGGCACTTGAGGCATGTCTACGATGCCCACAGCACTGTCAAAATCTGGCTCTTCGGTGCCGACCACACGCCATCTATCGGCACTGACGTCTAAGGAATAGTCAAGCTCTGCTTGCGGCACATCGGCACCAACAAGCTCTGCTCGAGCCATGGCCGCACCGCCAGCACCGACTCTTAATGGCGGCACCGACCCCCCCTCCCCAGAACCTCACGTGGCACCGACTGTGATGCCGAGTCGCCCGGAAGACCAGACTGCCTGTGAGTACCGAGTTTGCCAGCACCGCAAGCGGCACCGGTGACTGCAACCCCACCTACTAGGTCTGATGATCCAGCACCGACATCGACACCGAGATGCACGCAACCTAGGTAGGCTACAACCAAGACACCACAAGAGTGGAGCCCATCTCCATGCTCCCCTTCTCCAATGTTTTCTCCAGAACCCTCCTCGCCACCTTAGTCACCTAGATGGTCACCACCTAGGAGATTCTCCTCCTGCAAACGCCTACCATCTCCATTCCTAACACCACCAAGGGAGCATCATTATCAAAGGGAACGGTATTATCATAACCAATTTTCCACCTCCTCTTCTCCATTACCACAGAGGTCCTACTCTCCCTCATTGTCACCACATTCACTGAACCACTCCTACAGGCGGTCTTATAGCAGGTCTCATCGCTACGAGCGCTTGCCATCTCATTCCTTCTATTATTATTGGGACCCGTATGATAGCCGCATGTACTACAGAACCCATTCGCCATACTACCACTCCTATCACTGCTCATCCAGATCACATCCTAGATCTAGGACTCACGACTCCTCTCTGAGGGTATGTCTACACGACAAAGTTAATTCGATCTAACAGACGTTAGTTCGCATTAACTTTGATAGGCGCTGCACAGGCAAACCGCTAGTTTGAACTTAATTTGAACTAGCGGAGCGCTTAATTCGAACTAGGTAAACCTCATTCTACGAGGACTAATGCCTAGTTTGAATTAAGTAGTTCGAATTAAGGGCTGTGTAGCCACTTAATTCAAACTAGTGGGAGGCTAGCCCTCCCCAGCTTTCCCTGGTGACCACTCTGGGCACCACCAGGGAAACTCGTCTGCCCCCCTCCCGGCCCCGGAGCCCTTAAAGGGGAACGGTCTGGCTACAGTGCCAGTGCCAGATACAAGCCTGCCAGCACCCAGCCAGCAGACCCTGCACCTGGCACGGCACGAACCAGCCACCCGCTGCCACCCAGCCCTCTGCCTCTTCCCTGGACCAGGCTGGCGGCTCCCGGGAGCCTGCCCAGGTCCGCAAGAGGTGGGCGCCCACCTGGTCTAGTGCGGAGATCGTGGACCTCATCCACGACCTCCGCACTAGGCACAGGAAAGAGGCCGTCTAGGGCAGGATAGCTGCCAGCCTGGCCACCCAGGAGCAGGTTTGCATGAAAATCAGGGTGGTCCAGTGAGACCCCCGACCCTGAGCCCTGAGCTTAGAATGGCCGTACTGGGTCAGACCAAAGGTCCATCTAACCCTGTAGCCTGTCTGCCGACAGCGGCCAACCCTAGGGACCCTGGAGGGGATGGACCGAAGACAGTGACCAAGCCATTTGTCTCATGCCATCCATCTCCAGCCTTCCACAAACATAGGCCAGGGACACCATTTCTACCCCCTGGAAAATACCACTCCATGGACCCAACCTCCATGAATTTATCTAACTTCTCTTTAAACTCTGTTCTAGTTCTAGCCTTCACAGCCTCCTGCAGCAAGGAGTTCCACGGGTTGACTATTTGCTTTGTGAAGAAGAACTAGTTTTAGGTCTAGATGCACTAGTTCGAATTATCTTAGTTCAAATTAACTAATTCGAATTAAGTTAGTTCGAATTAGTGCTGTAGTGTAGACATACCCTGAGATATTCACCAGCGACCGACCCATCCAGTTAGGGTCATGGCTCAAGGTCCCCACTCCCTCCCCATCCTCACATCGAGGAAGAACAGCCCTTACTAGAGGAAATGCAACAGCCTGAGACAACGTACCAGTCCAACGTCATCCTCACCGTATGAGTTAGTTATACCAGGTGACTCCTCTCCCCCTGACAATCTTTCTCTCAGGAGATTCAGCTCACTGAAATCAAGGGGAAACACCACCATCTCTTCAAGAATCTTGAGCCATTTCATACTCCAAACTGGCTATCCCCTTGGATGAGGCAATATTGGCGGACAAGAAATATTTTGTCGTCCCCTCCCCCCACCAGGGGTCAGAATTCTTATTCGCCCACCCGCTCCCCAACTCCTTAGTGGTTGACGCAGCGCAACAAAGAGCAAGGGCACCACAGTATAGAAGCCAAACATCAGACAAAGATTCAAAGAGGCTGGATTTATTTGGAAGGAAGGTGTACACTTCTTCTCCAAATAGCCAACTACTTGGTACATTTATCCAACCACAATTTTGACAACTACTCAAAACTGACTACCCTCATGGAGTCTCTACCTGAATCTAAGAGACCCATTCTGAAGGCTGTTGTTCAGGAGGGTTTACGCTGCCACCAGGGCCAGCTTGCAGATAGCAGCTGATGTAGCAGATACTGCAGCCAGGGCCACTGCCACTGCAGTTGTCATGTGAAGGGCCTCATTCCTGCAGGCAGCAGCAGTTCTTAGGGACCTGCAATCAAAGGTAGAAGATTTACCCTTCGAGAAAGATAACCTTTTTGCAGAGAAGATGGATTCACTACTACACTCCAGCAAAGATACCAGGTCCACAC
The DNA here is from genome assembly GCF_052426305.1 of Pelodiscus sinensis. Classification (NCBI taxonomy): domain Eukaryota; kingdom Metazoa; phylum Chordata; order Testudines; family Trionychidae; genus Pelodiscus; species Pelodiscus sinensis. The sequence continues at coordinate 166,426,816 of NC_143053.1, forward strand.
TGAGAACACTTGGTATGTACACTCCGCCATATAGGAAACGACAATTCATGCCATTCCAGAGATGCTATGATTACTACCATCCAAGGCAGCTATGGCAACAACAGCACCAGCCCTTAGATAACTCCCATCAATGGCAGAGGCCTCTGAGACGTTGGAATCAGAATAACCATCCACAAAACCAACCCAGTACCAGGCAGCAGGTTTGACTGCTTGGTCGAGAGCACTCAACCAGTCTTACTGGTTACCATCCCGCTGTTTCACCATCGTCTATGCTCATTTTACGAGCACTGGACAAATATCACCAGTGACAGATGGGTGCTAGAGATAATCAGAAGCAGTTATGCCATACCCTTCCTGTGTATCCCACCTACAACCTCCCCAAAACCTTTTTCAGGGACCCCTCTCACAAAGATCTGCTCATGGCCGAAATAAATCATCTGCTGCAGATTGGCGCGGTAGCAAGAGTGCCACACGAATTCAGAGGGAAAAGGTTCTATTCCCACTATTTCCTGATTCAGAAGAAAACAGGGGGTTGGAGACCTATTTTGGATCTCAGGCAACTAAACAAATATCTTCGAAAACAGCGTTTCAAAATGGTAACCCTGGCATCAATTATCCCAGCCTTAGATCAGAACGACTGGTTTGTTGCTCTCGACCTCCAAGATGCATATTTCCATGGTACAATCCACCCCTCTCACAGGCGGTTTCTCAGATTTGTTGTTGACGAAAATCGCTATCAATACAAAGTCCTTCTATTTGGACTTTCAGCTGCTCCCTGAGTGTTCACAAAAGTGCTCTCAGTCATCGCCGCTCATCTCCATCTCAGCGGGGTTATCATATTCCCCTACCTAGACAACTGTCTCAAAGGGCCGATCGTCTTTGCAGGTAGGCAGGATGCTATCCATCATCAGACAGACTTTCCAATCTCTCGGCCTACTAATGAATGAGGATAAATCAGCATTGTTTCCCACCCAAGACCTAGAGTTCATTGGGGCGAGGCTGGACTCCCAAGGCGGCAAGAGCATTCCTACCTGTGGCCAGGTTTCATTCAATACAACTGCTAATAGATACTTGAATCACAGGATTCTAGTACTCTTATCCCTCAAGCTAATGGGCCATATGGCCACAACTACTTTCATGGTCGCGCAAGCTAGACTATACTTTCACACCCTCCAACATTGGCTAGCCACCGTGCACAATCATACCATCCCTGACGTACACAGGATTGTGGCGATACCTCCCAATGTCATTACCTCCCTGGTGGACTAAACAAAAGAATTTGCTGTCAGGAGTACCCTTCCGCCAGCAGCTTCCATGATTCCAGGTTATGACAGATACCTCCCTGCTGGGCTGGGGCGCACATATGAGAGAAGCCTCAATATAGGGCTGCTGGACACCCCAAGAAACATTACTCCATATAAATCTTCTGGAGCTCAGAGCCGTCGCCAATGTTTGCAAGCATTTTCCTGACCACATATGCAACTCCACAGTAAAGATCCTAACAGACAATATAGCCACAATGTACTACATCAGTCGACAGGGCGGAGCATGCTCACGATCCCTATATGTAGAGGAGGTCTGACTCTGGAATTGGTGCATCACCAACGGCATCACTCTTGTTGCATCATACTTACCTGGCATCAACAACGTTGCAGCAGATTCCCTCAGCAGGAACTTCGCACCAGATCACGAATGGGAGCTTCACCAAGGAGTCCTCCACTCCCTCTTTTACCGATGGGGCACGCTGCTCATCGACCTGTTTGCGACTTAAAACAACAAGAAATGTCACCGCTACTGTTCCAGGGCAGGTCTCGGACGCCACTCTTTGGGGGACACATTCCTCATCAGCTGGAGCGGCCCCTTGATATATGCCTTTCCCCCTATACCACTCATTCCAAGAGTGCTGCAGAAAATCAAGATAGACCGGGCCACAGTGATATTGATAGCTCCAGCATGGGCAAAGCAGCACTAGTTCCCTCTACTATTGCAACTGTCCCACTACCCATCTGACCAGCTACCACTGTTTCTGACACTCCTCACCCAGAACCATGGCTGCTTTCTCCACCCACAGCTTCACACAATGTACCTCACAACGTGGTACCTAGCTGGCTGAGCACTTCTGAAGCCTTAAGCTCTGAGAGTGTCAAAAACATTCTCATACATAGTAGGCGATGTAATACAAAAAATACATACCTGGCGAAATGGACGAGGTTTACCGCCTGGTGCTCAGACCGTCTTATGAACCCACTAGTTACTCCTATCCATACCATTCTCAACTATATGATAGACCTACAACAAACATCCCTGAAAGTACATCTCACGGCAATAGCGGCTTTCCAACAACCTATAGAGAGGTTGTCAATATTTGCGCATCTCCTCACAAAGAGGTTCATCAAGGGCCTAACAAATCTGAACCCGCCTTTGTACACACCCCCTTTGCTCTAGGACCTGGACTTGGTACTACGGACCTTTACGGCCCCACCATTCAAACTGTTGGCTACAATACCTCTTCAGCTCCTGACCCAGAAGCTGTTTTTTCTGCTTGTGATCACCTCTGCCCGCAGAGTCAGTGAGTTATCAGCGTTGATGACGGTACCCCCATATACCAGCTTCCAGCGGGACTGTGTTGTCCTCAGGCATCACCCAGCCTTTATACCTAAGGTCTGTTCCGATTTCCATATTAACGAGCCCATCATATTGCCTTCATACTGCCCTAAGCCACATGCTTCTGCTAAAGAGGTGGCTCTCCATACCCTAGATGTGCGTAGAGCTCTAGCCTTTTATATTGACTGTACCAAGCCCTTTAGAAAGACAGACAGGCTTCTCCTGTCCCTAACAAAACGTTCCAAGGACGAACCCATTTCTGCTCAAAGAGTGGCTAACTTAATTGTGTCATGCATAACCCATTACTACTCTATTCGGGGAATACTGCTTCCCGAGAGCCCTAAAGCGCACTCCACTAGAGTCATTTCAGCTTCCACTGCCTTCCTGAGAGGTGTTCCCCTTGCAGACGTCTGTAGGGCAGCCACGTGGGCATCCTATCACGCTGTACAGCATAGATGGCTGCCGGATAAATCCGTAACAGCGGCAGTTCTTTCATCTGCCAATCGATAGAGGCTCCGAATCCAACCTACTTCCATGCTACGGGATGGGGGGATACTGCTGTGCAGACACCTACAGTAGAGCACCCACAGGAATATCACTCGAAGAAGAAAGCGAAGTTACTCAGCTTGGTGCAGTAACTGTCGTTCTTCGAGATGTGTTTCCCCGTGGGTGCTTCACTACCTGCCCACCTCCCTGCTTTGGAGTCTGTGTCCGTTTTATTTTCCAGATACTGAGGCGGGCATGAGAAACTGGTTCAAACTAGACCGGGCAGCGCAAAAGGGCACGAATGCTGCGAGACGCTCCCCGCGCATGCGCGGTCCGGCCAGACTACTGCTGTGAAAAATCTCTGTCCTGTGATGCCGGGGCAAGCCCAGCACCTACAGTGGAGCACCCACGGGAACACATATCTCAAAGAACAACAGTTACTGCACCAACATGAGTAACTTTGCTTTATCACTACATCCCACATAAAATAGCAAGGGTTGGCAACGTAGATTTAACTTTCAGGACCCTGAGTGCCTGTAACAAAGCTTCCTTGGTTCAGTGCTGCCTCAGAGGGAAGAGCGCTACCATTTCGTCTTCAGGGGGAGGAATTACAAATATTTTCTTCAACAACTTAGGGTATTTCTACACTTACTGGGGGATCGATTTAAAGGTCTAGAGAAGAGCTGCCAAATCAACTGTAGGTCACTCTTTTGTCAACTCCGGTACTCCACCAGAATAAAAAGTGTAATGGAAGTCGACAGGTGAGTTTCTCCTATCGACCCCCCACAGTAGAGAGCCTGCTGCAACTCAGCTTAAGGTATGTTAACTACAGCTATAGTATTCATGTAGCTAAAGTTGTGTAAATTAATCAACACTGCCCCATTGTGTAGACTTGCCCTTTGTCTTCCACAGAGCAGGGCTTCTCAAACTTTTTTGCTAAGGCATGCCACATCTTAATAGTGAAACTTTCTCAGGTCCCATCCCCTCTTGAAATCAGTGGAGTTACGCCAATGCAGGCAAGCCAACAGATTCACCGGATCCCTCGGCAAGGTAGAGCAGGGGCAACAATGTGTTCCTGCAAGGGACGGAGCCTTGGGTGGAAGGGGAATGGCTGGAGCAGCTGGCCTTCAGTGCCGCCTGGACCATACCATGCCCTTCTGTGCTGTCCAGATTGTGCTGCCTGGGGTTCCAACAGCAATTAAAGGGTCCAAGACTCTGTTTATCTCCATTACCACAATAGCAGCAGCTGGGAGCCCTGCAGTCCTTTGAATTGCCTAGCCCGAGGACAGTTGCCCACTTTTCCTCCCTTGTCGGTGGGCCTATGCTGATGTAAGCAATTAGAGTCCCAACATGTTCAATTAATACTGAGTATTTGCAGCAGTCACTTTACCAATCAACTAAACCTGTCCTCCTGACTTTGACCTTTCTGTCAGAAGGAAATTATTCCACTTGCTCCTCATCTGCCACTCCGTGTTTGCCCCTCCCAATTACTTAAAGGAATGAGAAGTGTGACTGCCGAGCTTGAGCGACCAATGCTTCTATGTGTAGCAAAGGATTTCTCAGCTCCCAAGTTTGATGATAGCATAGATCACCAGTCTGAGGAAAGCCTGGAGACTATGAAATAGTTGCAAAAGATGGTGATGAGGCAAATTCCTAAGGAGCTGCTAAATTTAAAGGGGGAACTCGAAGATAATAAGCATCCACAAATAAACAGGAAGCAAAAAGATGAAGGTGCCTTAATTACATAAAAAGTGATGTAAAACTGGAAACTTGTGGGGAGTGGTGCTTACTTCCTGGACACTAGCCAGCCCTAAACAATTTTTAAATACTTAAATATAGTTCTGATAACGTCTTTAAGTGGAGTTGCGTCTTATGCTTTAGAGTGGAGAAAGAGTTAATTTTCTGTGCTCATACCAGAGCTCCAGGGTTTTTCATGAGCTGTTAAGCTTATTTCTTTGCAGGGTTTTTTTTTTAATCTTTTTGATTTATAAGACTATTGAGATGTTAAAAACATAGAAGCTGATCAAGTTTGGGCCTGTCACTGGTCTCTGGCACACCTCCTTGAGGAATATAGTATCATACCTCATGCTGCACTTGACAAGGACAAGAAGAATTTCCGTTCTGAGGTTCCCACTTTCCTCTTAAACATGATCCAGCTTCTTGGGCAAAGTAGGATGGTTTCTGTGCATGTATATTAAAAACAAACATTTTAACCTTTTGCATGCAGGCTGGGAATGGCAATCTACCCAATTTACTCCAGAAAGGAAAAGCCCAGACATGTAACAGGACAGTGACCTTACTTAATAGCCATCAGGCTAGATTTCATAATCTACTACAAACCATACTTAAATCCTCTTAAAAGCAGAAATCTAAATCCTAATTCCAATACAGAGTTTTGCCATAGATTTCAGTGGAATCAGGCTTTGTCTCCCAATTCCATCTGGCAACAGAAATAATGAATAAGTAAAGCAACTCACGGTGACATTGCGGAGACATGGTTTCTGTGGGATATTAATTACCCATTCTCATTAATTCTGTTTCCCTAAATGTAGCTTATCTATGTACATAGCTTCTTAATACCATAGTATCTTAGCACCTTACATGATTTAATGTACTCATCCATGCAGCACCTCTGGGAGGTAGGAGTATGTCACATCAACATTTTACAGTTCATAATCAGAGTGACTAAGTGGCTCACGCAAGGCAACACAGAAAGTCTGTTAGGCTACGTCTACACTGAAGCGCTATTTCAGGATACCTGAGTATTCCAAAATAGCTTTCCCGTATCTTTACAGCAAGCCTGTTAATTTTGAAATATAACGGGCTTGCTATTCCAATGTCCCTGTGAACTTCATTCCACGGGAGTAAGGGATGTTTCGGAATAGCAGGTTATTTAGAAATTTGGCATTGTGTAGACAGCACCAAATTACAAAATAAGCTATTTTGAAATAAGATTGAAATAAGATACACAATTTGCGTAGCTCAAATGGCATATCTTATTTCGAACTATGGTACACTTGGAAGATGTAGCCTTACAGCGAAGAGAGTTGAAATGAGATTTGCATTTTAGGCTACCACCCTATCCAATGGACTCTTAATTTTTTCCTAAATTAGCCTATAATGACACTGGAACAATTCATCTCTTCTATACTCCCTGCCTGAAGTTTTAGGAAGTATTTTACAATGTATAAAATTCAGCATGAAATAAAATGGTTGATATAATAGTAAATATATAAAGTAAAAGGTCGTGGAAGTCTCTGCTGAAATATTGTTTTGAATATATAAGTACAGTGTTGTATTTGTTTTTCATGTAGAACAGTTGAGCCCTTAGTAAAGCAATAATGCCATTGATAGGGCAGGATAAGGGAAATTTAGATCCAGATAGTCAGGATCCCTGAGTAAATAATGAACACTTGAGAACTACTTTGTGACTATTGTAAGAACTCTCCTCAGTAATCTCTCTAATAACATTCTGTATTTGATCTACAGTGCACACACTATCGTTTATTTTTATAGGGAAGACATTGTGCTAAATACTATTTAAGGTCAAGACTCAGAATAAATAAAAACTACAGAATAAAAAGAAATGTACAGCGATGAAAGTGGGCTGGTGTGGGTAAGAACCAACCATCAGACCAGCCCCACACTGCCCACTTTTTGCTCCCCTCCCTATCGGCAGCCCTGCCAGTGAGGTGGGGTCCAGCAGCTCTGCTATGTCAGCACTTTGTTGCCCCTTTTGCCCCCAACATTGGACCCTACCAGCATGGCTGCAATAGGAGGGGAAGAAAAGGAGCAGCTGCCCTAGTGCCCAGTGATTTAAAAGGGCCCCGGGGCTCCCAGCTACTGCCGCAGCAGATGGAGCCTGGGTCCTTCAAATTGCTGCAGGAGCCCCAGCTCTCCCAGCTTCCACTGCTGCAGCTCTGGAGCTCATAGCTAAAACCTTGGCTGTGGGGGGGGGGTTGCCTCCAACCCTACCTTTTCTGCCTGAGGCCATGCCCCTTCCAGGTGCCCAGAGCTGCTGGGCTTTGAGCAGAGTGCACTGGTAAGTTCCGGCATCTACTTTCACGCCTGGAAATCTGAATATTCTTCCCAATGGAATCAGACTTCTAATTATCACAACCAATTTTAGACAGACTACCACCTTAATGCTGATAATATCATTCGTTGTATGTAGAAAGCTAAGATGTGACTGAATATAATCTTAATACAGATGTTTTGATTGCTGCACAAAAGGAATATAAATTTGGTTACATGTTTAAATTAGTTTAATCTCAGCATATAATGTTGATTTTAATGTGTTAATGAATGCAATAGGAGAAATGGAAAGGTGGGCAGAGACTGATGAGAACAGAGGCAGGGGAAACCACCCATATAAAGAGAGAGTGACAATTATGGGGCAATTGCTTTCAAGATGAATAAAAGTAGGCATAATAAATGTATATAAAACAATGAGGGTGACAATGCCATGTAGATTAGGGTTGTAGGCATAGGAAAATGAAGCGTCAATTTAAATAATCACCACTTCATTTAAATTTAAATGGCTGCTGCGCTGAGCCGATCAGCTGTTTCTCGGCTCAGCGCGGTAGTCTGGATGCTCCACTGTCGACATCAAAGGCATTTGTTAACCTCCCAGATATGCCTCCTGAGATGAGGTTTACCTGGGAGGTTGACAAATGCCTTTGATGTCGACCGCAGAGCGTCCAGACTACCGCACTGAGCCGACAAACAGCTGATCGGCTCAGCGCGGCAGCCATTTAAATGTAAATGAAGCAGCGATTATTTAAATTGACGCTTCATTTTCCTATGCCAGGTAGCCTAATCTACATGCTTCTGTCGCCAGAGGCATGTAGTCTAGACGTACCCTGAGTGATACAGAGAAGGAAGATTGTGGCTTCTAATTATCATTGCGTATAATACAAGAAGAAGGGAACAATCAATGAAATGGAAAGGCAGCAATTTAAAAACTGACTAAAGGAAGTACTATTTGACTCAGTCCACAATTAGGCTACAGGTCTCAGTAGCACAAGATTTAGTTGAGAGCATGAGTTTAACAGAATTATAAAAAAATATTGGTCATTTAGATGGAAATTGTGATTCTTGGCAGTTAGATTAGAAAGATCAAAACAATGTTTATAAGGGATGTAAACTCTCATGCTTCAGGGCATTAACTTTTAATAGATGGGAATTAGGAAGGAACCTTTTTTATAAAGATTTTCTTCCATACCTGTCCAGTGCAGGACTTCTTGTGCTTTCTTGTGGCACTGGCCACTTTCTGGGTCATGATACTAGACTAGAGTGTTCATTGATCTAATGTGGTATAGCATGTTCTTATGTTCTTGCTATGATTTACTCTAAGGATGTGTCTAAACTACATGGCTCCATCGACGGAGCCATGTAGATTAGGCTGATCGGCAAAGGGAAATGAAGCCGCAATTTAAATAATCACGGCTTCATTAAAATTTAAATGGCTGCCACGCTGAGCCAACAAACAGCTGATGAGCTGTTTGTCGGCTCACTGCGCTAGTCTGGACGCTCCCGCGCCAACCTGAAAGCCCTTTATAGACCTCCCCATTATGCCTCGTAGGATGTGGTTTACCGGGGTGGTCGATAAAGGGCTTTCATGTTGGCGCGGGAGCGTCCAGACTAGCACGCTGATCAGCTGTTTGTCTGCTCAGCGCGACAGCCATTTAAATTTAAATGAAGCCGCAATTATTTAAGTCACGGCTTCATTTCCCTTTGCCAAACAAACAAATCTACATGGCTCCGTCGACAGAGCCATGTAGTTTAGACATACCCTAAGAGATTATATTTTGTTTACAGAAAAAAAATGCAAGTGAAGTTACATTTTCATTCACTGGAAGGATATACTTGGGAAAATGAAGTTTCCTCACATAACTGTCCTTTGAGCTCAGTTACGAGGTGATTTCCTTCATTCCCTCTGCTCCTTTTTTACTAGTTTCACATCCCACACATTTGATGCCTACTCATAGGCAGACAGTAATTTGCTAGTGATTCATGAGTCAGTCATTTCAAAAGGAAATTCATAACTAACGCAGCTCCAAGGGTGTTTGAAACTGTACACCTGACTGAGCCAGACATCCTCATGGACTCGAGTCAGTCCACTTCACTAAACTTTCTCCTTTATAGTTAATATGATCTGTATCATACATGTTCATTTTTTGTGTGTGGACTTAGTGCTAAGACTGACTCATGAATCACTAGCAAATTACTGTAACTGAAATTAGAATTTATCTAAAGGTTCATACAAACCCCTATGAGTCAAAGCCTCTGAGTTTTGCATTGTCTTAGTTATTAACACCTGATCTCACAGACAGAAGAGTTGCCAAGATACCCTGAGAAGAATTTAAATCCCTGGCCCAATTGTTTGTTTATGGCAGTAAAACAAGAATGTGATGGTTATCCTGTCATGGAATGACACATCATCTCATGATTCTGTGTAAAATGTCAAGTAATTTAATGTACAGTAACAAAGTGGCAAAACTACCTGATTGAATAAAGCTAGACGTAGCACTCAGAAGAGTGAAATCTCTCAGAGAACATATCTTTTCTCTTAAATCAGTTGTTGTGAACCTATGGTCTTGGTATGAATATTAACAACTTAAAGAACTGTCTCTGTAGTATTTGACTGTCAGGGGGGCTTAGTGGAATATCCAGGAAGTGCACTTGCCTGCTTCTGGGAACCAAATGAATTCAGGGGACAACCAATGAATAGCCGAAACAGGAGTGAGGAGTCCCAAGCTTCAGGCAAGAAATCCAGCCTGAGAGTGCACTAGGTCTAGAGGGGTGAGACATAAAATGGATTAACCTTTGGGTGAACAGTGTCTGGTGGAGTAGGTAACTGAAACTTTTATTTATATTTTCTCATTATCCTTTTCTATTAAATGAGACTCTCTGAAGAGAGTCCTCTATAATACTAGGAAGCTTACTTTGGCTTGTTTATACCCTGGGAGAGGGGAAACTGAGGCAGGGTCTCATCTACAATATTGTGTCCAAACACAGAAGGACGTGCTGGAGAAACCACCTTGGCCACGATTTGCAACTCTAATGCACTCCTGGGGTATGTCTAGACTACATAACGGAGCCATGTAAAGTAGTTTACTCAGCTTCATTAAAATAAAAATGGCAGCCACGCAGTGCCGACGATCAGCTTGATCCGGCACAGCGCAGCAGTCTAGACATGGCGCGGTCGACAAGGGAAGCCTTTGTCGACCGCTCCGGTATGCCTCATGAAACGCATCCAAATTCCCTCCCAGAGCTTGCACCTCTCACCCCTTTCCACACCCAAATCCCTCATTCCCACCCCAGAGCCCGCACCTCCTGTCTCAGCCCAGTGAGTAAGGGCTGGGAATAGCAAGTGATGGAGAGGAGGAGAATGGAGAGGGCAGGGCCTCAAGGAAGGGATGGGGTCTCAGGAAAGGGATGGGGGTAGACCTTGGGTGGCCTAGACATTTAAAAAGTGATTTTGGGTGTAAAAGATCACTTCATTAAAATAAAGGAGCTGAGATTGTCCTCCCAAAAAGCAAAGAGGGCAAATGGACGATCTGCAGCATCACTACAAACATGTTGCTTTAAGACTAGCTGCATGCAATTCTCGGGGAGGGGTAGGGAGAGGGAGAATCACTCTCTCAAGTCAGACTGCGAATTCCTCCTAAGACACTCCGCCAGTCTTGGTCAGTGGCACGGAGGACAGCGTAGATGAGGAAGGTGAGGGGGAGAATACGCAGCAGGCAACTGGGGCAACCAGTTTTGCCGAGAGCCAAGAACTTTTCATTACTTTAGAAACAATTCCCTTCCCCCAGGACATTTCAGTTGGGCATTGATTTCGGGGAGGCACTTCTGGTGAGTTTAATATATATATATATATATATTTTTGGTACAAGTGGGTTAAGGAAAATGAGTGTGAGGTGGTGATCTGTGGCATTCTCTGTAACTACTCAGTGCAGGGGATCAGGAACAGCTTGTTTATGTATCTGGAGATGGAGCCAGAATCCTCCCTGCACATCTCCATGAACCTGTCATAGGGGAACTCTTTAATCCTTCTCACAAGGTTTCTGGGGAGGCCTCCGCTGTCAGACCCCTTCCCACGCCAAGCCAGCAGTAAGTGGTCTACCATCACTGCAGCACAAAGCATTGCAGCATAAGGCCCAGGTTTCTGGCCACATTGTCAGCATCAGCTCCTTATCACTCTGTGATTCGAAAAAGACTGTTATCTTGCATGGCAGCCTAGATGAAAGGGGAAGCTATTAGCTGCTGCCTTTGCTGCTAACCTCCATTTGCCCAACCCCAGGGAAGCATGGCTTCAACCTCTGGCACCCCCTTCCTTCCTCCTGCTCTTCCACCTGCCGCCTTCTGCAGGATGGCACAGTACCACTCTCTTGAAAAGCAGGGTGTGCTGGACACAGATGGCAGCTGCATGAGCCACCGCCCTTCCCAGCCAGCGTGACCAGATCCTGTCTCCCTCCTGCCTGCAGGCTCCTGTGGATGGGAAAGTAGCACTCTCCCGGGAAATGGTGTGTGCCAGACACAGAGGGCAGCTGCATGAGCCGCTACTGTGCCCAGCCAGCAGAACCGGACCCCCCTCCCACCTGCAGGAACATGCCCTGGCATGTCCCTTACCATGCTTGCCAACAAACCGAGTCCAACTCCTCCCCTAAGAACTCTGTTGTGTACCTGCTGCATAGTGGACACTTAAAAGCATAACTGAAGCCTTGCACAGAACACATCCCTAGTGTCTTTAGAGAGACCTTCATTGTATGTTAACAGATTGGGATTTAGGCTCCATAAATCTCTGGAAAAGTCTGCCCTTAACTTTTCAGTACAGCAGGAAGCTTGCTGTGCACACCCCCAACTCCGCCAGCTGTCCATCTGGTGCAATTCCACGGGTGAAAACAGACAAGGGATGAAATGTTCAAAGAGCAGATGCAAAACACCTGCTTGGACAAGGAGTGATTAGGGGAATGAAGGAGCATGCTCCCAGAGAAGATGCGCACTGAATATGAGGACAAGAGAGCATGCAGGGACTAGGAACTGAGAAACCAGGAGAGGTTGATATTGTCTATGGCGGCTTTCCAGGATGTGTTCCTCCAGAGGTTCCCCTCCAGTCATTGTGGAGCAACATTCCCTCATTTCCTGGGTCCATAGACAGCTCTCCCAGGGGCCCTAGAAAGCAGGGCTGGAGGAAATGTGAGGTGAAGGGAAGCCTCAACCTGCTGTGCTGCATCCTGGAGCAAAAGATTTTCCTTTCCACGCCACTGATTCCCCCTATCTCTCTCCCCCGCAAACTCCTTTTCTTTTCCATTTGTGTGCTCCCAATGTTAATTTTCCAGTCTGTGAAGAAAGTTCCAGCTTGCAGCTTTGTGAAAAGACAGGAGTGCCTAAAGATTCATGCATCGTGCACCTTTCCACACCATCCCACATTGATGTCAGTGAAAAGGCCATTGTGATCCACCAGCGCCTGCAGCACCTGCGAGAAGTACTCTTTGCAGTGTATGTTCTCCTCGGCAAGGTGGTTGGGGTCCAAGATAGGGATGTGTATTCCATCTGTCACCCCACCATAGTTGGGGAACCCCCAACTTGGCAAAGCCCTTCACCGTGTCCTTCACATTTTGAAGAATGACTTCCCTCTGCGGTAAGAGGGTATTAATTGCCTTGGCCACTTGAATCACAATAGCCCCCACTACAGGCAGTCCCCGGGTTACGTACAAGATAGGGACTGTAGGTTTGTTCTTAAGTTGAATTTGTATGTAAGTCGGAACTGGTACATATTGTAGGGGAAACTCTAGCCAAACATTTCTCCAGAGCTCAGTTTTATTCTCCCACATCTCACTTCCCTCCGTCCTTTATTCTCAAGCTGAGGTGTCTGCTGAGAAAAGCCGCTCCCCGTCTCCCTGGTCTGCTGGGAGGGGTGCTAGCTTTGCGTCTCCCTGGTCTGCTGGGGGGAAGCAGCTAGTGCGGGGTTGCCTCACCCCGTTTGTAAGTAGGGATCTGATGTAAGTCGGATCCATGTAACCCGGGGACTGCCTGTATAGATTTTCCCACAGTGAATTGATTCCCAACTGACTAGTAGCTATCTGGCATTGCAAACTTGCAGAAGGCAATTGCTACACGCTTCTCCACTGTCAGAGTGGGTCTCATTCTGGTATTCTTGCATCTCAGGGTGGGAAAAAGCAATTACAAACTTCAGTGAAAGCTGCCTTGCACATATGGAAGTTTTGCAGCCACTGCTCATGTGGTCCCACCACTCTGTCCTTGTCTGTGGGCAACAGAACTGGCATTCCACTTGTGTCCGGGGGATCGAATGCTGTTGGCATTTGCAAGTTGGTCAACTGAAGTGCTTCACATAGGAGCATGTTTATGACCTTCTGTGATTCGTCAGATTTTGGTAGACACTTAATATGCTCTGAATATACTCCAGCGTAAGTCACACAATGGTTAGCGTCATTATCACAATTATTTGATGTGCAGAAAGTTCCACCCTGGGGTCCACTGCTATAGTGTCTGCACCGGTAGACAGTTAAGAAAGGGTACAAAAAGACTGTTTACTGTTACAATAAGGCAAAGGTGAAGTGAGTAGGGGTATGTCTACACTACCACCCTAGTTCGAACTAGGGTGGTAATGTAGGCAACTGGAGTTGCAAATGAAGCCCGGGATTTGAATTTCCCGGGCTTCATTTGCATCTCACCGGGCGCCGCCATTTTTAAATGTCCGCCAGTGCGGACTCCGTGCCGCATGGCTACACGCGGCACGGACTAGGTAGTTCGGACTAGGCTTCCTATTCCGAACTACTGTTACTCCTCGTTTCTTACCCTAGATGAGTACATTATGGGATGCTGATGACTATTCCCAGAACCACCAGAGCACAGTTTTGGTCCCGGTGTCCACCAGGAACTTAACCCAGAATGCAAAGGGGCACATACAGTTTCCCACAATACATCGCTCTCAAAGTCGACAGCAGCCTCCCAGCTGGGCATGCACTACTGCAACCTACTTTGAACAGCATCGAATTCTCTTGCAAAGTGGGAACATACACCTTTGACTTAACAAAATCAGGCAGTAAAATATTGACCTTAATAAATTCCATCTAAGATCACAGTAATGCCCTTAGTCACTTATCAGGGTCTGGAGTTCTGTATTCAATTCTGAATTCTACGTATGTGACCTGGTCAGATTTTTAAAGGTATGTGGGTGTTGGAAGATGCAACTAATTTAGGAGCCAAGGCACTTGTGGACAGAGGGACATCAAGGAAAGCTAATCTGAATTTAGTAAAGATGTATGTTTGAACATTAATTGAATGTTTAAATCCCTTTGTTGCCATAATTCAGAATTATGAGGAACTTAATTTGGTTTAGTTTAATCCACTTTGTCAATAACTTAAGATAAACCCATGTGTTAAGATCCTTCTTCAGATCCTTCTTTAAATCTCATTTTTTAAAGTGTCTAAGTGTAGCTCTGCACTACAGAGATAGGTCGATGTAAGGCAGCTTACATCAGTTTAACTTTATCAGAATTGCCAATTTTGGTTTGATGTATTTGGTTGCAAAAACAGAATGGACAATACTTCCTGGAGAGAGCTAAATGTGCTTCCTTTCTAACAGGCTGCAGAAATGGCAACAACAAAATAGCTGCTGTCTCTCTGCAGATAGACAGTATTCATAGGTATTTAAAGGAGCTCTATGCAAAATAAAGAGGTTTCATCACATGACAATTTTTCATTAAAAATTAATCTGTATTTCTGGGAGACTCCAGGGTAATAGGGAGGGTAGGCAACCCTAAACTCTGTAACTGGAAGAGCTGCATTTAGTGTACACAATGTAACTCTCCCGTTACATGAGAGACATAGCAGTTATGTCGATGCAATGGAGTGTCAGTGTAGACCCTCCATTGTTTACATCAGTGGTCCCCAACCTTTTGAGGTTGTCGGGCGCCAGGGGGCGTGGCCGTTCGCCCGCCGGGCACCAGGGGGTGGGGACACTTGCGCGCCCGGGGGCGGCCCCCCCCATAGCCACGGGGCCAGGGCCCCCCCATAGCCCCGGGGCCGGGGGCCCCCTCCAAGGGCTGCGCGCCCGGGGCCGGCGCTCCCCCCCGCAAGCACCGCGCGCCCAGGGCCGGCGCTCCCCCCCGCAAGCGCCGCGTGCCCGGGGCCGGCGCTCCCCCCGCAAGCGCCGCGTGCCCGGGGCCGGCGCTCCCCCAAGCGCCGCGTGCCCGGGGCCGGCGCTCCCCCCACAAGCGCCGCGCGCCTGGGGCCGGCACTCCCCTGCTCCCCCCACAAGTGCCGCGCGCCCGGGGCCGGCGCTCCCCCCCACAAGCGCCACGCGCCCGGGGCCGGTGCTCCCTGCAAGCGCTGTGCCATGTGCCCGGGGCCAGGCCAGCCCCGAGCACCTGGCGGGCGCATGCAAATGCCCCCACAGGCGCCATGGCGCCCGCGGGCACCGTGTTGGGGACCACGGGTTTACATAGACTGTTGCTGCCTTTCAGAAGCCATCCCACAATGCCCCACTCCAGCAGTTATATCAGTGCAAGCACTGCTGGTGAGGTTGGGCACAGCTGACCAAAGGAGCATAGTGTAGAACATGGTGGGGAACCTCAGGGCCATGGGCCAGATATAGTTCCTGGCTGGCCTGGATCCGGCCCCCAAGGCTCAGGGCTCCCACCCTCAGCATTGGGGAACCCATGCCTACTGCAGGACTGGAGCACACAAAATCTACTAGCCTGGATCCCATTAGGTTCTGATGTATGAGGGGGATGTGGGGTGTGTCTTTCTTCTCAGTTAGGGGCCATGTGAGTGAGGACAGGTCTTTTTTTCCTTCTTCTCACTTTTGTGCAGCCCATGACTAATTTTTCTGTGGGTCGGCAGCCCCCAACCCAAAAGAGGTTCCCTGCCCCTGCCGTAGACATATAAAAGCAGTTTAATTACTGCAGTGGCTGTACGTGAATGTAACTTAGGTCAGTTTAATTTTGTAGCATGCAGTTGCGCTAAGGTACTCTTGAAAATTACCTGGGCTCCTAAGTCAGATATTGTAATGCTGAGCAGAGCATTGCATAATATCTTTAAAAATCCAGGCCTTAGTCTCTATGTTCCTCAGTTTTCCTGTGAAATGGGAAGCTAGTGCTTCCTTTTTCTCTCCTCTATTTAGATTTCAGCCTAGAGATGCTCTCTTAGGCCAGGTCTACACTACAGATTTATATTGCTATAACTGTGTTGTTCAGGGTAGGGATATAAAGTCCCATTTAATTGATTAACCAGTTAAATGTTATGTTTATTTAACCATTTAACTGAATAAAGGGATAGCATTCCAGAGCATGCTCCCCCCGGAGCAGTCTCTGCCTGGTGTGTGCCCAGGCCTTCTGTGGACAGGGACTGCTCTGACCAGGCTGGATTACCCTTGTCTAGGGCTTGACAAACGGCAGCGAAAGCCGCTCGCCAGCCCCGCATTGCGCATGTGCAAGAGCCACATTGCGCCTGCGCACACCACCAGTAAACGGGGCGCGCGGGTTGAAATCTACTTGCCACGGGCAAGTAGATTCTATAGTTTGTTGAGCCCCTCCATTGTCCATGGCAGGCACTGTGGGTCTGGAGCAGCCTCCTCCCCCACCCATTAACCAGAACCAGTTAACCTTTCACAGGCCTGCACAACTCGGAAAGCGACGAGGGCCATATTACTCCAAAGAAAACAGCTGCGGGCCGCAAGTAGGAATGCTATCCCAAAAAATACCAAACACACGGCTAAAAATTTTTGTTGAGAAAAAAAAAAAAAGAAAAACCGCATGTCTCCACTTGGCCCCCTGGTATTTGTCTCTCCGGGTATGTCTACACTACCCCCCTAGTTTGAACTAGGGGGGGTAATGTAGTCATACGGAGTTGCAAATGAAGCCCGGGATTTGAATTTCCCGGGCTTCATTTGCATAAAGCCAGCCGGCGCCATTTTTAAATGCCGGCTACGTCGGACCACCTCGTGGAACGAGGTGTACAGCTAGTTCGGATTAGGAAGCCTAATCCGAACTAGCTAGTCCATGCCGCGTGTAGCCACACGGCATGGGGTCCGACCTAGCCGGCATTTAAAAATGGCGCCGGCCAGCTTTATGCAAATGATGCCCGGGAAATTCAAATCCCGGGCTTCATTTGCAACTCCGTATGACTATATTACCCCCCCTAGTTCGAACTAGGGGGGTAGTGTAGACATACCCTCTTTCACCCTGCCCCTTGGTGTCTTCCCCTTTTTCCTGACCTGCCCCCCTCCCCTCAGCACAAGCCCCTTCCCCTCCCCTACCTGGCTTCTGCCTTTTTGAATCCAGCGGTCACTGACCATGACTTCACGCCAGCATCCTGGCATCTGCCGTCGTCCCACCCTCTGGCTCGCACCTCGCCTCTTCATGCCGGAGCTGCACGCAGGCAGCCCAGTGGCAAGAATCACTGCACTTTCCCCTCCCCGGCAGTGCTCCGCTCCTCCGCCCTACCAGCGGATCGGATGGGGCCACGCTGCCCATAGTTGTCACGGGCCGCACAGTGAGCCCCTGCGGGCTGCATGTGGCCCTTGGGCCGTATGTTGTACAGGCTGACCTTTCACATACTTATTCAAAGGTGTGAAAAATCCTTAAGCAGTGTTCCCTCTAACATTTTCTATCCTTGGGTGGGTTGAATTTTCTTATGTATACCACCAATATTGACAGTGTGTGGATGTGCGCCACTAATACAAACAAAATACACACACATAGTTTTAAGCAGTCCATCTGTGTGGAAAAAAATATATTAAAACAAGAGATATCTAACAAGGAGCAATACTTGAAATATGTAATATGAAATCAAAGAAAAAAGAAAATTAACACTACCTTTGGAGTACATGTATCAACCTTTCTAACAGCTCAAGCTATTACTTGCTACTTCTGACTCATAAGAGCCAGAATTCTACCACATAACAAAGATCTGGTCTTAATGCTATTAAATTTACCATGTATTAATTAGTAACACAGGATTTAAAAAAAAAACATTAAGATCAGAATTTTAGATGTCTGCAACAGTCCAAAGATAGAATGTTAAAAGAATCTTTTTCTTTCTTATCTTAAGCCTTTAACACCTAATGTAAACTTTGTTTGAAATATAGTCATGAAAGTGTCCTGGCACACGCACACACACTCCTTGCAGCTTGCTCCCCACCCAACCCAGACAAACAGCAGTGAGTTAGATACCCCAAACAAACTGCCCCTTACTTCCACCTCACTGCACAGATGCTAGTACCCCCATGCAGACAGCCCTTTACCTCCCCCTTCCCAGGAGGCTTGAGAGTGCTGAATTTCTGCCTCTCTCTTCTCCTGCAGCAGGATGCTCTAAACTCCTCTCCCCTCCCCTCTGACTCCTGAGCAGCCAGTTACTTACTCCCTCCCCCTCACCACTAATTTTCTCCTTATCTCCCTTTTTACTGGCTCTTTGAGTGCCTCAGTCCAAGCAGGCAGCTAGCTCCAGTTTATCTGCTTTCTCAGTAAGATGCTCACCCTTCCCTTCCCCACCCCCATCAGCTGATTTCCATGCCTCTGCAGGAGCCTGCAACTTACAAGGAACCTTGCCCTTGAGCAACTGAATTATACTGACCTACTCAGGTGTAGATAGCACTATATCGGTTAGATAGTTTCTCCTGTCAACATAGCTGCTTTCGGCATCTTTCTTGGGGAGCTGAATTTACTACACCCACAGGAAAACTTCTCCTGTTAGTATAGGACCCCTTCACTTAAGCATTACAGCAGTGAGCTGTGCTGATGCAGAGTTTTAAGTGTAGATTTGTAGAACCACTGAGTTAGATAGAAACAGAGAATTAAAAGGCATCACTAGGGTCATTTAGTCTAATCCCCTGCCAATAGGCAGTTTTCTTGTGAGATGCAGCATTTGTTGTTAGAGCCTTTTAAAAATTATAATGGAATTTGATTTAAAAATAGGTAAATTAAATGACTGTAGATCTGCCCTACCAGGAGTTTGTAAAGCAATTTGCACAATGGTTCCCAAATGTTGATTTGGGATCTTGAGGACTAGTGCAATAATTTTGAATATTACAGAGAGGGAAAGATGAAGATATCTCTCTCACTCTCCAGTATTTCTCTGCTGTCCTCCCTCATGACTGGCTCAAAAATTGTACATGTCTGTATTTTGATGACACGACTGAGTGCAATGATTTTTTGCTCAGTCTCTCAATCTTCCAGGAAGGCCCTAGTTTTTTAAAACATCCATTTCTTTTATTTAACACCATATAAATAAGTCTTTAAGCTTTATGTTTTAAATTGCTTTGTTAATCACTGTTCCTGTAGTGTAGAATGAACGTAAAACTTTTTTTTGTTAACCCTACTAGATGGCGCTGAGAGAACTAGGGAGCACATAACTTCATGCCCTTCAATCAGCGTAAGAAAAACACACTTTCTACTGATGTAAATCCTTGCTCACTTTCACAAGCCTAAACATGCAAGAAGTGATTAACTCTCTTTGTCAAGGTTGCAGTTTTCACAGGTTACTACAGTTTCATCACGTCCAGTGTGGAATTAACTTCCATAGCCTATAGCCTATGGCCTTAATTCAAAGATAAAAAGGATTAGCAGGGAAAAAAAGCCTACTAGACATAGCACCCCATTTAAGCTTTCCCTGCTACTGCTGCATCTCTAAGAAGTAATTAATAGTAAACTGGGATAGAGCTGCTTAACCCAGAGATCAGATGAAGGATTGTTCGGCCTCATGTGAAAGGATGTGCTGTCCATTTCAGGAAACTTTTTTTTTAATAAAGTTTTCAGCGGCTCAGAGTTTCAAATCATTGTTTTACAGTAATCTTAATTTTGCTAGAAAATTGTTTCCTTTCCATCCATTTGGTCTCTGTTGCAAATGATTTGGGACCAAATTCATCACTCGTTTTACTTCATAGTAAAGTTGTACCAAGAATGAATTCTCTCTAGTCTATCAACTGGTGCACTCTTCTGTCTGACAATCTGTTTTGTTTTCATGGCACATCTTCCAAAGAGACTATCATATTTTAAAGAAAACAAATCCACCTATTTAAATTAGATGTGATAAGAGTTCAAATGTTATTTAAAAGGTTAAAACATTGCCAATTTTTGTACTGTAAGTGTATGGATGACACCAGCATCAAGATTTCCTCAGCCCATATGCCCAAATTTCCTTTCAAACTATGATATTACATAGAATCTAATCTGGGTGTTATTTGGATTAATATTGTCTCTATTGGGGTAGGTGTTTTGTTTTGTTTGCAACTGTTAGAAAGGAACTAAGGGGTTGTTTGATTTATATACAAATATGTGTCTTTTTTCTCCATATGTCAGGTTCCTTTTCCTTTGTGACATTAGCACAAGAATTCCACAGGTGAGTAAGTAAAATTCAAAATAGATTAGACATTCCAGTTAATTTTGTCGCATCCAATCTTGTCCTATTGATAACAGCAGTCTAAAGTCTTCATAATGCTGCACATAATCATGTGAGCTCTCTACAGCTGGAGATCAATTTATTCCTTGAAGCCTGAGGATTAATAATAGTCTTGGTGATTTTATCCCACATAGTGTGAATATAATGCACTGCTGTTCCTTTGCAATCATATAGGATAAATAATTGAGTCACTTAGGACAGGGCACTTCTTCTGCATTTCATTCAGTAATTGTATTAGTTCAATGATTGTGTTCTGAACACAATTCTGCAATAGATGTAACCAAAGGAAAATGTATTTCATCCACTGAATTAGGAATAGAGGAGACAATGTAGGGTTGGGGAACTGCCATAAGGCATTTTTTGTGTGAGTAACAGAAATTTGTGTGGTAATTCAAAAAATTTTCCTCCTTTTTCTTTTTTAAATTTTAATACTTAACTGTTCTTAAGAAACGTCTGGGCAACAGTCAGTGTTAACAAGCAAGTAACTGGCACATTATATATAATTCAATAATTTACAAACTCTGTAGAAGGTCAAATACAGGAAACTTATGTATCTTGCAGGGGGGTGGGAAATGCAGCATGGACAGATTTTTTTCCCCCTCTTCATTTCATATAAGGTTAGTTTAATATCTCAATTAGGAATCTGAGTTTTAGTCCAAGTTATTTAATACAATACAAAGTTATTTAATATCTTAACAACACTTACTAATGTACTTAATTGTACAGTACATGTTTTATTTGTTCCGCTAGTTTGTCTTGCACTAAAAGCCCTAGTTCTGCACCAGGAGCCCATTTGTGCTAAGTGTTGTGCAAACAGAGATGCAAAACAAGTCCTTCTGTTCAAAGACTGTACTCTTATTAGTCAGTCATGTATTAAGTCTCACAATATCCTCTCTGAAATGCACTCACTGATCTATTTTTAATGGACCCAAAACCTTTAAAGATCACTCTCCAAAGTAACCCACTCTTCTGCTCCCAGCTTTTATTCAACAGAATACCCTTGCTGTCTCCTTTTCTATTGACTGGTTATTGCTGCACCTGTGAATCTTCAAATTACCTTCACCTGATTGGGCAACTAGTGTTTGGCTGTCACTTTTTCTGCCTGTTTGGGAACTCTGTTCTCTCCTGCCCTATTCAGGTAAGAGCTCCTATCATTATGAACTTGAGGGAACAAAGATTAAATTAAACAATATTGGGGAGGGTGGGGTTCTGTTACTGACATACATTAGTATTCGCTTCCAACTGTAGCTGATCTATTGTCATGTTATACCTCTTTGGGGAAAGGGGTGAAATGTTGTAGTGATTAGTAGAAAGTACAGGGGAGAAATCTCAGTACTAGCAATATGCTATCTCTATCAAATTCATTCACCTGAAGGTGGAATGCTATGGAAACTTTTGTTACCAAGATTGAATGTTTTGAAAAGATACAATAACATGAATAGCAATTTATAATTAGAGCTGGCCAAATAATTTGCAATGATCAAAACCAGATTTATTTCATATTTATTTGTCAGCAGCTATGCCTCAAGAACTTGTTCATGTATTGAAATTGGCTGAGGTAGGGATTCTCAAAGCAGCATAAATCAGATCCCAACTCCAATTAAAGATCAGTGGGAGCTAGGGTCTTAGCTCCCTAAGGCTTCTTTGAACATCCTGGCCTAAATGTCTTGTGTAGGCAAGCTTCAGCCTTTGTAGATTACTGACAAACTGCTTTCCTTCCTTATTTTCTCTGAGTAGCTGCTATTTGCAGCTCAGTGTTTGAGCTGTGTGACTGTCCACCTTGGTCATGTGCTATCCTGTACTGTACATTTGACACAGCCAACTTTATGATTTGCACAGACTTAAGATGCTAGTTCTCTTCCTACTTAAATTGCTTACTTATCCAATCCCATTGCCAGAGACCAAGGGAATCTAGTTCTAAATTGTTGCCTCTGCTCTGGCCCAGGTGGTTCAGTGGGAAGTCAAGCCAACATGAGCTACTGAGCATGAGTTGAACTGTGATATCGACAGTGGCTTTACTGGTACTTAAGGCTGGTCCTGGCCAGTGAGAGTTCCTTTCAAGTCTCTAAGGGTTGTATTACTTAATCCACTTAAATGAAACGTGACACCACCTCCCCCCCCCCCCCCCACCATCTGCTGTGGTATATAACAGTCTGTAAGAGGCAAGGATGGCAAAACATCACACTTTTGATCCCAGTTTTGAAAGAAAGTAGCACCTGTGAGTTCTTTCTTTAGCTATCAGAGGAATAAATTGCTCCAAAATTGCAATGTTTGCTGGTCTATAACATTTTAAGTACATGAGCACTTGTAAGATATTTTGGAAAGTTCTGCCAATTCCATCTCACTAGCCAAATATTTCCAATGGTCTCTATCTGCTGATTTATTATTATTAATCTTGTTTATTATGATAGCACCTCAAGACAAAGTAAAGATGGGCCTTACTGTACTAGGTACTGCACAAATGCTGAGTGACAGGCAGCCCTGACTCCAAAAAGTCTGACAATGATCAAAAAGATAATTAAACCCAGCACTGTGTTTTGTTTACATGTTTTGTTTTAAAATATCATATCGCTTGTTGTTGAACTTCCATGTTGAACTTCCACATATAGGCTACGTCTACACTGGCCCCTTTTCCGGAAGGGGCATGTTAATTTCAGAGATCGCAATAGGGAAATCTGCGGGGGATTTAAATATCCCCCACGGCATTTAATAAAAATGTCCGCAGCTTTTTTCCGGCTTTTAGAAAAGCCGGAAAAGAGCGTCTACACTGGCCCCGATCCTCCGGAAAAAGCGCCCTTTTCCGGAGGATCTTATTCCTACTTCAAAGGAATAAGATCCTCTGGAAAAGGGCGCTTTTTCCGGAGGATCGGGGCCAGTGTAGACGCTCTTTTCCGGCTTTTCTAAAAGCCGGAAAAAAGCTGCGGACATTTTTATTTAAATGCCGCGGGGGATATTTAAATCCCCTGCGGATTTCCCTATTGTGATCTCTGAAATTAACATGCCCCTTCCGGAAAAGGGGCCAATGTAGACGAGCCCATGGTGTCAGGTAGCATAAACATTTTATCACCACTTTTGCGGGCCAAAAACTTTCACCTCCTGGCATTTGCAGCACTGTTTGTACTAGTACTTGCTGCAGCAAGGCTTTTGTCATGGGGGGGTGAGTGTGTTTAAGTAACTGAGAACGATGAAAGCTTTGTCACTCAATTGCCAATGTAGACAAAGCCTTAGCCAGATGTAAGGCATAAGCCTTGGAAATCTTAAAAGTCCCATGGATTTTGACATTGGATAATATTTGGATCTTCTCTACAGATGACTGCTTCTTAAGTACTATGTAACTGTTACAGCAAACTTCAGTGGAAAAAGGAAACAGTTATCTGTTTGTTAGTAGAGTGTCATTTAATGTACACTGAGCTTTGAGTGCCAATATAGATATTTGTTTCTTTTAGGCAACTAAGAATGGGTCTTGATTTTCATTTACTTATTTTAGGTGGGAGAGAACTGGCAGTTATAAGACCAAGTTTTAAAGATCACTTGTAAAAGTCCATTTAGGCTGTAGGGTTAAAGGTTTATACCATATTACTCCCTCCCCATCCCAAATAATAAAAATAAATGTAATTAGCATGTCTGACCATCAGGAATAGTTAAATGTGTGGTATATGTAATAGATATTTTTTTAATAAGTGCTAGTGTGAAATTCTGAACCTGTTTCTTGGTGTTTTCAGGTAGTGCCTCTGAGCAGCTAGTTTCAGTCTCTTCCCACCACAAATAATCGTATTTATACTAGGGGGCTATGTCTAGACTGGCATGATTTTCCGTAAATTCTCTTAACGGAAAAGTTTTTCTGTTAAAAGCATTTGCGGAAAAGAGCGTCTAGATTGGCATGGACGCTTTTCTGCAAAAGCCCTTTTTGCAGAAAAGCATCCGTGCCAATCTAGATGCGGTTTTGTGCAAGAAAGCCCCGATCGCCATTTTCGCAATTGGGGCTTTTTTGCACAAAACAATACCACATTGTCTACACTGGCCCTCTTGCGCAAAAGCATTTGCACAAGAGGGCTTTTTCCCGAGAGGGAGCAGCATAGTATTTGCGCAAGAACATTGACAATCTTACATTAGATCGTCAGTGTTCTTGCAGAAATTCAAGTGGCCAGTGTAGACTGCTGGCAAGTTTTTCTGCAAAAGCAGCTGCTTTTGCAGAAAAACTTGCCAGTCTAGACGCAGCCGAGATGTTGAAAAGATTTGAAACTGCTGAAAAACTTAGCAGTTACATGCACCTGCAGCAGCACCCGGCTCCCAGTGTGCTCTAGTGCCCACTCTGTGTCAGAGGCAGCAGCGTGAGGCAGCAGCTGGCTCCCCTGGAGTGGGGTGGGAGCCTGCGGGTAACGGTGAATGTTAAGCAATGAGCCTGGGCTTATCGGTTAACTATTTACACATTCACATCTCTAATTTTATCCTATTTACTGCAGTGTCTGAGCATCATACAGTTTTTAATGTATTCAGTCTTTCAACACCTGGGGGAGGGGGAAGATGCCATTAGCCCCATTTAACAGATGGAAAACTGAGGCACAGAGAGGCTAGGTGACTGGCCTAATCACACAGGGGTTCATTGGCAGAACAGGGACTTGAACACAGGGAAGAGTCCTAACCAGTGGACGAAACTTCCTCTCGCTCTCCTGTCATAAAAAACTCCACCTCATTTCTGTTTGGACCAGATCCTGCTCCCTTTCATCCACCAAAATTCTTGTTGGTGTCAAGATCGGGCCCTTCATCTACAGCACTTCTCTCTCATCATGAGAAATGGGCGTGTGTGTATGAACGCACGTACTTTGAAATGTTTGCATAACTGAAGAAAGATGAGTGCAGCCTCTGGACTTGGCCAAGTCCCAGACAACCTAAATAGTGCTGTGCCAAATAAAAAAAGAAAAAGAAAAGTTTTTCAAGTTAACCAACAGTAATCAGCAGAGAGGTAATATGAGCTAAATTGCAATCCATAGCTGATGAACAACCACCATTCTACTGCCAAGCAAGCTACCCTACTTAATGAAATAAAATAACATACATCTGTGGCTTCCACTTATAATACATTAACTCATGACTCTGATTCTCAGTCAGACATGGAATGCTTTTAAAACAATATTACCCAAAATCTCAGCACAACTTGGCAATTGATACCTTACTTACAGTCTTGTCCCAGCATGCTAAAGCAGGGATGTCAGATTCAGTCTACAGAGAATGCTGAATGTTATCCATGCACCAGGGTACAAAATTAGGAGTGCACCCTTTGTTGAATCCTCAACAGAGTACCCACATCTATCAGTGGGAGGTTTGAACAAAGATCAAGAGAAGAATATGGCTTTTAGGGACTAACTAAACTTTGAGTTATTAACACTAAGGGCCCAACAGTCAATTCTGTATCCCTCATTGGGGGAGTCTGTTTTTCAGGACCACATCTATTTCTGCCCTTTTTTCTGTCTCACCTTCCCATTCTTCTTCTGTTTTCTCTCCTTTCCTAGAATCATAGAACACTAGAACTGGAAGGGACCTCAAGAGGTCATTGAGTCCAGTCCCCTACCCTCATGGCAGGACCTGACAGATATCTATCCAACTTGCTCTTAAATATTTATCTCCAGAGATGGAGATTCCACAACCTCCCTAGGTAATTTATTCTTGTGTTTGACCACCCTGACAGTTAGGAAGTTTTTCCTATTGTCCAACCTAAACCTCCCTTGCTGCAGTTTAAACCCATTGCTTCTTGTCCTATCCTCAGAAGCCAAAGAGAACAATTTTTCTCCCTGCTCCTTGTAACATCCTTTTAGACGCTTGAAAACTGCTAGCATGTTCCCTCTCAGTCTTATCTTTTCTAAACTAAACAAGCCCAGTGCCTTTAGTCTTCCCTCATAGCTCATGTTTTTCTAAGCCTTTTTCACGTTTCCTGTTTGCAGAGATGGAAAGTAACTAAGTAGAAATACTTAATTTTTTTTAGAAAATATTGTACTCTTTACTCCCCTACTATTTCCAGAAGTGCTTAGCTATTTGCTACTTTCAGAACCGTATCAACACCTTTTTATTAAAAAACAGTCTATATGCAGGGCCAGATCTGGTGTGTTGGGCAGAAGCGTGGTGCCACACACTCCTGCTCACCCTCCCCCTGGCTGGGGGAATGTGGTGTTGGAAAATGCTTGTGGGAGCGTTTCCCTGCTGCTC
Source organism: Pelodiscus sinensis (assembly GCF_052426305.1). Taxonomy (NCBI): domain Eukaryota; kingdom Metazoa; phylum Chordata; order Testudines; family Trionychidae; genus Pelodiscus; species Pelodiscus sinensis. The sequence goes on from NC_143053.1 coordinate 166,453,537, forward strand.
CCATTGGCCAGATTTCAGCCAATAGGAACAGCTGGGAGCAGCAGAGAGTGCGGACCCCCATTCTCCTCATGGCCATCCCTCTCCTGCACCCCCACTCCTGCCCAGCTTTTCCAGCCCTGGTCTGCTCCTGCAACCTCCCCGCTTCCAGACACTCCACTCTCAGCCTGCTCTTGCACCTCCCTCCCACCCAGGCCTCCGCCCTCACCCCCATCCCTATCCAACTCCCTGGCAACCCTCTCCCACACATTGAACCCCTCTTTTGGCCTCACTCCAGAGGCTGGGGAGCCCCTCACCAAATCTACTAACCCTGGGACCCCAAAAGAATTAATCTGGCCTATGGGAAGCTCTGAAACTTGGTCCTCCCTGCCTCTTCTCCCCTCCTTCCCCCGCTGAGGGACTGGCAGGGGACTGAGGTATCTCAGTTGGGGGCCACATCAGTGAGGGGTCTTGGGTTTTTTTGTTTTTGGGTTGGGGGTGGGGGTTGCCTCTCACTTGTGTGGCTCCTGACTGATTTTTCTGTAGATCAGTGGCCCCCGACCCAAATAATGATGCCCTATGATAACTCAGGTGGTTAACTATAGATGGCTACTTTTTACTTCTGGATACTTGAGTACAATTACGATGCGATACTTTTACTCAAGTAGTTTTCCAGAAGGATACTTTGACTTTTACTTAATTACATTTTTTTTCAAAGTAGCAGTACTTTTACTGAAGTCACTTTTTTGGGTACTTTTTCCATCACTGCCTATTTGTGTGTCACTTATTTCTTCCTTCAGCATTTACTTCCTTGCAGTGATTCCCAATAGGAATTTGCTCCTAGCCCCTCCCATTTCTTAAAATGATCAGCAATGAAATAATAGTACTTAATTCTAAAGCCTGCTGATTAGGGACGTGAATGGATAATGGCTAACTGTTACCAGGGAACGGCCTGCTGTGGGCAGAGAGCTGCTCCACTCCCCCACTGGGCTGCTGGCTCCCAGCCCACACAGTCTGGGAGCCAGCAGCCTTCCCCTGCTCCCCTGCCCCCACCCTGCTGCTGCTTCCAGCCCCACACAATGCTGCCAACTCCCAGGCCATGTGGGCTGGGAGCTGGCAGCCCAGCACGGGGTTGGAAGTAGCCAGGTTGGAGCTGTCGCTGCCCCCAGCACAGGGGCTACTTCAGCTCTCCCCTGTTTAATTAGTTAACTAGTTAAACTTAACATTTAACCGGTTAACTAATTAAACAGGATTCTACATCCCTGCTACTGACGATATTTTAACGCCCTGAGGATTTTTGAGGATAGGTGTGTTCAAGCTTCTCAAAGTTGTTATTTGAGGTTGGCTGCAAGCTGAGGAACTCAATGCCGTATTGAAATGATCTCTCTGTGACTGACCTAGCACTCTGTGTTCAGTAAATTCGGAAAGAGGTAGGATAGATCTCAGAAGATGTGACTCACACTCAGTGGCTGTGTCTACATTGGCACCCCTTTCCGGAAAAGGGATGCTAATGTAGACTTCGGAATTGCAAATTCCGTGGGGGATTTAAATATCCCCCGCGACATTTGCATTTACATAGCTGCCGCTTTTTTCCGGCTTGGGGATAAGCCGGAGAAAAGCGCCAGTCTAGATGTGATTCTCCGGAAAATAAGCCCTTTTCCGGAGGATCTCTTATTCCTACTTGAAAAGGGCTTATTTTCCGGAGAATCACGTCTAGACTGGCGCTTTTCTCCGGCTTATCCCCAAGCCGGAAAAAAGGGGCATCCATGTAAATGCAAATGCCACGGGGGATATTTAAATCCCCCGCGGAATTTGCAATTCCGAAGTCTACATTAGCATCCCTTTTCCGGAAAGGGGTGCCAGTGTAGACACAGCCAATGTGTATCTGTAACTTGCTGTGGCTCTTAATCTCTTCTAGTGGTTAGGTAACATTATAGAAGTTTGAATCTGCTACTGTCACTGCCTAAGTCCTGATGTTCTAACTGAAGCATTAGAGACTCATGAACGTGGTTTTTTTTTTTTTTTAACGTCAAGTTCCCGAATTCAGCCTCTGTAGATGACTCCTCCAAAGGTGGTGTTCCAAGCGGTGACTCATACAGGAATTTGAACTACTATAGACTGTTTGCTGGCTGAAATTAAGGGGTGCCAAATATGTAACTCTCATAAATCTAATGTGAGCATTTGTCTCTTCTAGAGACAGGAAGGAGGCCAATGATTCTTGAACTGTGGCTCCACCCCTTGCTCCTCTTCTTGTCCTGAGGCCCCGCCCCTAGCCAGGCCAGAAGCTGCAGCTGAGCCATGATAAGAATTGTCAAGGAAGCCCCAGACCTTCCACTAACCCTGGGTGAGGGGGCACAAGAGCAACTCCCAGCCCATGTCCCCATCTTCCTGGGCAACTCTTCCACAGCCTGGCTCCAGCTCCTGACCTGACCAGGGCCTGACACTGGCCCTGCTTTGGCACATCCTCTGAAACCTCAGGGAGCTTCAGATGCCTGGTTGAGAACCACTGCCCTAAACTGAAATGGTTATTTGCTCCCCTTATATCACTCAAAGTGCATCCTCTAGGCTTCCGGAGTCAGGGGCTACAGACATTGGTGTACTCATCAAATTATCTTTTGTTAGCTTAATTGCTTTCTTTAGCTTATATGTAAATGTAGTGTCTGGCTTCCCCTGGCACACTAGCAAATCCACTGTTCTTTGTCCAGAAAAGCCTGTTTATTAGATATGCTCTGAAAATGTATTTTAGGAACATACTTCCTTCACGTATACATAACTCTCTCCAGCCCTCTGTACATACATAATACAATGATATTCATGACCTGCCTATCACCAAGTGTTTTTAATCATACCACAATACCTTTATGGTGTGATTATACTGTATAAAATTTGATTCAGTTGCTTATTGGGGGTGGAGGGAGGTTCTCTCCCTGATTGTCACAGTAGGGGAATGTTTTTCTGTCTTGGAGAAATTGGTAGTGGGTGGTGATTGTGTAGTCTTTGCCAAAGAAACAGACAGGTTACACGCAATGAATTATCCCTTCTTGATTGCAGCACAACAAAGAGAGGGGAAGAAACACATGTACTACTTCTCCCTCTAGCCTACTTGTAAGAACTCCACTATCCCAGCCAGCCTGTGTTAGGTTTTTTTGATCAAGGACGGATAGACAGCTGGTGTTATGCTAACGGCTGCTGTTAGAAAGCTGCTTGTGCAAGCTGAAACACTGAGGGCTCCATGCAGGGCTCCATGTACTGTGTAAAATAGGCACTTGACAGAACTTGGGCAGCATCTTATAACTGTGGTGGGACTGGGAACTTAACCAAAATAGGGCACTGCAGAATTCATTAATATGAAAATAATGTTAGAAGAAGTTTGCCCCCAAATGGCAGCCTCAGGGCAAGGACAACTGCATTCTAAACGGGATACAGCTACATCCAGGTATATGCCAGTCATACGGGAAACACACTTGACTTCAGCTTCTCCATAATTGCAACCTAAAGGATAAGCTACATGTATAAAAAAACAAAGCCTGAGCAGGAACTCTGAGGGGTGTCCAAGAGACTTTTCATGTGTTCACACTTCAGCCATGACTAAAAGGTTCCACACCCATATTATAAAGTAGACTGTGCTAACTACTTAACAGTACACAGCAACACTACAAAATAACTTAGGAATGAGCAGGGAAGAATACCATCCAATTTTAACTGCAGGGAGAGTATTAGGTAGGCAGAATGTAATTGTCTAAATTAGAATTAGGTAATGAATTCAGGTAGGAATGGAAAGAGAGAATTGAGCAACTACCTATCTAACCTGAGGAGAGAGATGTTAATTTTACATCTCCTTGGTGTTGGTCTGAGTCACCTTTTGCCACTCCCTCTACAAATGGAAAGTACCAAAAAAGCCCTTTATTCTTTGGCTACTTGAGCATAGGTGAGTCTAGCTTTTTTAGTCTGTTTGGAATGGGCCAGAATATGCCTGAGGCAGAGCAATTAAGCAAAACGCTTCAAGCAAATCAAAATGGGTTGCTGAAGAGTGAGTTTAGTGTGAAGCTCTTGCATATCTGCCTTCAGAGAATAAGGAGTTCTGAAAGCGATGCCATTTGATGCATGAATCTTGCTATTCCATGAATCCTGAATTCACAGATGGTCAAGAATATTCACAAGAAGTGAAATTGAACACTGTAAGAACAAAAACAATGAGGAGTCCTGTGGAACCTTAAAGACTAACACATTTATTTGGGTATAAACTTTCATGGGCTGGAGTCCACATCATTAGATGCATGAAGTGGAAAGTTCAGTTTGGTGGGGATACATACAAAGATAGGAGGGTTACATTACTATGTGGAGTACTGGTGCTACCACAGCCAATTCAGTTAGAGTGGATATGGCCCATTCTCAACAGGTAATAAGAAGGTCAGAATACCATCTGGGCAAAAATGACTCCCTTGTAGTGAGCTAGCCATTCCTAATATCTATTCAGATACATTCTGATGGTGTCAAGTTTGCATATGAATTGCAACTCTACAGTTTCATGCTGCAATCTGTTTTGGAAGTTTTTTTGAACTTGGATGCTGTAAACATAACTGAAATCCACTTCCAGAATGAAAAGGTAACTGACATAATGATTTCCGATACGGGGGACTAATGAACTTTTCAGTTAAATCAAGCCATATTTCCAATATGACTTACAAGGAGGTGAGCCTCTGAGATTATTTGGGAACATATGCAGGATAGTTGTACTCTAAGGCTGAGATTAACAGCAGATACGGCGTTGAAGAGTCAGCGAAAGATAACCTGTTGAAAATAGAATTCTGTGTGGTATTTGCAGAACAGGAATTGATAACTTGAGGCTATCACTACACTAGGGCTGTGTCTAGACTGGCAAGTTTTTCTGCAAAATCATCTGATTTTGCTGAAAAACTTGCCAGCTGTCTACACTGGCCATTTGAATTTCCGCAAGAACACTGACGATCTCATGTAAGATCTTCAGTGTTCTTGCGGAAATACTGTGCTGCTCCCATTCGGGCAAAAGCCCTCTTGCGCAAATCATTTGCGCAAGAGGGCCAGTGTAAACAGCACGGTAATGTTTTCCGCAAAAAAGCCTTGATCGCGAAAATGGCAATCGGGGCTTTTTTGTGGAAAACCCCACCTAGATTGGCCACGGACGCTTTTCCGCAAAAAGTGCTTTTGCAGAAATGCGTCCTGCCAATCTAGACGCGCTTTTCTGAAAATGCTTTTAACGGAAAACTTTTCCGTTAAAAGCATTTTCGGAAAATCATGCCAGTATAGACGTAGCCTAGGGTTTTTTACTGGGGGAGGACAGAAGTACTTACCATTGACACCCCTACTACATCTTTACAGTTGTAACAAAAGAGGGAGTATGGCTGAGACAGAATTCTCACCATGATGCTGTCTAAATCTGCTTACTTTACACAAGATGGTAAAAATGTTGGTGCCTTATCTACATTAGTGTTGCCGTTGGTGGAGCTGCACGGGCATTAGCAATCATGGGGAAAGCCCTTCAAATCTGTGGATGTGGACATGGATATCTGTGGATCATTTTTACAGATGCAAATATAAATTTTGTATATGTGCAGGGCTCTAGGGATAGGAAATTCATCGGAATAAAGCTTAGTTTAGACCAGCTTTTGGTAAGAATTTGTCAGTATTTATACCAGTCACTTCACCTTATCCTCTGCTGGAAATGTACTTCCTATCAGGACTTTTTAGAAATACAGGTAACACTTCAAATTTTCTACTGTGTTTTCCATAGTTTTTCAGAATTAACTTTTGCCAGAGCATGATATTGGTGGAAAGGAGAAAAGAAAGTGAGACAGATAACGCAATAATACCTTATTAAGAAAAAAGTTTTCAGATATTTTTTCTGCAATGCCATTAATTATTCAGAAATTGAAATGAAAACTCAGCTTTACTCACAATTTAAAGTATTCCCTGAGGTCCCCAAAACACAGGATCTCAGCAACAGCATTTTTTAAAAATTTATAGTGCAAAGGTTTGAGCACTGTACCCATAATTATCACCTGTCATTTTGTCCTGCAGTCTCTTGTGCTGACTGTGCACTGTTCTCAGTTTTTGTGGTTTTTTTCCAAAAGGAGAAGGAAAAAACCACTGACCTAACCCATACCAAAATTCTTCAAATTATTGGGTCCTTTAATAATCCTTACATCTCAATGTTCCAGTAAACAACAGATCTGGTGAAAGTAAAGCAGATATGCAGGGGTGAAAAGTTACATCGATATAGCAACATGTCTCAGGAACAATCAGTCTGTGAGAGACATAGTTAAGCTGACCTAGCCCTTGAAATACATAACATTAGACTGATGGAAGAATTCTTTCAAACTCTCTTGGGGAAATGGATTACTTAGAGCAACAGGTGAACCTGTTCTATCACGTTAGTAATGCTACATCTGGACTGCGGGCTTCTTTCGGAAGAAGCTTTTTTAGGAAGAGATCTTCCTAAAAAACACTGCGAAAGTCCATCAAAAAAATGATCTGCTTTTTCGAAAGAGAGCATCCAGATTGAATGGACGCTCTCTCACATGTAAGCTGTGATTGCTATGGATGGAATGGCCACCAGGGCATCTGTGCTTTTTCCTCTTTCCTCTTCTTCCAAAAGAACTCCCTTCTTACCCATCCACACATGCCTTTTTGCGAAAGAGCTCTTTCGCAGAATGGCTTCTTCCTCGTAGAATGAGGATTACCAATGCCAGAAAAAACCCTCTGTTCTTTTGATTTTTCTTGTGGAAGAACGCAATTGCAGTGCGGACATTTCTCAAGTTTTGTTGGAAAAACAGCTGTTTTTCCGACAAAACTCTAGTGTATACATACCCTAAGTGTCTACACTTGACCACTATCACAGTATAGCTGTAGCATTTTAAGTGTAGACATGGAAGACAAGGGTTATGTAATGGGGCTGAGCATAGTTTTGTTGCAAAATTATTGAGATTTGTGACACTTTTAACAAATGCTAACAAAGAAAGGCAAGCCTGGTTTGTGTTTCAGCTAGTAGGGGAAGACTTTATGGCAAGGTAGGCAAATGTTTTGGCCTGAGGGCCACATGTCAGTATGGAAGTTGTATGGTGGTCCACAAATGTTTACAAAATTGGGAGTTGAGATATGGGAGGGGATGAGGGCTCCAGCTGGGGCTGCCGGCTCTGGGGCAAGGAGTTCTGGGTGCAGGAGGGGGATCCTGGGATGGGTGTTGGTATGCAGGAAGGGATGAGGGCTCCAGCTGGGAATGCAGACTATGGGGTATGTCGAAGGGTGTGGGGTTTTGGATATAGGAAGGTACTCTGGACTGGGCCCGAGGGGATCGGAGGGGAGATCACGGCTGAGACAGAGTTGGGTGCAGTAGAGGTTAGTTTTACTCAAGGTTTGCACAATTATGTGTAGACAAACCCAAAGCCTCAAGCTTTGGGCACCCAAGTTTCAAATTTTTGGCTTATATTTTTAAGTCTAGCAGAAGCAGAATCAAAATAGCAAATAAAGCAAATCTTGATGGGCTATATTCAACTGTTTCAAGTTAGAGATGTTCATCAACAAAACACTTGGAATCAAGCCTCTATTAACTTTGGGGAAGACCAGATCTATGCTTTGCAGATTTAATTCATCTTGATTTGTGACAAATGCCAAAAACCCCACAGGACTGATTTTTCAGCCAAATCTAAAATATCGCTCTGGCTTTCAATCCAGAAGACTAGGCACACATTCTCCTCGTGCTGTTCCCCAATTTTTCTCACCAGTGGGTTATGGATTATCCAGATGGATGATGACAACCCTAGCTATGCCCAGAGAAATCTGAAATATTGCATTTCATAAGTGCCTTACCTGCTTCATTGCAAACAGCAGTTCATTGCCTCTTACTGTTCCCTTGTTTCAGTTTACTGCACTGAAGCTGTGTTCGACATTTGAGAATTGAATTGCAGTTGGTCAGCTGATCTCAATGAAAAGCTTCTTAATTCAATTTCTGACATGTTAGCTTTAGATTCTGGGCAATTGTGTACAAAATCTTTTACAACCTGCTGTGCTGGACATTGATATAGGATACTATTAAAGGGTGAGATGCCATTGCTCTTTCTGGTCCCCTACACCCATTACAATTGTCAATAGAGCCTCACAGTCTTTAGTGTGTTTATCTTTACAACAGGTTTGCAAGGCTATTCCCACTTTACACGATAAATGGGGCGTAAAGTGATTTGCCCAAGGTCACACAGGAAATCTGTGGCAGAACTGAAATAAAATCCCAGGCCCCCAAGTCCCAGGCTAGCAACTTAACCAGATGGTCTTGTTCCATCTTTGCTCTCACACCGATGATAAATACAACAAACAATGACAAAGGAGGGGGCCAGCAGGGATAACTGACATCACAAACTTCTCTGGGATATTTATCTAAGGCTTTGTCTACACTGGCAAGTTTTGTCAAGGAAAAGTGCCTTTTGTAGAGAAAACTGTGAACGTTCACACTGCGACATGATTTTTGTTGCAAAAAAATCACGATATTTTTGCCAATACGAAAAAAAGCTTCCGGCTCCACAAAGGACTTTTTTTTCTATTCCCCGTTCTCGAGGCATTTTGTCATTGCTTTGAACTCTAGGTAGTGGCCCACTGTTCCCAACAGGATCCTCTGGTCATCAGTTTTAACTCCTCTGTCCTGCACCCAGGTCATTAGCTACTCAGCCCGCTCTCTGGCAAACCCCAAGAAATTTAAATCACATTTTCTGCTGCCTGAGCAGCTGGACACAGACACACCCCTGTGTCCTGGCTCAGTGTACAGTGGTTTCATGGTGTCTACCCAGATGCCCATGTCTGCCCATCACACTAAATACTCCACCTCTTGGACTACCACAGAGCTGTTGGATCTGATCAGTGTAAGGGGAGAAGAGTCTGTTCTGTCCCAGCTGCGAGTCACCCTTAGGACCTGGGACATGTACAGGCACGTTTCTCGATCCTTGTGTGAAAAGAGGTATGTGCGGGACATGTTGCAGTGCAGAGTAGGGATATTAAATTTTGGTTAATTGAATAGTCGATTAACCTCATGAATTCTTATCGGTTGCTTGACTATTCTGTGGTCCCTGGGGGTGGGGTTGGCAGCCAGTGCACTCCAGCCCCACTCCCGAGGAGCCCCCTGCCACTCTGCACTGCTGCCTCTGTATCAGAAGCAGCAGTGCAGGGTGCCAGGCGGCAGCTGGTCAACAAGAGGAGCCAGTTAAAAAACCAGCTCCCCTTGAGAACCGGCATCCTGTCACCCTGCAGCAGCTCCTGTTGTGGGGCGGGGGAGGGGGGGAGAGGGGAGAGAGGTCTGAGCTCCCAGACCCAGCACAAGCCAGGACTGAGTCAGCATGCTGGGCAGCCTGCTAAAAAAAAAAAGTAACTGTCAGGGGGGAGGGGAAGAATGCGTGTATTCTATAGCATTAACCTATAACTTTTTGCTTATTGGATAATCATTTAATTGGCTACACTATTACAGCCCTAGTGCAGAAAAAAGATTGAACCGAGACAAGCTGATCATAAGGCCCTGGAAGAGAACCAATGCTCTGGTGCTTCACTGAAGATATGCCTTTTCTGTAAGGAGCTGGACGCTATCCTTGGCGGTGACCCCACCTCCACCAACAAGAGACCTCTGGATACTTCAGAGGGCATGGAGGCAGTGCACAGAAGACCTAGCCCGGAGGATGAAACTGTAGATGAGGTGATTGTGGTTGATGTGGACCAGGAGCTCTTCCCCGGATATATCTGGCAGCCAGGAACTGTTCTCCACTGCTGACAGACATAGCCGGTCTGAGCAGTCACTTTCCGGGGATCAAGAAGCAGATGATGAGATGCGGGTTAAGTGGCTGTGGCTTGTGCAGGGCCAAGGGTGTGGAAAAGTGGAAGGCTGGCTGTGTTTCTGTGAGCTGTATGTACCCGTGTAGCTAATCCATATAGCCAAGCACGATGATGATGCACTCTGTGATCTCAGTGGAACCCTGAAAGGACAGGCCATCGAAACTTTTGGAGAGGAACTTGTAAATGTTCTGCCTAAGGTTCCATGGCAGTGAGCTTTGTCCCCTCCCTCATTGTAGGACACCAGCCCATACCATTAACCAATCACTTGTGCAAGAACCAAAACGGAGCATAGGTGGACCACATATGGAACGAGACAAAAGCCACAAGCCTGGAGAAATTGTGCCCTGGTTTTCTTGCTTACCTTGAATAGGGAGATGTCTGCCAAGGTGTAACCCACCAGTGGAGAAGTGTGGCATAATTAGAACTGTTTCTGGAAAGGGAATTTTTGAGCCCCGACTGGTTTTTCTTTTGTCTATATGCACGACTTCCAGCCACCGCCATCCCATCACTACTTACGATAAGTGAAGGTCATGCCAAAGATCCATCTTGCCCAGTATCCTGTCCTTTGACTTTGGCCAATGCCAGATGCACCAGAACAGGTAATCATCAAGTTGCCCATTCCCGGTTTCTGACAAACAGAGGCTAGGGACACCATTCCTGTCTATCCTGGCTAACAGATAGACCTATTCTCCATTAATTTATTTTGCTTTTTTTTTTTAACTGTGTTGTAGTCCTAACCTACACAATATCCTCTGGCAGGAATTTCCATAGATTGACTCTGCACTGTGTGAAGAAGTACTTCCTTTTGTTAATTTTAAACCTGCTACCTATTAACTTAATTTGGTGACCCTTACTTGTGTTATGGGAATGAGTAAATACATTTTTGTTTACTTTTTCCACACCTGTCATGATTTACAGATCTCTTATCATATCCCCCCTTAGTAGTCTCTTTTCCAAGGTGAAAAAAGTCCCAGTTTTAATAATCTCTCCTTATATGGCAGCCGTTCCATACCCCTAGGCTATGTCTAGACTGCAAGCCTCTTTCGAAAGAGGCTCTTTCGAAAGATACTTTCGAAAGAGCCTCTTTCGAAAGAGAGCGTCTAGACTGCACGTGGAACTTTCGAAAGAGCAAGCCGCTTTTTCGAAAGAAAGCACCCAGTGAGTCTGGATGCTCTCTTTCGAAGAAGCCCTATTTACATTCAAGAACGCCTTCTTTCGAAAGAAGCACTTTCGAAAGAAGGCTTTCTTCCTCGTGAAATGAGGTTTACCGCCGTCGAAAGAAAAGCCGCGTTCTTTCGATTTAATTTCGAAAGAACGCAGGTGAAGTTTTTTCGGAAAAAGGCTACTTTTCCCAAAAAAAACCCTGAGTCTGGACACAGCCCTAATGATTTGTGTTGCCTTTCTCTTTTCCAATTCCAAGATACCTTTCTTGAGATGAGGCAACTACTACTGTATTCAAGATGAGGGCCTACCATCCATTTACATAGAGGCAATAAGATATTCTCTGTCTTATTCTCTATCCTTTTTCTTAATGATTCCTAACACTTTGTTTCCTTTTTTCACTGCTGCTGCCCATTGATTGGATGTTTTCAGAGAACAATCAAATGACTTCCAAGATCTCTCTCTTGAGTGGTCTAAGACAGTGGTTTTCAAAAACATTTTTTTCCTCATAACCCAGTTGAAGAAAATTGTTGATGCCTGCTACCCAACATAATTTGACTAGTGTGTGGGCTCCAGGATGGGGGCTGAGTATGGGAGCTTTACGGGTGTGTGTGTGGGGGGAACTGTGGCAGGAGGGTTTACCTTTAACAGTTGCCAGTCAGTGGTGAAGTGGGGATTCTAAGGAAGGCTTCCTGTCTCTCCTGGCACTGCAATTCATGCTGTGCCCCAGAAGTAGCCAAAAGCAAGTTCCCAGCCAATAGGAGTGTGGAACTAGTGCTCACAGCAGGGGCAGTGTGAAGAGCCCTGTGCACTCTCCTTCCCCCTTCCTCTCCCCCTCCCCCCCCCCCGTCCTACTTAGGAGCCAGGCCTGTTGGCAGCTACTTCTGGGGTGCAGCGTAGTCTGCTGTGTCAGGACAGGCAGAGGTAGCCTCAGCACCCCCACTGGTCACCTGATCACTCTGCAGCAATGAGACACAGTGCCTGACATTCCATGACCCAGGGTCAAAATCCAGGGTCAAAACCCGTAGTTTGAAAACCTCTGATCTAAGCTTGAGCTTATTTAGTTCCAGTCATTTTATATGTATAGTTGGAATTATGTTTTCCAGTATGCATTACTTTGCATTTATCAACATTAAAAACCATTGGTTGCCCAGTCGCCTAGATTTGTGAGATCTTTTGGAAGCTCTTCACAGTCTGCTTTGGACTTAACTATCTTGAGCAGTTTTGTATCATCTGCAGAGTTGTACCCCCTCACTGTTTTTCCCTTTCTTCAGATCATTTCTGAATATGTTGAATGATTAAAGTGCTTGCTGAGAGGTGTTCTTTGCAAAATCAGTGGGAAGTGAGTGGAAATGTTGAAAAAAGTGTTTGTCGGTGAAATGTTACAGTAGAGGACTCGATGTTCAGACTCCTTTTTGTGCACTTTGCCGAACAGAGACTTTGCCAGCCCCTATGTGCACTACGTCAGATAAGCTGCAACAGATAAGGACATGTCCTTGGAAAACAGGGAGGCTTTAGTTCACAAAGTGCTAAATCAGTCAGTGAGAAACTGCAGATAACAGGAACAACCCTCGAAAGGGAGTTAAGGAATTACAAGGACAATCAGGCCTTTACAGGCAGGCCATAGAACAACCAGGGTAACAGGAACAGACTGAGATCCTGAAGTGCTTAGTGAAACTGCACAGTGAACCAACACAGGATCCTCCTTCCCCACAGCAGATTCAAACTTCTGTGTCCAGCAACTGCCCTGTAGGCCCTCACATTCCTTTTCCCTTTGCAAGTCCTCGTTTTCCCATGTACTCCACCCCCTCTCTCAACTTTGATTATGATCCCTGGACCTACACACATTTGAAGGATGAAATCCTTTGCCAGCATTTCCTTTACCAGCTATCGAAGGTGCTTTGAAGTGTTTCAGTGCATTATTTCCTGATTAATAAAGACCGTTTATAACAGTTCTATGTTTTTATTTACTCTTTAATGTTGCAGACCAGTCACCTTTAATGCCTGCACCTGGGATTGTAGTATGTTCCCAGCTATGTGTTACATTGGAGGGGAGGAGGTGCAGTGTGGAAGCAACTGTTACAGAGGTTTACAGGGGTATGTAAACAGCTCCCAAGTAATCTAAACAGCACAGGGTCACAAGTAGGATATATGAGTCTTTTACCCTTCTCCCTTAAAGAAAATGCTGCTTCATATTTATGCTGGATTAGCTTTCATCAGAATCTGGGCTACAGCATGTGATCATAGTCTCCCAACCACACTGTACACTTCTACTAAAATAAGGAAACTAAAAAGTTCTTGGTCCACTGTTTCCACTTGACATAAATTTCTGTAATTCCAGCGGAGCTGTATCAATTTAAATCATGTTCAACTTCAGAAATCTCCAACTTTGCACATAATGATTAATTGCAGGAAAGTATCTAATTTCCTCTTGCTGACCTTTTTTGACACTAATTCTTTGCTATTTAATATCATGTAGTTTATATCTCCTGTGCACCCAGGTCAAAGAGCTGATCCAAGGTGTAGAATAGATTATCTCTATCATGTCACAGTAGATTGGTTTCATATTTTAACTTGGCAGGGTACTTCTAAGGTGAACAATATGTGGAGAACTATGTTATACATGTTTACTAGAGGACTAACAAAGACAGCTCCTGTGTCCGTTACCTTCATTAGATACCTGATTTCTGATCTGAGTCAGCAGAGAAGTTGTAGCCAGGCCATTCTTCTTAACTCAGAATGGCAGCATAATTTGCTGCTGCCATCACCTTTGGGAAATCCCAACTGTTTCTTTTTAGTGAAATATTTGGTATTGTAGTACACAGACACTCAAGAAAATTCAGGCCTCATTGCATTGTACTCTGTACTATGATGATTGGAACAGCGTTGGTTTGGCAGTGGCCATGATCAGAGATAACTAGCTTTATTAATTTTCTTCTGATAGTTTTGGGCATGTCTCATTTAAATGGATAATGTTGGTATCCATTATAAACATATCAACAGTGCCTTTCTTTAGAGTTTACCCAATCGAAAAAGTAATGAAAATCTCAATGGAAGGTTGTGAACCACTTGTAAAATCGAGAGCCACATTCAGAGACTCAAACAACAGCCATTATGGAAAAGTCCGACAGAACCTAATAGAAAACAGTATTTATTTTTTATTATTTTAAGCCAACCTATAGAATCCTATTGTGGGTTACAATTATCTTTTGCATTCGGTAGGTTGGCTTAAATGTTCTATAGACAATTATGCTTTTTTTTCTGTAACATTCTCTAGATTTTGATGCCTCTAGAATCTAAAATATATGTAAACCTTTGGTTTTCTCTCATTCAATTCTATAGGCATCTTTCACATGGAAAAAAAGTGTAAGAACATGTAAATGGAAGTAGTTTTTGCTTCCCCCACTTTGTTTTTCATCTGAATTCCTGCTCCCTGACCTTATGCATGAAAGTTGCCCAATCTGGGTCTTAAATCCTGCTCCCATGGAAAGCGCTGGGGACTCTGCCATTGATTTTAATAAGTCTTGGATGTGAAACTTGAACCACATTACAGATCATCTCTGAATCTGACCCATTATCTTAGCTATTACAAGCTTTTTATATCCAAAACCCACAATATGGGCTCATTGCATACAATGAGTTTTGGTTCTAGGACAGCAAAAACAATCTGTAATAACAAAACTACTTCCCTTGTTGGGTGTTTTTTCTCTCATAGAACTGAAAAATGGCCCAATAAATGTCAGCCAGATTTAATAATATTAATAAAAAAGTCTCCTGCTTTATACTTTGTGTGCCAGACTTCATTCTGTGAAATAGTAAGACTGAATACTAATAAATCCATGAAACAGCTGATTGAACTCTTCAGAAATATTACAATCAAGAAATGATAAGTATTATGATAAGATAGGAGCAGGTTTCTTTGTAAGTATGAAGAGCAGTGAAACAGTACCTTTAACTCAGGAAGTAATGCTGTCTGTGCACCTTCTCCGGAGGGATGTGAGAAGTAACAAGGAATGGAGTTGACTTTTTTTTTTTTTTTTTTAACATCACTGTCCCATGGACTACTTCATTTCAGACATGCAAAGCAAGTTGGAACACTGTGTTATTTTTCAAATGGATGAGTGGAAATGACGCACCATGGAAAAGATGCCAAAAGGTTCCCAGAAAAAAACTTTATCAATAGCATTTTTTTCATCTCTTTCATAATAGGATTTTAGAATGCATAAGACTGATTTCCTGCTAGTCTCTTTTAGGGCTCTTGCCAGTATGTTTAACCTTTTTCCAGGGAAGAATTAGGAAGATATTTAATTTCCGTGACAGAAAAACAACTATTGCTCTTTTTCTAACATTTTCTTTCATACAGTTTTTCAGTCTCCCCAGTTATTTATCATATGTCTACAGTTTGCTTAATTGGACTTTGAGGGGTTATCAGTTCCAGCAAAACAGTCATTGGGAGATGCAAAACATTTTTTTCCTATTAGCCTTGCCAGTGGCTAAAATTTGTTAATATTTATTAAAGGAGCTGAGTCAAAATAGGAGGGAAAAAAATCTGAAATTTAAGAGTGAAAAAGAGCTTGCCTGCCAGCACTTGATATATTAACTATTCATCAAAAGTATGCTCACAGCCTTTCTTCTTCCCTTGAGATTGTTTTTTATGATAGCTTTTTTTGTGGTGTCTGGGAAAGGTAAAAGCCCTATGAAAAAGTAAAGAATAAAGATCTTTTTTTTTTTAAACTAGCATATATATTTAGGCTGCCTGGGCCTGGCTCTGGAGGTTTGCTGTATGACACTTCAGAGGAGCAACTAGCCCTCCTTATTCAAATACAAAGCTGAATGCATTCTAATGTCATGCTAAATATTCTATTGGTAAACACTACAATTGTTAGGCAAACTTGCTATTAAAATAAATGAGCCAAAATGGCAGTGGGTTTGTTAATAACAAGGCTGAATTTACCCTGGTGAGGATTTCACTGGCACATTTTGAAAGCAGCAGGCTGAGTTTTAGCTGACAAATTCCCATTGGAGTCAATGGAAGTCAGGCAGTTCAAATGACACTTTCTGGTTGGAAATTCTGCTTCAGTGTTGTAGGGGATTTAAATGTCTACATAACAAAAGGTTATATTCAGGGCATGACACTTCCCTTTGATCATCCTATGCTATAATAGAAATATAGTCACCTATACTGTTTCATAACTGTAGTAATATTACTGACATCTTCTACGTGTTGGACCCTTAATATAGAATACTGAGTAATTCTTATAAGGGACAGATAGGACTGTTATGTCCCTTTTCTCATCTATGTAAATCCTTCAGCTGCATCTTCCTGCTTCTATTGGTAGAATTTAGTTGTAAATCTCTCTTCTGGGCTCAGACTTATGAGTTCTGTTAAGGTAGCCATTCATTCACATGCCTGAGCTCTCATGAGTCTTCATATGCTTTCTCATGTGACTAAAGAAAATGAAAAGTATGTCAGGTCATTAGTGCAGGAATGAGACCAAAGGAAGAGCTTAGTTCTTGACACTTTTTAGGTGTGTTTTGTTGTTGTTTTAAGCTTTAAAAAAATGTAGTGTTTGATCTAAACTGTGCAAATTCTACATTTAATTTAAATAGCTTTCACTTCCACTCTTTTTTTTTTTTTTTTACACATACGTCTTATAGCAAAACTAAGAAGGAAATAAAAAGCAATGTTTTTCCATTGTGTGTGAAAATACGTTGCACAACTAGAGAACAAAAGTACTATACTAGCCTGTGAGAAAGCATGAACCAAGTTTAATTTCTTTCAGTTCAGTTTGAACCAGTGTTGGAAAGACTCACTTCTCAGACTTAATCACTTAATAGTATAATTATAGGATTCCATTCTGCAAATATTAACCTCAGTGGGACAATACACCTAAACAAGAACTCTTTGTGGAAGTACCAGCATAAGGATTAAACTAGATGTCTCCCATGAACGTAAATAAAAGGTATACAGCTATATTTCCGACATCCGTTGCTGAAAATATACCTGATTCTAAAGAGCCATCTTGAATTTATTACCTCCTACATGGAAGGGGCAAATTCTGGCCTTGTGAACATGGGCAGGACTCCTCTATAAGTGGAAGCACATGTGTATATCTTCAAGTATCTGAGGCTATGTCTAGATTGCAGACTTCTTTTGTAAGAACCATTTTTCAGAAGAGATCTTCCAAAAAAACCTTTTTCTAAAAGAAAGCATCCACAATGCAAAAGTGCATCGAAAAGGCAATCTGCTTTATCGAAAGATAGCATCCATTCAGTGTGGATGCTATCTCACATGTAAGCTGTGATTACTATGGACAGAGTGGCCACCAGGGCACCTGTGCTTTTTCCTCTTTCCTCTTCTTTCGAAGGAACTACCTCTTCCCCGTCCACACACACCTTTTTCCAAAAGATCACTTCTGTTCTTTCGATTGACTTTTGGAAGGACGTGATTGCGGTGTGGTCGTTACTCAGGTTTTGTTGGGAAAACGGCCATTTTTCCAACAAAACTCTGTAATGTAGACATACCCAGAGACACTGGAAGGATATTGTTGAAAAACATGACACTGAATAAGGCCAGGTTTACACAAAAATATTAGGTCTACCCAGGTACGTTGCTCAGGGGTGTGAAAAAACCACACCTCTATTCAGTATAGTTATATGTCCTACCTTTTGGTATAGACGGTGCTAGGTCTGTTGTTGACCTAGCTGATTATCTATGCTGTTGGAGGAATTTTTTCCCTTTAGGAATGTGTTTATGCTGAATCACTACAGTGGCTCAGTTGCAACTGTGCTACTGCACGGTTTTTAAGGAAGACATAACTGAAGAGTGATTAAAAGAGAGAAGCCATTGGACAGAACATAGAATGGAAAAAGCAGAATTAAATCCTTGTTTTTCATCTAAGTGACTTTAATGTTGGCCGAGGATCTTGATGGACAATATTGAAGACTGAAGGTTTCTGTTTCTCCCTCATTCATCAATCTTGACTCTTCTTTCCTCTACACCATTTGAAATACATAAAATATCCTTCCTGAATTGATCTGCAAAGCCATTTGGAAGCTCCTTGAGATCTAACCGCAGCTTTGTAGATCAGATTTCAAAGCTGGAAAGGACTATTATTATTGTGTCTGACCACTTGTACAACATAGGCCACAGACCTTCCCCCAAAATAATTCCTAGAGCAGATCTTTAAAAAAAAAATCTCATCTTGTTTTTAAAATTGCCTGTGATGGAGAATCCACCACAACACTTGGTAAATTGACTTTTGGTAAATTGTTCCAGTGGTTAACTATTGTAATTGGTAAAATTTTATACCTTGTTTTCAGTCTGAATTAATCTAGCTGCAGATGAAGATACAAACTTTGCAGCTGGCACTGATGAGTTAATTCAAAACCATGGATCCTAACACCATTGAACTTGAGGTTGCATTTGAGAGATGTATCTGAACTTTGTGGCTCAGATACATCTCTAGTAAGGATTACACCAGGCTTCTTTTAACACATCCATTCCAAAATACCACCGTTTGTCAATTTGCAGCCTAATATTTTCAACATCCTAAGTAACGAAGACTATTTCCAGTTGTTTCCCAGGTCTGTTTGTGATGCTTTGAGGGTCAATACAGACCAGTTAGGGTTTATCTCATCATTTGCCCTTGAACCCCAAAGTGACACAATGGTGCTATCCAATATATGCACAAATAGAGGAGTGTGACCACGTGTCAAATATGAAAGCCTGAGTCAGCACTCTGGCAGTTTCAATAAGGCAAAGCAGATTGGAGCTGACTAGGCAAGATTATGTCTAATTTGTGGATGGGGCAGGACAAAAAGGCTACTTAAGTCATTAGCCAGAGCCCACAAGGGAGGCACAGGAAGCAGAGCTCTTTTCTGCTTAGTAATGGTGCTATATATGCTATGAAAGGGGTGGGACTGCACAGAACGTTGGGCCAGCAAAATGGTCTCTGTGTCATTTGTTGACTGAAATATAAACAGAACCAAGAAGGCCTTGTTACAAGGTGGAAAACACAGTGTGGCAGGTCAAGACTCCCTTGGGACCATCACCTGATGTGCTAAGATACCACTGATCCTGCTTCCCATGACAGTGAGTGCCCTGTAACCCTACTCTGACATGAAAAATGCAGAAGTGGGGGGCAGCAATGATCTCTATAGTCTTTGGTACAAAAAACTCCACCAAAATCCTAACACCTGGACTTTGGAGAATACAAAAACCACTGCCGCCACCCAAGTAATCCAAGAAAACCAAGGAAGAGATCACTTTGGAAACTTCCTCCCTAAAACCTCAGGAATACCTCAAGCTCTTTTCCCCCAAAGAGCTTGAAAAAGAAAAGAGAAAACAGCAAGCTGCAGTCTGTAGTAGTTGCCTCCTAGTCAGAGGCATGAAGATACCCAGACAGATTTTCCAGGACACGGAAATGAACCAATACCAGGTTAATTAGAAAAAGAAAACAAACTTTTATTATTAAAACCGTACTACCATTGCAAGCATAGTTAAGGTGGCTAGATGGCAAGAGCCACCAATTGATATACTTATGGGGGACCCCTCACCAATGGGCTCAAAACTTAGTTACAAAAGAGAGAAAAAACACTTTTAATAGCACAGACATCAGTTCCAAATCCCCAAACCAGAAAACAAAGCAAACCTGATGGGCTAACTAAACTTTGTCCTACTTACACATTGTGAGAAGGCTTTTCTTGGAGAGAGACAGGCTTTTCCATCTCCCTGTTACTTGGAAAAAACTGCTCTGACTCAGACGAAGGTGGGGAAAATTAAAAATGTCTTTGTCCCAGTTTGAAATCCCTATCTGCATTGTTATTGGCCGACTAGATACCTGGCTAGGTTTACCCCTTAGCCACTGGGCTGCTGGCCAGCCCTCATGGTTGTGACACCCAGTCTTGCTCAGTCCTCCAGCTTGCTTCAGTACAGGGACAAGGCAATACCCTCAAGGCTGCAGGCACAGCATGAAAGTTCAGTGAGAGTCCTTTTCCCAGAACTCAATTACACAGCCCCTCTGAGAGCTGAACCCTGCATAAACCCATTTTATGCTATGCAGAGATCTCTACAATGCAAGCTTGTGAAATTTGCCCTTTTTCTCAATTTAAATAGAGATATGCACAGGCTCCTTGTTTCCCCGGGTAGTATTTACTTTCATTGGGTTCATTACTAAACAAAGCTATTTTTTTTCGGTATAAAAAGATAGGATTTAAGAGGTGGCAGACAGAACCAAGTAGGTGATTCGGCAAAATAAACAAGCAAGTTAAGCTTAGTCGAGTAAAGAAACTAATTACCCTTAATATCTCACCCTAAATCTGATTCTAATAATCTTCTTTATAGGCCAGATACCCTCCCAGCCTGGGCCCAGTTCCTTCCTCCAGTTCAGTTGTTTCCAGCAGTCATTTTGGGTGGAATAGCCAGGGAGAACTGAGGACCAGGATTATCTCACTCCCCACCTTTATATAGGATTTCCATAAGGTGGGAGCCCTTTGTTTCATAGTTTGACGTCCTCTCAGCTTCTCATGTAAAAGTACAGAAATCAAGATGGGTTCCAGCATCAGGTGACATGGTCATATGTCGCTGTAGCCATTTTCTCACAGGCTGACCCACATATTCCCAAGAGAGTCAAGCTTCTTCACAGTTCATTGTCTTTTGCTGATAGGCTATTAGTATAGTGGCTTCTTTCATTCTTGTTCCTGAAGGGTAAACTGTGGCTGGGCACAAAAGCAGCAAATATGAAATTACAGAAACACAGGTCAATATTTCCAACTTCATCTACAAAGATGATATATACATTCAATTGGGATAATCATATTCAGTAAATTACAACCTTTCCAATAAATAATACATGAGCCATCTTGCAAAAAGCAAAGCTCAATAATGACATATTCATATAATAAGCATATTTTTGTAAAGCATATAGAATATTACATCACACACACGTCTTAATCTCCACCAACAAAGTCGAAATGTCTAAGAGTCAAGGGGAAAATCCTTTGAAATCAATTAATTCTAAGAAAAGCTATACAGAACAAGCAAAAAACCACCACTCTATTTGTTTAATTTTTGCAGAATAATATTAGAATTATGTGTTTTCTTTTCAATTCCATCTACACGTGGCTTTCAGCAGTATGGATTCATCAGCTCTGGGACTATGCCTCTGAGTGTGTGTGAGTGAGAGAGAGAGAACTAAAAAGTTCTATATTTGGTTCCCTTTGCACCAGACAGGGTTGTGTTTAAGTTTACCAAGCAGATGGAGAAAACGCTGTTTAAATGTTATGAAGCTGTTATCTGTGTTTTGTACAGGAGACATTCTCTGGGATGTAAAACAGAACTGTCAGACAGCTCAACTCTAAAGGAATTAGATCATCTTGGACAAGATGAACTGAGCTTTACAGTGTAAATTCATGTCTGCTTGGTATACTCTGGAGAAAAAGCCAAGTTGAGCACATTCCTCAGATAGCACAGCATATCTCCTCACTGTACAGACGGGAAGATGAGGTGACCGGTACTGCAATCCCCAGCTGTTCACACAGTGCTGAAGGGGGGCTAGTATCACACCAGTGTGTGTCAGTGGGTGTGTGTCCAAGTTCAATCACTGAGACACGCAACCTAATGATTCTGATGAAATTTCCACCAACATTTTTTGTTCTCTCTGCAGTAAGGATTTACAAATGCTGGATTTTTCCCCCGTTACAACAATCTAGAGCCAAGCTACATAAACAACTGTGTGACTAACTTGGAGGGGGAAAATACTTCCTGCACACAGGAAGGCATTTATGTAGGGTGATCACACATCCCATGTTTAAAGGGTCAGTTCCATTTTTAACCCTCCTGTAGGTGTCCCAACTTTTTCTTTAAAATAGGCAAATTGTCCCATATTTTCTATCTTCCCCACTCCAAACCCAATCAGTATTGGTGGGTCCTTCTACTGGCCAGATCCCTCCCACCAGGGCGGCTGGCAAGCAGGGATCTGGCCAGCAGCAGGACCTGGTTAGTCTTTTTCACCAGTGGCTGACAATCGGGGTGGGTGTGCAAAGCGGGTGATGGAGTGAAGATGAAGTGTGAGGGGCTGGCCCCTCCCCCCCTCCTCCGCATAGAGATTAAAATCAGAAAACAATGTTAAAACCATTGCACTATGTGTCTTGCATGGTGCACAGCTCTATATACTGAACTCTTGTTAAGCTGTATATTTCACAACAAATGTGAGCTAAACCAGCACTTTCATTCCAAATCCCTATTTTCAGGTGCTTACAACTTTTGATTAAAATGACCTTTTGAAGCTGATATTTTTCAGTCTTGCTCCAACTCAGAAATTAATTTATTTGGCAAGTTCCAGGAAATTCTATTCCAATATTTCTTAATTATCACAGTGAAAGGCTCTTCCACATCGAATGTACAATGGATGCTGTATGTATAAGGTATAGGCACGAACATTCCAGATAGAGTAGAGATGATCCCAAAGTAACATCCTAGATCATTACAGTTCAAAACTTCTGGAAAGTCTGAATGTAGATCAGTTGTTTGCACTAAACAACCACCTATCTTATGAGCAGAACCATCCTCAATCTAGACATCCACAAAGATTCTCCCCAGAACTATTTCTAATATTAAATAATACAAAATGCCATATACTGTTTTGTGGTGTTATATATGATATGGGAACATAAGATTTAATTTTTTCTGGCTTTTATGCACATCTACAATTATGGAAATACCTACATTATCATGTAGATTTTTGCATGCCATTGTTATTTATGTTCCTATATAAAAGAAAGTGAGGCTCTGTCAAGGCTACAGGGTTTTTCCGGGATACCAGAGATATCCCAGAAAAGCTCTGCTGCGTCCAGGGAACACATCCATTTTTTTGGAACAGTTTCCAAAAAAGCAAGCACGTTCTTTCGGCATCCCTGTATTCCTCTCAGTGAGAGGAATAAGGGATGTTCCAAAAGAGGAGGTTTTTCCGAAATTTGGTCCTATGTAGATGGGGCAAATTTTGGAAAAGCCTCTTCCAAAAAAACAGAAAAAAGATACGCAAATTGCGGTTTGCAATGTGTTTATCTTTTTTCGATAAAATTCTGCAGTCTGGACGTAGCCAGTGTTAGATGCTGAGTTCTTGCTAAGTAACTACATTCTTATAATGACCTGAAAAAAGCTGTGTGTAGTTTGAAAGTGTCTCTCTTTCACCAAGAGAAGTTGTTCCAATAAAAGAAATTACCTCACTGCTTTGCCTCTCTAGAGTTCAGGGGCCAATGTGGCTACAACAATACTACAAACAAAAAATGAATGGGACTTTAAAGGCCCTAGACAAATCAGACTCCTATCTAGTTTTCTTCACCCTTTTGAGGATCCGATTTAAAATAAATCTCAACACTGCAAGAAGTTTGACTCTGAGGAAGTTAGCTTGCAATAATATACCAAGCTGGATCTGATAATATATTCTGAATGTGTCATCTGTTCTCTGGATGTATCTGTGTCACTTTAACATCTGGCTTGAGTCACAGTAATAGACAGGGAAAAGAGGGTTACTTAAAAAGGAAGGAAATCCCAGTCACTTGGTGAGTCTGATAATTGGAAGTTTTAGATCCTTGAAGTGTTCCTTTTCAATTTCAGGTTATTATTTCAATTGAAGGTTATTATTATGAGAGAGTTTTCTTCAGAAGAGTCATAAAGTTGAACAACCTAAGAAGAAAACCTCCATTACTTTCTTTTCAGTTTTCAGAAAGCGAGCATTGGTGTGTCTAGACTACAGGGTTTTGTCAACAAAAGTGGACTTTTGTCGATAAAACTATACCTGCGTCTACACTACCTCTGAGTTCTGTCGACAGTAAGTTGACAGAACGCGGCAGTTTGTCGACGGCGGTAAACCTCATTCTACGAGGAACAACGCCTTTTTTTGACAGTTATGTCGAAAAAAGGTACTATTGCATCCACATTGTGCTTTTTCAAAAGAGAGCGTCTAGACTCTCTGTCAAAAAAGCGGCTTGCTTTGTCGATGGAACTGGCTGTAGTCTAGATGCTCTTTTTTGACAGAGGCTTTGTCAACAGTATCTGTCGACAAAGCCTCTGTCAACAAAGGCCTGTGTTCTAGACGTACCCCACACTGTAGGTCAGGCTGAGCCTTACTGTAGTAGTATTAATAACTATTTTTCTCTATAAAATTACAGGATTTCCTGTGGCATATTAATTGATCAACTGATTATCCTTTGTTCCGGAATTACGATTATACTGACATCTGAATATCAAGGTGATGACACTTTAGAAGTTTCTAGACAGATCAGAATAATTTGTGCCCTGATTTAGTTTCCATCAAAATCTATCTTGGGCTTTTGCATTATCACTCATCATTGTAGTACCTGAGTGCCTTCCACGTAACAATGATAGCAGTAGCTCACAGTCCGTGGTGTACTTCATGGAGTCTGTGGCACTTGTGAAAATTAGAAGCAAAGCCCCCACCACTTTTAGTATAAGCAGAATCAAATCCTTCTCTGTGATCTAACTTCCTACTGAAATATAAACATAAAATAGAGGCTAAACAAATAGCTCAGGAATTATTTTGTGAATATTGCTCTAATTTTATCCGAGCACTATATGTAATCATCTGCCAGCAGATCTCTTATAAGTTGTTCTAAAAGCCAGCCAGAAACTTGTCATCCAAAATCCAGACTAAAAGCAATTTATCTTTAACCAAATATTTCCAGATGCTTCTCTAAAACTCCAAACCAGCTTTGATTTTAAAAAATACAAGAAATGAAGTCTGGCATGTGGCTAATTCAATTAACGGTATTTCTACAAGTACTTGGAAGTGGGTAGACAGATTCAGTTGTACATTATCACTTTATTTTATGGATAGTCTTTGACCTAGGGAAGACCCACAACAGGGATATAGCTGATGAGAGATGAGGTGAATTGGCAAAGCAGTGTATGCACAAAACCAAAATGCTCACAGCCTGCTCGTAGTAGGCCAGATTCCAAGAAGCTACTGCAACTCCTAATGATTTAATTGAACTTATCAGGATCAAGTTCACTTATAGCCTGATTTTAAAAAACACTAATGACCAAGAGGAGTCTACAGTTAGGCTTCTAAGTGCACATTGAGGCATCTGCCCGATCTCCAAAAGTACTGAGCCCCC
Organism: Pelodiscus sinensis; assembly: GCF_052426305.1. Lineage (NCBI taxonomy): Eukaryota > Metazoa > Chordata > Testudines > Trionychidae > Pelodiscus > Pelodiscus sinensis. The sequence goes on from NC_143053.1 coordinate 166,478,656, forward strand.
AGTGATACACAAAGACCGTCAAGGGAGCTGCGTGGAATACTCTACACTTATGAAAGTTAGGCAGAGGCTTCAATATTGGCTTAAAAGCCTAAAGTCCCTCCCACTCACTGTTCCGTGTGTGTGTGTGTGTGTGTGTGTGTGTGTGTCATTTTTTTTCTCCTCAGCTGATTACTTAAATCCATGCTCCCTCTTAGGCATGATATTTCACTGAATGTAATATAAAGATAATTTATATGTAAATAGTGATTTACATGTCATATTGCATCTAATGTACACATTGTATACTCCAGTCTGAATCTGCAAGGACTTGGTAATGAGTAGCCAAAAGGCGGGAGTGGACTTGGGACGCAACAGTGGCTGATTGGCGAACACTCCCCAAAAAGGAGTGTTCTTTGAGTGATTGCTCATGTGCATTCCAAGTTAGGTGTGTGCGCACTGCGTTCACAGTTGCCAGGAAGATTTTCCCTAGCAGGATACCACAGGTAAGTAATGGAGACCCTTAGTGGTGCCAATATGAATAGGTATATAGCACCCTGCCAACTGTCCCCTCCCCTCAGTTCCTTCTTACCGCCAGTGACAGTTGTCAGAGCTAGCTTCTCTTGTCTTGAGCAAGCATGCCTTTCCCTAGCGTTTGTATGTAGATAGTTTTCAAGTTTTAAGTAGTTGATAGTTAGTTAAATGATACGTTTCCTGCGAGGATTCTCTGTGTTTCTCCCTGCCCTCGGGCCAGGGCATGCCTCAGCCTTCCAGCTTCAGGCAGTGCAAGGAGTGTATGAAATTTATGCCCACGGGTGATCCACATGGCTCCTGCCTTAAGTGTCTGGGAGTGGCCCATTTAGCAAATAAGTGCAAGATCTGCAGGGCCTTTACTTCAAGAACACAAAGTGACAGAGAGTTTTGCCTCCGAAATGTTCTCATGGAGATCTCCCTGGATCCCCAACAGGTGCCACAGGCTGTGGGACCAGACCAGTTGACCTTGGTGCGGAGTGCACCATTGTTGGTGCAGACTGCACTAGCTCCACATAAGAAGTCAGACAAGTGCTCCCAGCACCCAAGATTGCCAGTGCTGAAGACTACTTCGTGGCACCGATCCCATTCTCCACTTCTGGACCATGTCCCTACGTTTGGGGACCGATTATCCCATTTTTACCATGCCTGGAACCAGGTCACATCAGACAGATGGGTTCTAGACATGATAAGACTGGGATATTCTGTCCAGCTATTAGTTACCCCTCCTTCCAATTCCCCTACCCCTCTTCAGAGATACTTCTCACAAGCAACTCCTACGACACGTGGTGCAGATGCTCCTTGCAGTAGGGGCGGTAGTGGAGGTTCCTCTGCAGTTCAGGGGCACAGTGTTTTATTCCTGTTATTTCCATATCCTGAAGGCCAAAGGTAGGTTATGCCTCATATTGAACCTCCACAGTCTAAACAGGTACCTAAAGAAATAGAAATTCCATATGGTATCCTTGGCCTCGATTATTCTTTCCCTGGATTCAGGAGATTGGTACGCCACCCTCAGTTTGAGGGACGCATATTTACATGTGGCCATAGTTCCAGCTCACGGAAGTTTCCTCTGTGTCAGGGGGTACACCCCTGACGGGGTTGCGGCCCCCTTCTCCAGGCCCGTGTCTCTGTCCGGATCCTTCTCTCAGGGCATTTACACTACCCAAAGTCCCAAAAGTCTCGGCCCCTCTCTCATGGCAAATATGGTATTCCCAGAATTTACAACAAGTCCAGGCCCTTCTATCAGGGCATATATGGTACCTGCAGCCTAGCTCTGGAAAAAGCCTCTCCTGGGCAACGCGTTTGCCACGGTTGTGGAAAGGGGTGGTAGGGGGACCTGGGCCCTCTCTCTCCACCGGGTCCCAACCCAGAGCCCTGTAGACTGGGGTTCTTACTCCTGCCTGCTCAGTGGGGAATCCAGCCGATATGCACCGAGCGGCGTTTGCAAGTCCTTGCCCTGGGCTGCTTCCTACCGCTCAGGCTCAGGCTCCAGCTGCTGCAGGAACACCGGGGCTGCAGCCTGGGCCCTCCTACTCTCAGGCTGCCTCCTCCCTTGCTGTGCTCCCTCAGCCTTTATATACTGGCTCTGCTGGGAGCATGCCCAGCAGGGACGGAAGGGTGGGGCCCTCTCAGCCAGCTGGGCCTGGGCTACTCCCAGCCCTGCAGTACGGGGCCTGCTTGTCCCGTCACACTCTGTTTTACAGTGGATGCATCCCACTATCAGTTCAAGGTGTTATTGTTTGGCTGCACCAAGGGTTTTTTCCAAAGTGCATGGCAGTACTGGAGACATACCTGCGGCACAGAGGGATCCAGGTTTTCACTTACTTGGACTATTGGCTGATCAAAGGGCCGTCTGAGTCAGTGGTCAAGGCCCACATAGAATTGACCAGGGCCATGTTCAACCACTTAGGTCTGTTCCTCAACCTTCAAAAATCAACACTGTCTCTTACACAAGTGATAGAACTCATTGGGGCTCATCTGGACTCCCTGGCAGCCAGAGCTTCCCTCCCCCAGCCTTGTTTCAAGAACATGTGCAGACTGATTTGGGGTCTGTGGGCCCACCCTGTCACAATGGCCAGGACCTGCCTAAGATTGTTGGGGCACATCCTGCACCTACATCTTTCTCTTCACCAGGGCTTCACCTCCATCCTTTACAGATGAGGCTGGTACGTGTGTACAAGTTATCTCAGCATCATTTGACCAGATGTCTGACTGTCTCACCATTGGTGGTGGATGTTCTTCAGTGGTGGCTGGACCCTGTAAATGTGTGCCAAGGGGTTCTGTTGTATTCCCCTCGGCCCACTTGAACATTGGTGACCGACACTTCAGACTTTGGGTAGGGCACACATTTGGGTGATCTCAGGATTCAGGGAATCTGATTGTGGGCTGAATGGATGATGCACATCAATGTAAAGGAGTTCAAAGCCTTGAGGTTGGCCTGTATGGCCTTTTTGAATAAAATCAGTGGCAAGTGCAACTCGGTCCATATGGACAATACTACAGTGATGTTTTATATTAACAGACAGGGTGGTACTTGCTCTTCTCCCCTGTGCAGAGAGGCGATATTACTTTGGGAGTTGTGTGTTCGGAATGAGATGCACTTGGTGGCATCTTACCTGCTGGGGTTCCAGAACTCTTTGGCAGACAGACTCAGCCGCTCGTTTCAAGCTCACAGGTGGTCTCTCAGGTGGCATGTGGTGCGTTGCTGCATCCCAGCCTACAGTCTTTACACCTGACTGCCTCAAGGCTCCAAGGTTGAGCACAGTAGAGCAACAGTGCTCAGGGGGAGTGCGAGCAATCTTACTGAGTAGTGGAAACCCTCCACATGGGCCTCATATGCGTCTAAGTGGAAGGGGTTTTCCTTGTTGGGCCCTGCAGCCAGCTACTGCAAGCTTCAGTTCCCCTTATTCTGGAGTACCTTGTGAGGTTAAAGGAACAGGTGCTTGCCACTTCCTCCATTAAAGTTAATCTGGCTGCAATATCAGCGTTCCACCCAGGGTTGTGAGTGTGTTTATGGGGGGGCGGTATTTGGTATTCATGGATCGGTTGGTGGGACAGTTCCTTAAGGTTTTGAATAGGTTATACCCTCATGTGAGGGACCCAGTGCCCCAATGGAACCTAAACCTGGTGTCAAAGTTAATGGCTCCACCATTCAAGCTACTTTGTTCTTTGTTGTATTTGTCTATGTAGGTAATATTTTTGATGGCCATTACTTCAGCCACATGAGTTTCCAAACTAAAAGTGTTAATGTCAGAATCCCCTTATACTGTTTTCGTTAAAGATAAGATTCAGTTGAGACCCCACTCTTCTTTCCTTCTGAAAGTTGTTTCCCATTTTATGTGTCACAGGACATTTCCCTAACAGCGTTCCACCCCAAGCCTCACCTTAACCCTCGGGACAAGTCCCTACATTCCTGGATGTGAGGCATGCCTTAGCATTTTAATTTGATTGTACTAAACCCTTTAGGAGATCCAACCAATTGTTGTTTGCTATAGCGGCTAGGATGAAGGTGCTTCCAGTCACCACCCAGAGGATCTCTTTCTGGATCACTGCCCGTATCCGGACCATACTTGTTATGACTTGGCAAAAGTGTCAGCCTCTCAGTTGTCTGCCCAGTCATCCCAATGGCTTTTCTTGCCCATGTTCCTGTCCAAGACATTTGTTGAGCAGCCAAGTGGTCCTCAGTCTTCACATTTATGTGCCACTATGCTATCCAACATTATGCTAAAGAGGACGCTGCATTTGGAAGAGCTGTGTTGCAGATTTCAGACTGGTGATCTGCAACCCCTTCACCAGATAGGTGATTCCCAAGCTGCTAACTTGGAATGCATTTGAGCAATCACATGAAGAAGAAAAGACGGTAACCTTCTGTAACTGGTGTTCTTCGAGATGTGTTGCTCATGTCCATTCCAGAACCCTCCGACCTCCCCTTATTGGAGTAGCTTCCAGCAAGAAGGAACTGAGCGAGGAGGCAGTTGGCAGGGTGCTATATACCTAACTATTTTGGCACCATTTTAGGGGTCTCTCCTGTTGACCTACAGGAAAAGCTTCCCAGCGACTGGGCATGCAGCGCATGCACACACCTAACTTGGAATGGACATGAGCAACACATCTTGAAAAAATCAGTTACGGAAAGTAGCCATCTTTTTCCATTTTCTCCTGAGGCAGGCAGAGGTAGCCAGATGAGGGGTGAGCGGAGTAGAGTTGTACTAGAGATAATAAAGGATAGTCATCTTCCCTTATCTAGTTTACAAAGGTCAACTGCACTCCCAGCTTGGGATGAGCACATCAGTGAGGGATGCAGATTCAGGGATTAATGCAAGAAAGGCTTGACTAAGCTATTTTCCTATTTGTTCTTACATAGGTCAAAATTTGGAGTTGCAATATGAGAACTGGGGTTTGGTGTGGTAGATCACAGGAATGTGTAAGTGCTGGGTTGGAAGAAACGGCATATGCAACTGAACGCATAACAACATAGTAAGTAAGCATCTCGTTGGGGCACAGCAAAGATCTTAATGTATACGTTTTTCAAAATCCCCCTTTATGGATGTATGTCTCTTGCTCAGCAGTGTAAATCACTCTTTAGTCAATAAGGAAGGTTGTGTAAATTAGTATCCATTTCAAGTGTGTACAGTAACAAGTATTGAAAGAGTACAGATAAATCTTACATACCTAATGCAAATTAATGTTAGATTAATTTACACTTTACACATTTATCTAATGATTGCAAACAACAAAAGTATGCAACATCTTGTAATGACTGCCTCCACAATAGGAACCCCTTCTACAGCTGGTTCCAGGGGACCTATATAAAAACATAGTTTCTAAGAGAAATATGCTACTATAGAGGATGAAGTTCAGGAAGATATATGGAAATTGGGGGTGTTAAAATGTCCATATCAATCTTGGTATAGTATAGGTCTATAGCAGGGGTGGGCAATCATTTTTGACTGGAGGCCACTTAAGAAATTTTTGAAGTGGCTCCAGACCACCCCAGAAGGGGCAGGGTCTCAGGAAGAAGGGGTGGGGCCAGGACACTTCCATGCTTCCCCACCCACAGATCCTGATTGCTCTGGGGGTGGGTGAACGCGCAAAGTCTCCCCCCCCCCCCCCCCCCCACCAAGAGAACCACCAGCTGTTCAGAACATGGATTGTTTTCTTGATGAGAGAACAAGGGTGAATTTCATTTAGTAAAAATAGAAAAATGGCTTTGCCAAAATTCTTGCAATAAGGTCAAAGTGCTGAGTAAGAATTCACAAATCCCAGAAGCATCTTGACAAGGGAACTACGTATTTGTGACTTAAAATGCAATGGACCAAATTCTTACCTTAGACTTCTACAGGAGTGAATTTGTGGTCACTGTGAGATCAATGGGTTTACCCCTTATTTATAATGATGCAACTAAGATTGGATTTGATGACTGCGTGAGCCTGGCTGTATTTTATTGGGGTGAAAAGACGTGGATGCAATCCTTGATTATTGCCATTTAAAATCTCTCTCTGCAGGGATGAGTTGTATAGGCCCCTGGTGCCTGGGCTCCAGGAATATTGGGGGCCAAGAGTCCTGTATCTACCAATGATCAAGACCAGGTCTCTCCTCCGTCCCTGCCTGCCACTTCCCCTGAGCATCCCTGCCTGCCCTGGGCAGTGGGTGATTGCTCCCTGCAGCTCCACACTGTGCTCCCTTGCACTATAGCACTGGCCAGCTACAATGGAGATCTTCCCTGGGAAGACTGGGATGTCTGCTGTGCACATGCCCTCCCCTCTGTCCAGTATGGAACTCTGATTATGGAGGAGCTTATCCTGATTGGACCTCCTGAGCGACAGCCTGTCGGGGGGAGGGGACTTGGATGAGTGTCATACCTGGGTGGAGGAGAGAAGGAAGAGTAGGAGGCATACCCCTTTACTGGAGCTTGCTGCTGCCAGCAGGGAGAGGGCTTGGAGGAGTGTTCATGTATTTGACCAAGACCAGAAATAGGGAAGTAGCTAGAAGTTGATGTTCCATGAATGGTTCTTGATTCTTGACTATGCATCCCTCATTAGTCAGAGTTTGAACTTATTAAGCTTCTGGGAACTTTACAAAGCCCTTCTTTTTTCACAGACTTAAAAGGAGACAGGATTTGTAACTGAATGGGCTACAGATTGAATGATGTGTTTGGATAGGATCTTATATTTCGTTGTTTCATTATTTCATTGTGCAAAAGTATTAACTTGAACAATATTATTGGAAGGTTGATTAATAAAAAATATTCTGAAAACTTTGTAGATCTTCTAATGAGGAGTGGGGAGCTAATATTGGGAGGGTGAAGAATGGTAAGGGACACCAGAGAAAAAAAAGCAAATGGATAAAATAAAAACTATTTATAAAACCCTTTAAAACAAAACTACAGAATGTTTCTGCAAGCAGACCTTTTGGCTTGAATTCTGTTCATTTTTAAGAATCAGTTCTTGCAGATTTTGGAATCTACTCACTTCTGAGTTCTACCTACAAGAATTTCTCTAAGTCAGGTGGGAGGAGTTAGCCAGAGATGCCTGCAGTTACAGGGGATTCCTTATGCTTGGTCCTAAAGAGGGAAAGTGTTGAAGCAGGTGCAATTGTGTTAGGCTACTGTATGCACTACTATGACTCTTTCAGCTGTGGATACCTGACCCAGAGGCGAGTCGACTGAGGGGCAGAATTTCACATGTACGTCCATCATTCTGGTTAGAAAAGGTAAGATCCTCATTTCTGGTAAGATGCTGCCAACTGAAACCAAAGAGATGTCAAATGTTAGATGACTGGAGATTCAGAAACCATACTTACAGAAATCTTGTGTAGGGTATATAAAAAGAAAAGAGTTCCAGTTTAGTACTCCAACACATTTATACTAAGCATAAATCATAGTTCTACTGTTTGAAAAGTGACTATGTAAAATTAGTACTTTCTTACTCAGCTGACTTTCGCTCTGTCATATCTGCTGACTCTGTTGAGGAAAAACAAGTTTTACTGAAGTTGATAGAGCCAGTGTGGCTATGGAAGAAGGACTTGGGTTCTGCTCCTTCTTGTGCATTAACAGAATTGTTTAACAAATTACAATCAGTTCTATGTGGGCAAACCCAGTGAAAGTAATGGGCTCACACAAATTTGGCATAATTTAGTCAGTAGATCCTTGTGACGGGGCGGACAGGGGATGAGCAGGGGATAGCCCAGGCCCAGCTGGCAGAGAAGGCCCCGCCCCTCCGACCCTGCTGGGCATGCTCCCAACAGCGGCCGGGTATAAAGGCAGGAGGAGCCCAGCAGGCAGGGAGGCCCCAGGGAGAAGGAGGAGACCAGGCCGGACCGGAGTTCTTGCAGCTGCTGGGTCCAGAGTCACAGCCCGCGCTGGACCTTGACACGGAGAAAGCAGCCGCCGACCCAGGGAGGCAGGAGCGCGCCCACAACCCCGACAGGTCCTGCCTGAGAGGCGAAGGGGCCCGGGGGGAACCAGGGTGCGGTAGGAAGCAGCCCAGGGCAAGGGAGACAAGGTTTGGCTCGGTGTGTATCGGCCGGATCCCCCGCCGAGCCGGCAGGAGCCACAGACCCTGCCTACAGGGCCCTGGGCTGGGACCCGGTGGAGAGGGAGGGCCCGGGTCCCCCTACCACCCATTTTTCCCTTCCCTGGACAAGCGAACCCCGGGCCAGGAGAGGCTTCTCAGAGCGGCTAGGCCTCCCATATCGTATATGCCCTGATAGAAGGGCCGGGACTTTTGTGTTTAGACTGTGGTACCGTATATGCACTGATAGAAGGGCCGGGACTTTTGTGTTGAGACTGTGGTACCGTATATGCACTGATAGAAGGGCCGGGACTTTTGTGTTGAGACTGTAGTACCGTATATGCCCTGATAGAAGGGCCGGGACTTTTGTGTTTAGACTGTGGTACCGTATATGCACTGATAGAAGGGCCGGGACTTTTGTGTTGAGACTGTAGTACCGTATATGCCCTGATAGAAGGGCCGGGACTTTTGCGTTGAGACTTCGAAGTGCTGTACAGGCCCGGTCTGAGGGGGCCGAACCCCTTAACGGGGACGTACCCCCTGACAATCCTTTATAACCGATGGTGATGCATGAGAATGAAAGACTTTAGCCCCAATCTTAGACCAGACCTCAATGCATATTGAATTTGCACTTTGCAAAGCTGGCATTCAGAAGAAATTTTATTACTTGTAAGATGAACATAATTCGATCTGTGATCCAATAAATATGGATTCCCCCACTATGTCATTTTTGTAGTCATTTTTCAGCATTGTAGCTTCGCTTGTTTCTGGCTTGTCTGTGGCCTACAGATTCACAGTAGTCTGGTGTTTTATTTTCTTTTAACACCAATCTGAATCTGAATCAGTCAGATCTGAATTGTGAAAGGACCAGGAGAGTTTAGGATGTATACAGGGATAGCTTCACAGCACAAGAACATCAGTGCATGGGTATCAGTATGTAAAATGAGCCACAAAAAGGAAGAGAATAAAATGAATTTCTGTGCAGGGTGAATAAAACTATTACATAGCCCTTCAGAGCTGTCAGTATGGCCTCAACTTTGTCAGTCTCTTTAGCACCCAGTGCCATCAAAAATGACCCATTAATCAAGGGTTAGCTTGTCACACTGCTGTCACTAATAATGCCCTGTCCGAGGCTTCATTTACCAGGTTTCAGCTACCAGTGTCAGTGTTCCATACCAAAAAGGCCAGTGGGGTAGCTGGACCATCTGTTTAGTTTTGAAGGACCCAGGCTGTCCCAGAGATTCAGAGCATGCCAAAGAGAAGATACTGCAAAGGGGCAGTTGAAGATTAGGAAAAGCTAATAGGCCAAATGCTGCTCTTAGCTATGCTGGTGTAAACTGGGAGTGACTGATTTCAGCGGAGTTACACTGGAGGATTTTAACAGAGTCAAACTGATGCTCTTTTTGTACAGTGTTCCATTGACATTGTAAACAATCCTTTTGCCAAAATATTACTGTAAATGCAGCTGGTTTGGGTGAATAAAGCATATATATTAACAAACCTATGTGGAAGTTAGGGCCAGGATTTTCAAAATTGGGTGTCTAAAGCATGTAAATCAGTGGCTCAGTTTTCAAAAGAACTTAGCCACTCATTGGGCATGTCTACATTTGAATGGAAGGTGCAATTGTCAGCTTGATGCGAACTACCCATACCAGTTCATTAAAAAATGGAAATATAGCCACAGTGGCAGGAGGAGCTAGCCGCTCCAAATATGGTCCTGACTCAAGACACTTAGGTGTGTACTTAGAGCAACTAGCCCCTTGCACTGCTGCAGCTATATTTCTACTTTTAGTCCATTAGTTCAAGCAGAATTAATATAGGTCTGTCTCAGAAAGCTGGAAATTATACCTTACCCATTAAAGTAAGTGTGTATTTAGTGTCCTGCATTCCTAAAACTCAGGCCACAAGCTCATATGTCTAAATATGGTTTCTAAAGTTGGACATGTTTATATCTCTTTTTTAATTGTAACCTAAATCTCATTTATATTGCAGGCTCCTCTTTGGAGTTTGATCACTAGAATAAGAGCTTCAAATCTTAGTCCTGTAACTTACATCCCTCTTACAATACATGGAACCCTATGAATAAAAATGCTGGCCAACAAATGCTGCATCACCATTGTAGCTGGTCAGAGATGTTTCACCAAATATTCTAAAAATATATCATTTTGACTAAATATAAATTCTCATAAACATTTCCTTTTTCATAAAAAATTAGGGATTTCATTTTCAAAAATTGCACAAAAAGGTTTTTGAAAAAACACCAAAAAAGAGTCTACAAATTTTGCCATTAATCTGTAATTTGATATTTTTTGTGGGAAATAAAATATGATTCCTGACCAGCTCAAGTCATTGTGTACCCATGTAGCTATCCAAGAGAACCACACTGGCATCCTGTATGCCAGACTATTGATACATAAGCTTTCACAGTGGAAGCAAACAATCATTTTTCAGGTATCTATTTAAAGTATGCAGTTAGAATAATATACCACCCTGGACGCCAGTGAGAATTGTATATGTGAATTGAGAACAGTATACAGTCCCTAGTTTTGAATTGCTGCACTCTGTTTATCAAATGGAGTAATACATTCAGAACTATTACACTGTTGAATTCCAGCATGAAAAATGTCTTATTCTGAAGGAAGAGTTTGTTTAAAAGTCACAAATCTCATATGAGAAGCTCTGTTATAAAAGCCAAAAAAGGAAACAAAAACAAGTCTTAGAAGGCAGACCTCTTAACTTCGAATTGCCTGATGTATGATGTGTCAGAAATCCAAAGTTAACCAACTGCAGGAGAATATTTTACAAAATCCCTGTGTTAGGAGTGTTGTGGCAACATATATTTCCTGGACAGTGTTTCTATCACTTTGCTTACCACAAAAATGCGAGTTCTCTTGAGCAGGGGCATGAATCTAGTCTTTAGATGCTAATTTCAGCATTTGACTTTAAATAGCCCTTTTGCTGCTTTTGTCATTATCGAAGTCAACAATACGGATATCTCTTCGCTTCACTGTCCACAGATATTTTATTAAAAAATCATCATCTTTCTAAATTAGTCAATATTAAGAGCATTTCAGTATAGAACCTAGAAATTTTTGCCTTGGGATGGAAACCCTTACACTGTACTCCTGGGGCACAGTACCCAAATAGCTGAATCACTGCTACTATTGTAATTCAATGTACTAGTCTAATATTAAGTGTTGTACTTAGAATAACACTAGAAATAGAGATGGGGTATAATTATTAGCTCCAAACACTTCCAAATCTTGGGATTATTCAAAGCATGAAGTCCGATTCAGGATCGGCAGACAGTTTTTTTTTTTTTCTATTACAGGCTCAACAAAAACCCTGGAATTAAACTACATCCAATATTGAATGACTTTAAAGCCAAACCTGAATTTTATGTCTTGACTTAATCTCGGAGTATAACAACATTACCACTGCAAACACTTGGATTTCTCAGCATGCTAGCTGCATTAGTTGCAGCTCACGGTGCTCAGGGTCTATACATCAGTTTCTCAAACGGGCTTGGGAACTGGGAGAGACGATTGACGCTGTGTGGTGAAAGCCAGTCTCAGTTCTGTTTTAATAATTTTTGAGGGGTGAGGGAAGATGTTGGTTCTGGTGAGCAGCCGCAGTTCTCCCTGGGCTGATGGAAGAATTATGTTTGCTCAGCCCCTTTTGAGTAGTTCTCAGTCAATTATTTTCATGGCTGTTGATTATAAAAAAAATTAAACCAATCAGGAATTTTTAAATGTAATAGAAGGTGCCTATAGCACTAAAGAGGTACCTTTGATTAAATCTAAATAAATTGAGAGGTTAGGATCATGCTTAAATCTACATTTAGTTCATAGCCATCATTTTACACTGCAGTATCCTTATTCGTTGTCCTGCTGACTGTCTCTATTTCTGGAATCACAGCCAGGAGCAGCAGTTCATCACATCTCCTTCCATCTGCAGCTATACAGGAGACTGGAACCTGTCGTTTTTGATGAAGTCCTCACCACAGTGATCCATCCATCACTGTATAATAAGCTATAGGTCACACCTCTGCTACTCACATTGCATGGCCAATAGTTCAGTTTCAGGTCTAATACTCAAGAGTTTAGAATCTTTAACACCCAGCATGATTTTGGAGCCCAGTTATTTGAGACAGTGCCTTTTAGTAGCCTGCCGCAGCAACTGAAGTCCACTGGGGTATTTTAGACCAATGTTTCTCAGCCAATGGTACGAGTACCCTTAGGGGTACTCGAGAGAAGTCTGAGGGTAGGTCAACACAACTGAAATTTGGAGAAAACTGAATTTTTGTTTTAAATTTTACAGCGATTTATTATTTTTGCACTTTTTACACACAAAAATTTCATCTCCTGCCCAGCTACAATTAAGTTGTTTAAACAAATGTGTTGCAAAGGTAGAAAAAAAAGTGTGTGTCTGAAAACTGTAGGTACTGGGGGTATTTATAATTTTTTAAAGGGGTACTTTATAAAAAAAAGATTGAGAAACACTGTTTTAGACACATGAAGATGGCAGCAAGCAATAGGAAATTGTCAGCTGAAGATTCCAGAATTCATGTGGCTGTCAGACTCTGAGTTTGAGCTTTGGATCTGACTGCAAGTTTTTCGTGTTCAGTCAGGCTTTGGACTGAAATTTTCCCCTGTATTTGTTGTTCGTGGTGGCCATGGTGATGTCTTTGTGCTGGTTCACTGATTATCTTAGGCTATAATTTTATGAAGAGCAGTTTGAGTTGGTTTGAGGGTTTGTATGATTTTTAATAATTGTTGTCCCAACACCCCACATACTTTCAGTATAAACAATTACATGAGACAATAAAAGAAAATAACCCAGGCCTCTGTGAAGTGCTTTGGCTGCTTAGCTCTCTGTTAAGTGTTTGAAGTTAAATCTGGCAACTCTGCAATTGTCAAAACACACATCTGTGTTTACTGAGTATCCTACGTCTTTAGTGCAATTTATAAAAGGGCTCCCCTTCTTTCACGCAAGCTTCCAGGGATAATTTTGACACACATAGTCCTAGATGAAAGTTATGCTGATGAATAATTCTCCTAATAGTGCCTTTGGGGGTTGTCTAATTAAACAGAGTAGTTAAGCTCTCCGCTTCATGCAGTTCAGAGGTTATTGTTCATAGCATCACTTTTTCACAGCTCAATCATGACATTTTATTTTTCATAATTAGTTGGTGGCATAATTCTGAGTTTTAAGAATTGCCAAACAACAGATTAAAGAAATACAGCAAACTCTGGTGAAAACTGAAGCTCAGAAAACTTTGCATGAGGTAAACATGGACAAGGCAGCCCATTGGCTCATGGTATATTCAAAACACAACACACATTCAAATAATAACTTGGTGCAGTCCACTGGAGGAGAGCCATGAGAAAATGGAATCTTCCAGCAGAAAGAGAGGAGGCTACATGATGGAACATGCAGCTGTTAGAATCACGCATCACTGATTCGTAGTGAAGTCCAGGGAAAGTAGCCAAGTCCTGCAAACAACCAGAAGTACAGCTATCTCACAAGTGAATGTCTTGGTGTATTGCTCCATTTATAATTTTATTATTTGAATAACATGGTTAAGAATTTTGCAGTTGGCGTCTAACCGCTGCTGTAAAGAGTTTAATAATAATTATCATTAATTGCATGATTTGGAACTTTACTTTAGTCAGTTGGATTGCTCTGTTGGTCCTAGTCATTTTATGCTTAATTCTTTTGAGCTAAGAAGAATTATTTTTCACTCCCAAGAGAAATTTTAAGCATGTTTTCAAGCAAGTCAATTAACCCCCTAACTTATTTAGGTTGTTATAATGTGGATGAATTGCTTAATTGACAAATAAAACATGTTATTTTTTTAATCTTCTTTAAGAATAGGAAGTAGGCCAAAGTCGAGTCCATTTATCCATTCACCCCACTCACATTCAGATGGAATTGAGAGAAATGGTAATCTGACTCTGTGAATCATTTGAGGCTTTAGCTTTGCAATTAGAGCCCCAACCAATAATACAGCAAATAGTTGTAAACTGTAGTCTGTTTTCTGCATACTAAGAATTTTTTGTCCATCTGCTACAGGTATCTGCCATTTAATATTCAGTTGATGCAACCCTCTAGGGAAGAGAAACATAATATACTCTCTTCTGAAGACTTAAGTCATTTTCCCTTTAATCTGTTATAAAAATATGTAGATATTATGTGTGTAGTTGATATATTTGTGAATAGAAAATTACAAATGAAGTAGTCATAAATCTAAAACTTAATTAAATAGAAATCTATAGGGGTAAAACCTGGAAACATACCTTGAACACATTGAACTTTGGTAGGAATTCATTTAGATGGGAACAGCTTTAGTGTTTGATTTTGAAAAACAAAAATCTGAGAGTTTTTATAAAACATGGTTAATAATTTTGCCTGTCACTAACTTCCAATATACTCTTTCCTGTCATTAAACAAAAATAATATTGCAGATTTAAGATTGCACAGTTAGAAATAAACAGGAAATGTAAAAAGTGAGTTCTCTACAGCAATGTAAATTTCACTGTATTGCATGCAAGTATATCTTATGATTTACATTTAATAAGCAGAAATGGAGAATGTTTTGTGTACCAAACATGGCCTATTTACTTTTGCTGTGAAACTTTTGTATTTCCTGTCTCTGTTTCTTTAATTAACAAACATTTTTGCATTTAATTTCCATTTTTTAAAGTAAAGGCTGAAAGCTTCCTTTAAGACATTAAAGACTAAAAGCAGCTTAAGCATTTATGTTGAAATTAGTTATTAAACAGACTGGTGATTAACCTAGAAAGCTCATTTTAAAATGTGCACACTACTGAAAAATTGCATGTATGAAGTGAATTTATTTAGATCAGCGGCTCTCAAACTGTGGGTTGAGACCCCGAAAGTGGGCCACAACCAGTGCTCCCTCTAAGCTATGCCCTTTAGAGGAGGCAGCCTGCCTCACAGGTTTCATCTTAGCTCCATTTTCAATCATTTTTTCAAGGTGTGAGTTGGTGGGGAGAGGTTATTTTGTTTTGTTTTGTTTTTGTGGCTGAACCTTAACATGAGGCCTGTTTACATGCAGAGTCTTAAAAACTAGTTTTTGAGTTACAGTAGTGTGGGACAGTTACTTCTGACACCCCGAAACACACATGCTGCTTTTTTCACATGCTGATAATTCAGGAACCACTGAAGGGATCCTGATACCTGAGTACCTGTCAGTATAATACACGTGTCATCAGGTGTTTGCCTGCTTGTGTATGTTCTGTCTGTAGTACACCCTCTGCACAGGGGGCCCGTATGGCAGGCTCCAAATTAACTTCCCAATAAGACCTCACGACTTGGTTTGGTAGCAAAGGCACACGACCAGGTTTATGGCTGACGAAGCATGATGCTAATGCCATGGCTCAATGGTTACAGGTACACTAACACGTGTATGCCCATGACAAGGGACACAGATCTATCAGTGGTGGGACTTTCTACTACCCCCTAGGCTGGACAAAAGCTTAAAGCAAGGCATCCCAAAATGTATTGACCCAGGCAAACAATCCGTGTTGAACAACTTATGTAAGCGTTTCATGACATGTTTGTTAACTCTCCTTATACTTTCTTCTGGATGTTTCAGATAAACCTTCCTATTCATCACTTTGGTCAAATCATTTTATCATTGGGGTGTTCTTGGCTGGCCTGCTGGAATATGTTTCCATATTCAGTATGTTTTTAGCAATGGTTGCACTACCAGTACTGACTTTGTGTATCGAATATTGACTTGCAGGCAAGCATTTGCTTTTGACTGGGTGTGACTGTTGCTGATTTTGATTCAGGCCTCAGGCCTTGTACCAAGCCCATGCTTTATGATCTATCTTTCTACTACAACTCGGTGCACTATTAGCTTGATAAATGACTCTGCAGTAAGGTACCTTTATCTACATGGGCAGCGGGCGAACCCCCTGGCACTGCCCATTTTACCCAAGGCTCTGTTCATACCCCACTTCTTCTGCCTTCCCCCCCCTCCCTCACTATGGCTGGAGGAACTCCAGTTGAACCACCCTAAACACTGCCCCAGCTTTCCTGAGCCCCAGTCCACTGACCGGTTCATCCTAGCTGCATTAGCCAGCCAGTCTAAACCATAGCCACCCACACCTTCAGCTGGCCTGAGCGCTAGCCCTGTCAGCCAGCCCATGCCCAGATCTATAATAAGGAAATGTCATGGACGCTCTTCTCTCTGATGACCAGGATCACCTTTTTTCCCCCTTCACTGTTGTGAGGGAGGTGCCTCTTGTTTCCAGTGTTTAGAATGTATTTTTATGTGGTCCCTACTTGGATTTCCTTGCTATTGTGATTTTTTTTTAATGGTCCCTTTTGCTGCCTGCGGTGCTTTCCTTGTTTTGTATCTTTGAGTGAGTGAAGGGCTCCAGGAAACCCAGGAAGTTCGCCAATGTATACAGGGTAGGTGGGTGTCTCCAAAATGGAGGCCTTCCAATATAAACAGAAAGGTTGGCAAGAGTGGACTGGCAGTTCCGAGAAATAAAGCCATTTGTTTACCAAGACTATATGCACAATTAAGCTAAACACTATTCAAACTTCCTCACGCTGACTTGTCAATACTTTCAAGCTTTAATAAAAAGGATGGATTTGGCTACTTTAAGAAGCATCAAAGAACTATGGTTTTGTGTGTCACAGTTGAGGGCATTTGCACCTGTTTTCCTCCTCGGTGGTGCATTGAAGATGTCCACTCTAGATTTCTATCTCCTTAGCCACCTTCTCTCTTGGGCAAAGACCCACATCTGTCTACCTTCTGACCAGGCTTTTCATCCATGTTGCACAGTTTTCTGCCTACACTATCATATCCGCAGCAACCCAGGCTGCCTGAAAGGCCAGCATCTGTGCTTTGCTTACTCTCTGCAAAGGTTACAAACAGCACAATTCCCTTGCAGTTACAAGTTACCACACAGCTCTTTCTAATCAAGCGTTTTTTCTTGTGAAAGTGAACACGTTACAGAGAAAGTATATTCAAAATAATAAAAGAATGAATCTACACACCTGCTAAAAATCTTACCAGCTTTAGGCTCTATTTGGGTTTTCAGCTGGGTTTTCTCTATAGTTACAAATTGGTAACTGCCTCAGATTCAGAAGTTGAACTATAGTGAATAGTATAGTCCTTCCTTTATACAGCATGGATGCGTCTAGATTGGCATGATTTTCCGGAAATGCTTTTAATGGAAAAGTTTTTCCGTTAAAAGCATTTTCGGAACAGAGCATCTAGATTGGCACGAACGCTTTTCCGCAAAAGCACTTTTTGCGGAAAAGTGTCTGTGCCAATCTAGACGCGCTTTTCCGCAAAAAAGCCCTGATCGCCATTTTCGCAATTGGGGCTTTTTTGCGGAAAATAAATCTCAGCTGTCTACACTGGCCCTTTTGCGCAAAAGCTTTGCGCAAAAGGGACTTTTGCCTGAACGGGAGCTGCATAGTATTTCCGCAAGAAGCACTAATTTCTTACAGTAGGAAGTCAGTGCTTTTGCGGAAATTCAAGCGGCCAGTGTAGGCAGCTGGCCAGTTTTTTCAGAAAAGCGGCTGATTTTCCAGAAAAACTGGCCAGTCTAGACACAGCCCATGGGTCTTTGAGCTTGGCCTCAGGTAAAAGGTGTTCAGTTCACTCTTGAGGGCATAGATTCGAAAGCTCAGGCTTTTGCAGAACAAGAGACAGGGAATTTGTAATAATTGTGGCAAGGGCCCATCTTACCCAGGCAACCGATGGGGCTACTCTCTGGCTCCCAACCACACGGATAGGGAACTATGTCTGGGTCTTCCTCCCCAGCTGTTTCTGCTCTAATGCTGGTACGACTTGCTCTCAGACTTCTTGCTCTCTGTTTCTCCTTCACCTCTCCTCTCATTCTTCCCATTCTTCTTAAAAGCAGAGCCAGCCAGCAGTGGAGTCAGCTGGGCCCAATCTGCCTGAGCCAGATCCCTTCCAGCTGCTGCTAACTGTCCTGCAGCCCTCTGCTTCTATAAACAGGTCTTTTAGCCTTTTGGGGCTGCCTTTTCCTCCCTCTGCAGCAGCCCTGTGGCCTGACCCTGCCACGTAATCTTTCCTGTAGATATTCCCCAGTAAACCAAAAGTCCAGTCTTGTCTGGCATGTAGTCAGTGTAGTCCTTTGAACATCCAGGTCTCATATCTGTGACATCTTTCCCTTTGAGAGATTACATACAGTCCTGCCCCCCAATAATATATAAATCATTAATACAATGGACTGCAGAGATACTTGCACTTAATTCTGTGTGGTTTCACTCTTGAAACATTGCGAAGGCCAAAAATATAACTAGTTTCAAACAGGCCACCAACAAGGAGGAACAAAGGGAGTAGCTGCCCTGAGCCCAGTGATTCAAAAGGTCCCGGGACTCCTGCCCAGTGATTCAAAAGGTCCCGGGACTCCTGGCCACTGCTGCTGCAGTAGCAATGGCAGAGAAAGCCCCAGGCCCTTTAAATCACCACTGGAGACCCAGCAGCGTGCTCCAAGGGCTGCGGGAGGGGGGAGAGGCATGGTGAGGTACAGTCTGGGCAGCGATGAAGGCTGCCTGCCTGAGGCCCCACCCCATCTGGGAGTGTAGAGTCAGCCTTCCCCAGTTTGCCCAAGGGGTTGGCAATTCTGTCAGCCCTCTGGGTTCAAAAAAGAATTAGATAAGTTCACGGAGGATAAGTACCCACGATGATCATGGATGCAACCCCCATGCTCTGGATTCCCCTAAGCCTCTGACTGCTAAAAGCTGGAACTGGATGATAGGGGTGGATCATTCAATAAATTACACTATTCTTTTTCATTCCCTCTGAAACATCTGACACTGGCCGCTGTTGGAAGACAGGCTGCTGGACTAGATGGACCATTAGTCTGAACCAGAATGACTGTTCTTATGTCCTTATTCCCTAGTGTCGTCTGACAGTATTTGCCCATGTTAACCATACATTTCTATCTTATCCACTATCCTTTCCCCTTATACTTGGGCTAGAGTTTAAGGGCAGAAGGAACCACTAGATCACCTCACCTTACATCCTGTATGTCACAGGCCACTAGCACCACCTGGCATCTGCAACCAAACCCAACACCAGAAATGAGACTAAAGTAACTGAGACTCTCAGAAAATTATGTTAGAATGTACCATGGGCAGAGAATAGAAAGGACCGTGGATGTACCAGCACCTGAGACTAGGGATGTTACATTTCGATTAATCAACTAATCTAGTACTCGATGGAATTTCTATCATTACTCAGTTAGTCGATTGGGGAGGTGCTCACTATCCTGCTGCACTTCTCCCTTTGACCTGTTCAAGAGCTGTCTGTGGCTCTTGTATATTTCAAAGGGAGAGAGACGCACTAAATGTACAAGAGCCACAGGCAGCTCCTGTACATTTCAAAGGGAGAGAGACAGCAGGAACCCACACTAGCCGACTGAAGCAATCCCTGCTGGCACAAGTTCCCCTCTGTGCCTCTTTCTTTGAAATGTACAAAAGCCGCAGGCAGTTCTTGTACGTTTCAAAGGAAGAGGAGCTGCTGATTTAGTTTACATTCAATAAAGTTGGACTGGCACGAGTGGGACTGTTTCAATCCCATCTCGCACCATTTCCCCGCTGCCCTCTGCCTCCCCTGCCCTCTGCAGAGACAGTTCTGGGGGGTAACTAGCTTTTAAGCCGGCTCCCCCCAACACTGGTTCATGCTCCCCCCTTGCTGTCTCTCTCTGATAGAGGCAGCAAGCAGGGAAAGTGACTGACTAGTCGAGTTCCTACTCGACTATCCGATGAGCATTTGCTTATCAGGTAGTTGACTAGTCGACTAGTCTCTCACATCCCTGAGACCCCTGCGGTGACAGGGAAATGATAAAGTGAGAGAGACCCAGATAATCCTGGCAAGTGCCCAGTACCAACATAATGCAGAGGAAAGTGAACCCCACAATCCCCAGACCATTGCTGATCTGACCAGGAGGGAAGTTCCTTCCCAACCCAACAGATAGAGATCAGTTAGACTTTCAGCATGTGAGCAAAAAACAGCCAGCCAGGAGAGAGAGAGAGTGAGTATGCTCAGGGTCACCTCACAGCCCTAGCTCACCCTTCCCGGTGTCCTGACTACAGCCGTGGCCATCCCTGATGCTTCAGAGGAGGGAGATGAAAGACAAGAGTCTCCCACAATACGCTGGGGAGAGGATAAAATCCCTTTCGAAACCTAGCTTGTAGCTGGATGAAAACCTGAAGCATGAACTTTTATTAATATAAGCTGGAATTGTGGCCCACGGTTGTGGAACCCTGCCCACCATCATCACAAAGCAATGCCTTTATACAATTGCACTCATACATTTGTTCGGGTTTTATTAAAGCTAATTGTTAGTTGCCTGTACAATTGATAGGATGCTGTTCCAGAATCTCACCCTCTGGTTTGGAAATTAAAAGATTTCTGCCTGGATTTGTTCATAGACAGTTTACATCCATTTGTTTTTGTGCCAGCATCGTCCTTTCTTTTAAATATCTCTGTTGCAAGCAGGAGGGAAAGGGAATAAGGAACACTGGGTGATACAAGTTTGCAAATAACCTTGGACTAACAAGGATTGGGCCCATGAGGTAACGAGTGCAAATGGCTTTAATTGCTTTAACCTGCTTTGGAAGGAGGGGAAAGGGAGACTCATTCTCACTATCTGCAATCACACTTACAGTCCGATGAAATACAGGCTGAGCGCCAGGCACCAGAAGTTCATGCTGAGGTTTATGCTGTTGATCTCTTCCTGTGTTGACCCCGGAACCCGTTGGCTAGCCAGGTGATCCAAGCAGAGGGCACTATCAGGAGGTCTTGCTTGGTGATCCCCCTTCCGGGTTCTCTCTCTCTTTTATGGATCGATGCTGCATAGGCCATGTGCAGCTTCTGGATCCATAATCCTTCCTTGCTGTCCTTGCTGGGCCGTGTGCACTCAAGTTCAGGTGAGTAAAAGTTCATCACCCATTGCATGTTCATTTCCTACACACACCATGCATTCATTGAGGAAGGGGGAACCATAAGGGGAACTTACAGAACTTAAACTGATAACAATTCAGCTTTATATCAATTATAACTTACAAACAGAGAACAACATCCTTTGCCCTCAACATGCTCCTACAATTTTTTTTCTTTTTTCTCAGAATACACATTTCAGGTAGTTGTTTTTAAAATATATATATGTAGTTGATTGGAAGAAATTCCAGGTAAGCCCTTGTGCTCTTCAGTTTTGCTGATTTCAACTCTTTTTTTTTTATTTTCCATAGCTTCCCCCTTTTGAAATCAAAGCCTATAGTTGACAACCTGATTTTGAGTATCCTTCCATTAAATGTAAACTAAATTAGCTCAATCCAAGAGTATTTTGTATGACAAACTGCTTACTAAAATCAAGTCTAAAATTGTATCTCCCCTTGTTGGTGCAGTGATAGTTTGATAGTTATCTATCGTATGTAAGAATAACTGGGATCTACCAGTACTAGTAGCATTTATTCTCCAATCTATATCTGGGAAGTTAAAGCCTCTCACCATGAGAGAATTCTCAAAAGTATTTCTCTCGCTAATAATATTAGAGTTCTCTATACATATACTTAGAAAAGAACAGCTGTGAGTCTGATAACAGTTGGTAAATATTAACACTCCAGCTTACTAGTGTACTGTTATGTAGGCCTTCCACCTTTTCCCTTGCTTATCATTCCCCAGGCCTTTCCTGGTTCATACCCTAAAAGATCTTATGATTCCTATTATCTGATTTTTCAGGCCAAATTTTCCTTTCTAAATTTTATCCCATCACTTCTAGCTCTAACTCATTTATTACACTTAAATCCTTCTCCAAACATTTGTTGTTTTCCACTGTCAATTTCCTTCTTAGTCATCATCACTCAGTATCTTTTTTTTCTCCTAAGCTATTCCACCTATCTGGTGAAGCTTTTTGGATGGCCTTTGTTTAATATCTTGGCAAAAAGGAGTATCTATGTATAGCAGGGATTGGTGCTCTAGCACTCACTGTGTAATAACCTTACTTGGTAATAAGGTTTCCAGAATTGTATGCATCACTGTGGGCCTTATTCACCATTTGTGCATAATTAATAATCATTTCCTAAGAAAAACCCTCAGCTGAAACCAAGATTTTAACCTAATTTTAACCTAGTCTTGAGTTTTCTCATGTTTTAAAATGATCAGTAAATCCATTTTGGACACCCATGGAAATGGGTGAGAGCTCAAGAAATTCTGCCTACATTCATCAACCATGGTGAACTCAGTAATGTAGACAATAATAAAAAAAATTAAACTGAGTTTACCGCTTCTCATTTGGGGAATATAGAAGTTAGTTTGTTAGTTTACTCACTTCTTTTATTCACCACAACACCACTGAGTGAATGTTGGTCACTGGGGTTATGAAAGTGTCATACTGTTCTCTACACACCAGGCAGTACATACTTTTCATGAGTGAATGTACACTGAAAGGAAGCAGAGTCATTTGATATTTGCAAGAGGAATATTTTACAAACATGTACCAACATCAGGAATGTTGTACCTATTTTCCAACATAGAAAATTACGATGTAATGAGTTGCTCCATTAAAATATTATTTTCTCCTCCGTAATGTTTTTCGGGTTTTATGCAACTGTTGCTTTTCTTTTGGACTTCCCCTTTGGTGTCATGTGGAGGGAAAAGCTGAGCTGAATTGTTCAGCAGCAGGGTCAAAAAGGGAGTTGATGTTTAAGTGTGGTGCTAAAGAACAAATAATAATTTGAGCTATTGGACTTTGAGAAACAAGAGTGTCCTGTAAGACCAAGCACAGGGTTCAGAGTCAGGAGGTCTTCACTGCCTGGTATGGGACACAGCTAAGAATGCTAGTCTCAGGTCAGACTGCCAGAACACAGTGTGCATACCCCAAACTGATGATAGAGTCTCTCATAAGATTTCACCAAGCCAGTAATAAATGTGTGCTTCCAAAATACTATAGTAGCAATTATGAAGTCACAGATAGCCCCCTTCTGGCCTTTAGCCCTACCTGTACCAGCCAGACAAACCAGAATTCTGTCATAAATGCTTGTTAAAACCCAAAGTCACATATATTAGGTTCTTCTAGTTCCAACGAATCAAACACATGGGCCAGGCCAAAATATGCTGGTAGCCAATCCTTTAATAATTAAAAATACAACAAGGAAGAGTTATTAAAAGGTTAAAATGAATAATCATTTCAGAGTTTGTAGATTAGAATAATAGCAGTAATATTAAATCAGACAGTCTGGAGTAAGTCTCTCTGGTTCATGCCAGATATTGGGCTCATCAGTTCATTGTTCAAAACTTTTCTTTGTTAAAATCATAATCCAGAGAGGTGGAACAGATTGGATACAAGGGGATGAGGTCACACTCTCCAGTCAGTGTATATCTCCCCCCTCCCTGGTCCATGTGTCCATGGAGTCAGAGGTTATCTGTTCTATGTGCCTCACTGAGTCATGAGGCATCTATGGTCTACATGCTCTCTGGGAAGGGCCAACTGGAAGAGTTAATTTTCCTCAATTCTCCCATCAACCATGGTTGGTTGGTCTGGATATAAATCTGTCTTGTGACTGCACTTTTTCCATCCCCACTGAAATCTAGTGGGATTTTGCTCAACCTTGTCACAAATCGATTATTCAGTTGTGGGTAGAGACTAAACATGGAAAAATTAATCTCCCAGATGAATTTGGAGAAATGTCAGAGAGATGGAAAACAGACAGTGTTTTACAAACTCTACGGTAATGAGGATTACCCAAGTGAGCCATAACATGACTGTTAAGATTTTGTAAATGGAGAGAAGAAGAATTTTTCAAAGAATGGAAAATGTACTGACTCATTAGTCTCTTGGTTTAGCAATGGAACAAGGGATCCAACTGTGGCTCCCAACTGACAGCCAGGAGAACCAGCAGATCCTAATGTGAGGAGGATAGTATGCTGTACTGCATAAGGTACTAGGATAACTCCTCTACCCGTGCAATAGGAGTCCCAGGAGGATTTGAGAGGAAGGATAGTCTAGAGGTTAGGGCCCTATTCTGAGAGTTCAGTTCCTTGTACCACCTCAGAGGTCCTGTCTGATGTTGGAGAAATCACTGGTGTGACTTAGCTCCCAAGTGCAGCAAGACTTTCCTATTTCCCAGGGGCTTTGTAAAGATAAATACACTACAGATTCAGAAGCTAGAATATTAAAGTAGTAGGGGGCCATATAAGTACCACAGATAGCAGGAATCTCTGAGACACAAAGTCCTCCCACTGAATAGTCTTTCTATACCAGGGGAAGGGAACCCATGGCCCAGGAGCTGGGTCTGGCACCTGGCTTTCTTGGGTCCGGCCCTCCGGGATCTCCCCCCAGCGTCAGGGAGCCAGTGTTGGTGCTCCGACCCTGTGGCTCCCCCCACGGGACTCCCACAGGACGTCAGCATCGGTTTTCCGCTGTGGATTGGGGGAAGCCCTGAGCTTCACGGACTGGAGTTAGGCAAACCGGAGTTGGATCTCACCCTTATTCTGTCTGGCGGAGGAAAGAAATGGTTCCGTGCACTGCCATACCCGCTTTCTCTCCCCCTTGTTGGAGAAATGGCAGCGCTGCCTGGAGGATTCCCCCAGCTGCTCTGATTGGCTGTAATCACAGCCAATAGGAGCAGAAGGGGAGGTGCCTGGGAGAGGTG
This sequence comes from Pelodiscus sinensis, assembly GCF_052426305.1. Classification (NCBI taxonomy): domain Eukaryota; kingdom Metazoa; phylum Chordata; order Testudines; family Trionychidae; genus Pelodiscus; species Pelodiscus sinensis. Next base: position 166,503,351 of record NC_143053.1, read on the forward strand.
AGGGATACAGAGCCATGTGCATCCCTGAGGAGCTATGCCAGGTAAGCTCCCTGCCTCCATCGCCCAGATTGTGCATCTCCCACTCCCCTCCCACCCAACTCCCCAGCCCAGCCCACTCCTGCACCCTACTGTCCACCCCGACCATGCACCCCACTTCACTCCTGCACCCTCTCCTGCCCAGACTCCCCACTTGCACTTTGCTCCTGCACCCTACCGCTCCCCCAGGTCCCCACTCTCAGCCTGCTTTAGCACCCTCCCATACTCACCAAACTTCAACCCACTCAAGCACCCTCCCTCCTGCCCAGAACCCACACTCCAAGCCCACTTCGAGGCAGCCCTCTCTCACACACTGAACCTCTCATTTTGGCCCCAGCCCAGAGCCTAAGGGGAGGCCACAACATCTACTAGCCCAGCCCCGCCTAGGATCTGGTGGGGTGGGGGAATGTGGGGAGTGTCTTTCTGTTTCTCACTAAAGGGCCAGGTCAATGGGATGGTTTTTCTGTGGGTCAGCAGTCCCTGTCCCAAAAAAGGTTTCCCACCCTTGTTCTATGCATTGCCCCCACTCAGGGTTGTGCCTCAAAGTATGATCTAGACCTGAATATTTCACCATACATGTAATTCTAAGTGGGTTCTTTGCATTTAATATTTAACAGATCTTGTGATTAAAAAGCACCCTTTCTCATCTTAGGGACACTAATAATGACTGAATGATGAAAAGCTGTTTTCAAGCAGTTACTTTTTCAGCTCTTAATTTCCTCTCTCCTGACAAATATTTTTAGAGAGCGATTTCAAGCAGATTCCAAGAAATGAAGCAATGCACAAGACATGACTATTTAAATGACCAGCAGTTTTGGACTGTTGATGCTTTTTTTTTTTCCATGGGGGGGGGGGGATTCTTTGGCAGATGAAGTAATTGACTAAAAGCATTTCATTGTGGCTCAACTTTTAAAGGAGTTGTAGTGTTGGAACATGCTACCGTGTCACATTTTTCCTTTAATCCATTCATAATAAACTGTCCTCCAAAATATGCCATTCTTTTGTTTGAAAAGAAAATAAACATCTAGGAAAAAATATAAGGTCATGTTCACAACGGGAGTAAATCTGTGTAGCCTCACTCATATTAATATGACAATGCTGATTTACTCCAGTTGAGGATTTAGCCCTACTGTCTTTCTTCCAACTACAAAAATGTAGTAATGTATCCAGAATTATTTATTGACTGGGATGCTGGTAGAATAAGTGCAAATGCAGCATAAATCATGATTTCTTTACCAAGATACAGTCCTGTGGTTGGTGAGGAAGTGAGTTTTCCAGTTGGAAGATATAGTCCATGCTCTTAAATGTTTTATTTTTTTAAAATTTTTTTTCCCTTTAAAAGGGCAATGAATGCTTCAGGTAAAATTAGTGTGACTAAATTAATATAACTTGTTTGGAGTATTGCCTATGACTGCCTTTTGTTTGACCAGTGGATACCAGAACAACAAACTTCAGGCAAAAGTTGTTGCCCTAACTGTGTGGCTGCCCTAACTGTGTGGCTGCTCTTCACTTCAACATTTTGTTCTTTCTGCTTGCTTGAGTCTCCTATTGTCATGAACAGGAGGTGGTAGCAAAGATGAAAGTAAGCCTGTAGGGTGTGGGAAGCCATACCAGCAAGAAAGAGAGTGGCAAGCTCTGGTATACCATACTGGCTATTTATAGCCAGTACAGCATATTGGAAAGACACAGTACTGCTCCCATCCACTCTCCGGAGCTTCTTTTCCTCCAGCTCCCTCTGTACAACAGCAGCTCTGCAGGACAATGGTGAGGGGAAAGAGGAGTGGGAGTGTTATGCCAGCTGGAGGAGCTGCCAGCGTTCTGCTCCTTCCTCCATGTGCTGGAGCAATTGATACTGTCCTCTGGCAGGGCTTGTGGAAGGGCAAGGGGTAGAGCTGGGGTTCTGCTCCTTTCTGCTTACAGAGGCAGAGTTCAGAGAAAGCAGCAGAACTGCCAGCAGCTCCTTCAGGTGTCATACTGCCCAGGTAACAAGGTATGGGGAGAGGAAGAGAGTGACTGTGATATAAAGCACTTTAAGGCCACGTCTTCAGTTGCTGTGCCGGACATCGATCTTCTGGCGTTCAATTTAGAGGGTCTAAAAAAGACCCACTAAATTGAATGCTGAGGGCAGTCTCTATCAGCACTGGTACTCTTGGCAGTTGTGAGGAGTAAGGGAATCCGACAGGAGTGTTTGCTCCCATCAGCCTCCTTCTATGAAGATGGTGCCAAGCTCGGCTTAAAGTAAGCTGGCTCCAGCTATGTATTTTACATATTTTACATAGCTGGAGTTGGGTACCTTAACCTCACCTTCCAGCTTTAGTGTAGACTTGGTCTAAGAAACATGGTGTTACTGGATGTCTAAGATTTTAGAACAGTTTGTGGGGCAGAGTTTAAAAGATGTGCTTGACAGTAGCAGTTGCAGCTGGAATTAGAGATTGAATCCAACAATGAAGTGAGGCTAGAAATAGCTTGCGAATAAGATTCTGCTGCATTGTCACCTCATTTTTGCTGTTTGGTTTTCTTGTTGCTCTCAATCAGTTAACAAGTGTGATGTGTTAATTTGAATCTGGAGGAGTAGTAATTATATGCACCAGAAAGATCTCAGAGCTAAGCAGTGTGGGTCGGAGCAGACCCCTGGAGAAAAGTAATGATGAAACAGTATGAAGAGGAGGGAAACCATTCAAATGGGAAAAAAGAATAGCACTGTTTTCTGATGAACTACTTACCTTTTCTCTGCAACAGATCAGTGTGGCCAAAACAAGAAGGATATGGGATTGCAATAAGCTGCATATTTCACATAGTGAAAGGTGTAAAAAGCAAATTCCTACATTGATAATCTTGGAACCCTATCAGGGCAATAAGAGAGCCTGGCAATGGGCCAGCCAAACAATGGTACCATGATCCATGTTGAGACTAGAGGGTCTCAGAGGAGATGGTATCTGCATTAGGCTGGGTTCTATAGAATTGGAATGTTGTGCTTGTTTTTGAGAGGTTGCCCTCATCAGACCCCTCTCCTCCCCCAATGGTCCAGCATAATATGTCATCTCCATAGCTCTTCCAACATATTTGCATTCACTTTTTCCCTTGTGTGCATTTCTGAGCGAGGGGTGAGAATGGATTAATTGAGTGGAGCGAAGACCAACAGAGACCATCTTCTGTTGTATTTGCACCTTTATTCTCTTCTTTCAGTGAATTGATCTGTACAGTATGTCTCCTTCATTAATAAAACAGGACAGAGACTTGAAGGCCTGATTCTAAGGATTTGCTTAACATCAAACCCACTGATCCAGAAGGCTGGTTAAACAATATTCCTAAGAAAACTTCATAATGAAGCTGAGAATAAATTTGCAATTTATACTGAAAGATTGGCTTTTATAGCTTTTGTGAAGAAAGTCCATGAATCCTTTGCTCTGAACAGTTATTTAGGACAGCTAGGCACAGAAAAAAAATCATAAAGTTGAGAAAAGACAAGGTTGCTGCTAAGTGGATATTCTATAAAGCTATTGAATCTGCAGTATTTGGTATAACATATACAAATACATAGTTGGAGTGGGAAAAATATGGACTGTGTCACCTGAACCCAATTACATCTTTGGGGGTTCATGCCCTGTTGATTCTGAGACAAATTCTGTGAAACACCATAGAACTCTATCGGCTTGTTTCTCCTGTTCTCATTTAGACTAGTGTAAGTAAGGGTATGTCTACACTGCAAAGTTAATTTGAAATAACAGATGTTATTTCAAATGAACTTTAATAGCATCTGTATATGCAAACCACTATTTTGAAATTAAGTGGAAATAGTGGAGCGCTTAATTCAAATTTGGTAAACCTCATTCTATGAGAAGTAATGCCAATTTGACATAGCTATTTCGAATTAAGTGCTGTGTAGACACTTTAATTCGAAATAGGAGGCCTCCAGCCCTTCCCAGGGAGCCCTGGTGGCTACTCTGGGCACAACCAGGAAAACTTACTCTCCTCTCCCCCAGTCCTGGAGCCATTAAAGGGGTAGACCCTGGCCACAGTGCCTGTGCCACCTCCAAGCCTGCCAGCCCAGAGCCAGCAGTGGCCACCAGGGCCCCTGACCCAGTGGCCCCAAAACATGAGCCAGCAAGTCACTGGCAACCAGAACTCCACCGCTCCCCAGGAGCAGTCTGCCAGCTCCCAGGAGCCTGACAGGGGCTGGAGAAGGCGGGTGTCTTCCTGGTCCAGGGTAGAGATCATGGACCTTCTTCAGGTTTGGGGGGGATGACCCCAAAGTCCATGACCTCTGCACTAGATGGAGGAATTTGGCTGTCTCTGGCAGGATAGCTGCCAGCCTGGCCACCAAAAGCCACATACGAACCCAGGAGCAGGTTTGCATAAAAATCAAGTTGGTCTGGTGAGACCCTGAGCCCTGAGCCCTGAGCTTCCCCTCCCCCTTCTTCTCCTTGCTTCCCCCTTCCAGCTCCCTCCTCCCAGGTTTCCCCCTCCCCTCTCCCACCTCCTTTTCCCAGTCTCCAGAGGTTCAACCCCCCTCCTCAGTTTTGTTCTATAATCTCAGTTTCTATTTTGAACATGTGTCTTTTGTTTGACATCAGGAAGGGGAGCTAGAGAGGGATAAGTGGAAGGAGGTGAGGGAGGAATGGGGCACGAGCCCCCGGTGGGAAGGACCGGGGTGGCTCTGAGGGCTCCTCACAGTGGACGCTCTCCCACAGGGCCTCCTGGATCCTGACAGCCCCCTGATGGCCCCGCCAGATGGCTGCCTGCAGCAAGTGCAGCCGGGCTGATGGCAACGACCCCACGAGACGCACAAGCGGGCCCAGGGGCAGCTCTGGCACTATGTGGCCGAGTGCTTTGCTGTCCCTCATTGAGGTAGACAAGGAAGCGGGGAACCCTGAAAACTATCTGTTCGGGGTGGGGGTAGGATCCCTTTAAGCACGAAGCTCAGTTAGCCTCAGGCAGCAGCCCCATATACTAAGTCCTAACCTGATGCCCTGCCGACACTGGTTCCGGCCAGCCTTAACTTCGGTTCAGGGTCCACTCAGTGTGGATGTGCTATTTCGAAATAGCAAAACACTATTTTGAAACCCAATTGAGTTGTCCTGATGTAACAACAGTGCAAGAAAAATCAGGCCCACCAGGTGTCTGTTAGGACAGACCTTGGCACCCTGAGTCTATTCAACTCTACTTCCTCCATATTGAAGCTAATAATATTTCTGCTTCAATAGTTCTTGGTTTAAAGTTAAGTAAAATGCACTGAAATTTCAGACAAGGCTTGATTCATACTTTACAATAGAAATGTAACTCTATCCTTTGAGAGCAGATTTTCTATGGCACTTTTTGACAGTATATGTAGGAGCGAAAATAGAATGTGAAGGTGTGCAGTACCAGTAGCTCGTGTCAATTAAATATTCAGTACCTTTTATTTCACTTGTGTCAGTGATTTCCTCAGCCAGGCTTCAGTGGTTTCAAAAGTGCAAACCTGCTCTTTCTTCCCCATTTGCAGAACCACTGGGACCTGAACTCAGCTTGCTCTTTGAGTTAGCAGCTGTTTAAATCGGAGAAGGCATGTAGCTGATTGAATCACCTGTCATATTGATTTATTGAGCCTAAAGGTCACTTTGTTTCTGACTTGTAAGTGATTTTCTTCAGATAAAAATGTGAAAAAAGAAATTGCAGGGTTCCTTTTAATATTATCTTTACTCATTATTTTAACCCTTTTTTCTTAAATAAAAAAAAAAGTCCAGTGGAGATGACCATTGTACCATACTAACAGTATCGATGGGTTGCTTGCTGTTGACGAAAAGCTTTACAAAGCTTTTGGATGGCAGGATGGTAATAAGGGCTTCCGACTTAGGGTATGTCTACACTGCCACCCTAGTTTGAACTAGGGTGGCTTATGTAGGCATTCGAAGTTGCAAATGAAGCCCGGGATTTAAATATCTCGGGCTTCATTTGCATCTTGCCGGGTGCCGCCATTTTTAAATCCCCGTTAGTGCGGACTCCATGGAGAAGGTAGTTCGAATTAGGCTAATTCGAACTACCATTACTCCTTAGTGATTTAGCCAGTACCACATCCTTTGACTGAGTTTTAAAAAGCGTTCTTTGAACTGTGCCTTTCAGTGGGCCAGATTCCATGAGGAATACCACCTAATTCGAGGGCTTTATTCCAGAATCCTGTTTCACTGTCGCACGTAGACATGGGCAGTTACTTCGGGCTAGTCAATTTCTAAAATGGCGACCGGCCGAGAACATGCAAATCAAGCGCAGGATATTTAAATCCCGGGCTTGGTTTGCAATTCCGGTTGCCCTCATTAGCCTCCCTAGATCAATCTAGGGGGCTAGTGTAGATGTACCCTGAGTAACAGAGAGAGAATCTGCCTGTATATGATCACACTGACCTAACATACAACGTATTACTGCTGTAATACAAGTAATATGTTTTATCAAGTGGCAAAATGCGGTTTCTGATATTTTTCTATTAAAATAATAAAATTAAAAGTGCAATTTAAAATAAGCATTTTTCATTTGGGTAGTCCAGTAAAATCGGTAGGAGTTGTGTGTCTCATCTCAGAGCAGAATTTGGCTTGATCAGCTTTTCTGGTTTTATTCATTTTAGAGGATTTGCTCATGCCTTTCATTCCTTCTTCACCAGTGGCTTCAGACTAGGAATGCTGCTGATCACTTGGGTAAGATGGAGAGAAACCCTGTGAAGCAGCACAAATGCTTACTTCACCTTTGAACCCTAGGTATAAGGTGCATCAATTTCAACTTCTATTTTTGCTTAAGTGAAAAGTTGCTCTATCACCAGACTTCCTTGCTCTTTGCTGAACAAAACAGAAACCAGGGGCATTCTGGGGCCATTGTCTAAGCAGGAATTTTCAAAATACCTAGAAAGGTTCTAAAGGAAGACAATGGAGAGCTGACACCAGCTCCCTTGGGCACAGTCTCACACAATTTACACAACCAATCCTACCACAATTCTGCTATAAAGTCAGAATTTCTTCCTTTTCTCACCCACAGAATTTTTTCATAGACCAACCAGCAATCCTTCCACAGTTCAGAAAAGTGTCAGTCAAAATAGACAAACAGATGAGGTCCAAAATCAAGAATACCACACAAGTGAAAATCTAGCTAAAACACGGATATCTTTCATTAAAAATGAGCTACTCAAATAATAGACTTGAGAGTCACAAAGTTTCACTGCTTCCATGTTAGGCAAATCTAACCGCAAATATCCAACCACAGTTTCACAGGGGCTGGGTCTAGAGCATTTGCTACGGCTCTGAAGCTCTGCTTGAATTTGCTCATAAATCAAACCAGCTATCTGGAATAATTCAGACAAAATCTGAAGGACTCCCTCTCTTCACATGTCCTTGGATATCTCAGAAGAGTTTCAAATGTTTCAAATGTCACTTTTGAAGGGTTATATGCAAGTGTGCATTCAGACAGTAAATAGATTACCTTACGTGCCTGGTTAAGTTGACAATTGGCCTTTTAAAAAAGTAATTTCAGTCCAGTCCCGCTAGCCTTATTCACATGAATAGGCTTGTTGACTTTAGTAGGACTATCTTTGTGAAGTATCATTTGAACAATCAGGCCCTTTATCTTTTTGAACAAAACCTTGATCTTTGATTGCCCAGTTAGGGATGGATTCTAACATAGCTGTCTTGAATTCAAAACGTTTAAGATGTCAGTATTTGTCCTGGGCATTATAGTGCAATCCAGTACAATTCATTTGTTTCAAAGTCTTGAAGGGCTGTGCATCTTTAGTTCAGAATAGACACAAACAAATCAATTCTTTTTACTCTAAGGCTTCATAAGGGTACGTCTACACTAGCCCTCTAGTTTGAACTAGGGAGGCTAATGAGGGCGACCGAAATTGCTAATGAAGCACGGGATTTAAATATCCCGTGCTTGATTAGCGTGTTCCTGTCTGGTCGCCATTTTGGAAACTGACTAGCCCAAAGTAACTGCCCGTGTCTACACGCGGCAGAGAAGCAGGATTCCAAGATAAACCCCTTAGTTCGAATTAACTGTTACTCCTCATGGAATGAGATTTAACAGTTAATTCGAACTAAGGGGTTTATCTCGGAATCCCGCTTCTCTGCCGCGTATAGATGCGGGCAGTTATTTCGGGCTAGTCAGTTTCCAAAATGGCGACCAGCCAGGAACACGCTAATCAAGCACGGGATATTTAAATCCCGTGCTTCATTAGCAATTTCGGTCGCCCTCATTAGCCTCCCTAGTTCGAACTAGGGGGCTAGTATAGACATACCCTAAAAGGCCAGCCCTGGGCCAAACAAAAGGAATGCATTAACAGAAGTGTTGTGAACAAGACACGAGAAGTCATTCTTCCACTCTGCTCTGCACTGATTAGGCCTCAGTTGGAGTACTGTGTCTAGTTCTGGGCACCACATTTCAAGAAAGATGTGGAGAAATTGGAAAAGATCCAAGGAAGGGCAACAAAAATGATTAAAAGCCTAGCAAAGATGGCCTATGAGAAAAGACTGAAAGAATTGGGCTTATTAGTTTAGAAAAGAGAAGACTGAGGGGGAACATGATATCAGTTTTCAGGTATTACAAAGGGGAGGGAGAAAAGTTGTTCTCCTTGGCCTGTGATGATAGGACAAGAAGCAATGGGCTTAAATTGCAGCAAGGGAGGGTTAGGTTGGACATTAGGAAAAACTTCTCAAATGTCAGAGTTGTTAAACACTGAAATAAATTACCTAGGGAGATTGTAGAATCTCCATCACTGGAGATATTTAAGAGCAGGTAGGCTAGACATCTATCATGGATAGTGCTTGGTCCTGCCATGAGGGCAGGGGACTGGACTTGATGATTTCTCAAGGTCCCTTCCAGTTCTAGTATTCTATGATTGTATGATTCTGTATGTCATTGGATACTCAGTGAAGGGGCTCAGTGAAGATCTCTGATCAATTTGTAGCTGTGGTCAAAAAAGCAAACAATATGTTCATAGATTTTTAAGACCTGAAGGGACCATTACATCATGTTGTCTGACCTGAAATATACCACAGGTCATAGAATTTTATCCAGCCACTATTGTATGTGATCCAATAACTTGCGTTTGACTAAAGAATATCTTCTAATAAAACCTCCAGTCTTGATCTGAATACCTCAAGAAATGGAGAGTCAACCACTACCTGGGGTTGTTAATACCAATAATTAATCACAGTTAAAAAATTGTGCCTAGTTTCTAGCCTGAATGTATCTTGCTTCCAGCCATTGATTCATGTTATGCCTTTTTCTGCTGTATTAAAACTGCCCTTTAATATCTTTTGCATTTGGATGTATTAAAATGCATTTCTTTTCATGGCCAAGCATTGTGGTTCACTCTGTACGACTGCCTTGCCATTGTCATTAGTTCCCACTCCTCCAATCTGTGTCATCACATATTTTATCAGTAATGATTATATATTTACTTTCAGATAATGTCATAAAAATATTGCATGGCATCAGGCCCAGAATCAATGTCTGTGGAACTTCTTTGGAAACACCCTCATTCAATGATGATTCTCCACTGTGAGCAACGTTTTTAGGGAAGCTGTCTCAGTTATTAATCCGTTTACTATGTGCTTTATTTATACTTCACGATGCTAACTTTTTAAGTCAGAATGCTGTGTGGGTTATAAAAGTCTAAGTATATTATATGAACAAAGGAAAAACTTAAAAAACAACAAATAGTCTAGTAGCATCTTAAAGAGTAACAAAACATGCAGATGGTATCGTGAGCTTTCATGGGCAAAACCCACTTCTTCAGATGACCGGAGTATAATAAGTCCAGATCCAAGAATAAATAAGGAAGGGGAGGAGGAAGGAAGAAAAAAAGAGATAGCGAATAGATAGTTCAAATAGTTACAAGAGGCTGTTAAGAACCCTTAGCACCTATATTTGTTTGTTTGGTTGGTTGGTTAAATCATTAAAAGGTAGAAGATAGGGTGCCAGCCATCCTATATCCTGGTTAAGACCATTTGCATAAGAATTAAACTTGTGAATGAAGTTAAGTTCCAATCCTTCTCTGTGTATTTGGCTTGTGGAATTGGTCTGAAACAAAATGGTAACTTGGAGATTCATTAATGAGTGTCCAGGAAGACTAAAGTGTTCTCCAATAGGTTTTTGTGTATTGCCTTTTCGGATATCTGATTTGTGTCCATTAATTCTTTCCAGTAGAGATTGTCCAGTTTGGCCAATATACATTGCAGTGGGGCATTGCTGGCATTTGATGGCGTAGATCACATAGTGGATGTGCAAGTAAATGAGCCTTTAATTTGGTGGCTGATGTCATTGGGTCCAGTGATGAAATCGCTGGTACAGATGTGTGGGCAGAGTTGTCATCAGGGCTGATTGCAGGGGTGGGTTCCTGGATGATTATGATGGAAGTGTGTTGTGTGGTTATTAGAAAGAATTTGTTTGAAGCTAGGGGGTTGTCTGTAAGTGAGAATTGGCCTTTTCCCCCAAGGCCGGTGAGAGTGAGGGGTCATTTTCCAGGATAGGTTGTAGATTGTTGATAATGCATTGGAGGGGTTTAAGTTGTGGTTTGTAGGTAATGACAAGTGGAATTCTGTTTTCTCTTCTGGGCCTGTCTTGAAGTAGTTCATGTCTGAGTACTTTTTTGGCTCTGTCGATCTGTTTTTTCAGTTCTTTGGGTGGGTATTTCAGTTTTAAGAATGCTCTATATAGGTCCTATAGGTGTTTGCCTCTGTCTGTGGGATTGGAGCAAATACAGTTGTATCTTACAATACAATAGATTGGGAAATGTGTCTGAGATGAAAGCTAGAGGCATGAAGGCAAGTGTAGCAGTCAGTAGGTTTCCGGTATAGGGTGGTGGAAACCAAACAATGGAGGTGCAAATGGTTCTTAACAACCTCTTGTAACCATTTGAACTATCTACTCACTGTCTCTCATTTTCTTCCTCCGCTCTCCTTTTTCCTTCTCCCTTCACCCTTTCTTCCTTACCTTATTTATTCTTGGATCTGGACTTATATTCCAGTCATCTGATGAAGTCGGTTTTGCCCACAAAAGCTCATGATCCCATCTACATGTTTTATTAGTCTTTAAGGTGCTACTAGACTATTTGTTGTTTTTTAAGTTTTTCTTGTTACGGACTAACTCGGCTATATGAAGCTATATGAACACAGTTATCTTTATCAATCAAATCTGTAATTTTATGAGAAAATGAAATTTTCTTATGTTGGGACAAAAAGTTGAAATATCAAATCTCTTCACAAAATAAAATGCAAAAAATTTCAATCTGGAAATGTCTTATGGGAGTTGAAATTGAGGTGCATCATATTCCATTCCATGAATTCCCTGTCCAGATTACATCTCCCATCCATGTGAAACACCAGGCCACTCCATCAAAGGGGAAATGGCATTGCAACATAACCCTACCAGGGAGGCTGGCCTGTCATTAAGAATGGAGTCATTAGGCATCCAAATACAAACTCCCATTGGGAAATTGTCAGCCGACGGTCAGGGCAGTGAGTCCCTTATGACCGGCTGAAGTTCTTTTAAATTGTGCTTGGTTCTGTTACAGCAACTGAAGGAGTCAGGTTAAAGCTTAAACAGTTACTATTTATTGTTACAGGGTAAACTTAGTTGTTAAATGCTACTACTGTGTTACAGATAACACAGACACTACAAAGGACAGGACAGAAATTACACTAATAAGTCACTTACAGGTACCATGAAACCCTTTGGTTCTCTGAGCTCTTATTAAATGCATGCAAAATAGACACATAGCAGGTATATATTCTCACCCCTGCGTTCCAGACTTGGCGTGGCCAGCGTCTTTCTCTCAATCCCTCGGGAAAAAGTAGGGCGAGGTTGGGCGTCCCACAGACCTCGGGAGACAATCAATACCTGCCAGCAGGTATAGATGATTGGAGCTCAAATGGAGTGGGCTGCTGAACCTCTTTTATACCCCTTGGGTCATGTAGGCTTCTTCCTGGTTTCAAGTGGCCAATTAGGAAAAATGGCTTTGAACACCAAGTTTCCCACGAAGGGTGCAAAGCATAATTTACACCTGGGAAAAATGCAGACAATGGGCACCTCTGGTATGTGATGGGCAAAGATTCCTCTCCTGGGACAGTGCAGGCGTGTCAATTACTGGTACTAGCCATCAGGGCGACGGGAGGCCCCGGGTCATCAGCTAGCCCATTTACTGTCTGGTTTCTGTTTATGGTAGAGTCAGGGACAGGCAGCACACCTGAGTTCCCAGGGCATCAAAGGCTGACTGCCTTTCTCTTGCTCTCTGGGTGGGGGGGGAACAAGATGGGGTTTGTGGAAAAACAAGATGGGGTTTGTGTCTGGCTACAGCAATGCACCAACAAAGGGAAAACATTTTAATGCTGAACTGACTCAAGCAAAACCTTTTGAGTATGTTAAACAAACCAAAGGATTTCAATTCAGTTCACACTGGCCTCAAAATGAAATATTTTAAGGGGTTTTTCCCCATGGAAAAGCAAAATATTTTAGTAACATAAAAAATGTGGATTTAGTCCTGAGAAAAGCAGCTATTTAGTGTGAGTAAGGGAATCATAATCAGATTCTGGGCTCTCTCATTTTTAGTCTAGACACTAAGAGGTGTGGGAGAGATGCCCTTCTTGCTTTTTTCCTTGTCTTAAAGGATCTGTACTTTCTTGCATTACACATATCCTGATTACAGAACTGATTCTCCTCTCTTCATTTTTCTCTATTTTGTCCAATTTCCACCTTTTCCTGCAGCTTGTGTCTTCCATCTTTTTGATGAGACATCAAAGGAAAAGGAACCTGTAGAGCGTGGTTCTCTGCTGTGCACCAGTTGTCTGCTTTCAGAGTTTGCAGAGGAGCGAGAAGGATAGGAAAAGCTGTTCTTCTTTCTGCTTGAGGGGAGCTTTCGACAGTTTTATTGCTTCCAGTCATTCCTCCTGGTTTTAATTTAGCAGAGTTGCAGAACGGGCATTCTGAGTGGCATCATCCATCTCCAAGCCTGCAGAAACTCCATTCTGCTTTCCCACATGAGCACTAATGCAACTCATTGTTCGTTTCCTGGCTCCAAATTTTCTAGCACCTCAGGGGACACAGGCCTATCCAGAAGTTATGCCAATAGGAAGTTAAGAGAGTAATTCAGAGGGAGGCTTCCCATCTCACAAATGTATAGCATCCATATGGATTCTGGGATGTCTCAGTGACAAGAGCAATGTATCTGCTCTTTCTCTCGCAGGAGAGATCCTTTTCAATGCAGAGTATGACGCTGTTACATTTCTTGGGTGGGTGCCAAATGTATCTCCTGATGCAGGGCAGGAAATGAGGTAGGCTTTGATTTCATACCAGTATTATATACTGTCCACATAAGCTTTATTGTTTTATTTAGGTTTCCTTAAAAAGCCTTTTAATGAACATTTTTCTCATAGGTGCAACTGACATGGCACCTGCAATGCAACCATAACGTTGCCTTAACATACAATGATATGACTTGGTGATGACAGACTATTCATCAATACAAGGGCCTAATGCATAAGAAAATCCTACTTCTATCTTGATGAGAGCTTCCTCGAGCCCAAGTCCAGGCATGTTGGAATCAACTGGGCTACTCAATCGTTCCCTGGACAAGTTGTGCAGGGATTATATGGAGATAGATTGGTACAGACCATGGCCCAGTTTACTGGCTGAAATTTCTGAGCTAGGACTGGTGTAGGCCAGCAGTAAATGAATGCTTCCTTGAAGCAAGGAAGAAATAGGGAATGTGTGCTTTTCATTCATGACACCACCTGGGCAGTGTTCCCTGTAAGCTGAGCACTTGTGCAGCCATTCAGAAGAGAGTCACGTGTCATCCAGCTGATTAACAGAGCACCCACAGCTTGATTTCTGTTTTTACTGGTGGTACATGTTCACACATGCCTCAATATGCATAAAAATATTCCGCACATGGATGGAAAAAATTAAGGGGAACATTGCTCCCAGGATTCTTGATGGCATTATGCAGTTTATGCGTTATTTCACCTTTTCTTGGGGCTGAGCCTAATGTCAGTATCTAGTCTATGGTTAATGCAAGACTCTGTTCAGTCATAGATTTTTTTGTACAAATTTCTCATCAATTTCAGTGGAAGTTCTGTATCTGGACATACAGTAAGATACTGCTGAGAGTGTGCACATGGTTTTAACTAGGGCTGAAAATATGTAGTGTGGCAGGGTAACTCAACTCCTGGGTCCCAGTACTCTGCTCAGTCCTTCATCGGGCAGTCTCAGTACCATGCTATTAGCCCTTCGTAGGATTTAAGCTCTGATCCCTCAGCCACAAAGGATATTGGGGCCAGTGTCCCGGGGTCAACCTGGGCTGCCAAAACAGTCCTTTCCAGCTCTCAGCTGGGTTCTCAGGCTGCCAGGAAAAGTTGGGCCTATAACCCCTGTTTGGCGCACCGCACACCCACTTTGCTATCTCTGACAATGTTCCTGTTACCTTTCTTAGCCTCCCCCGCCCCCAAGGAGAGCTTCCTTTTAAAAGGCTCCAGGGCAGCCTCAGCTGGCTCTGATGGATTTACAGCAGCCCTATCTCCTTTGCTCCTGATTTACCAGGGCTGTTGCTGCCTTAGAGCTGCCTTTCTATCTATTATAGTCCTCCAGCCTGATCCTGTCACAGTAAGTCTTATGATAAACATGGCAAGGAATATATGGCTAACTTAGGATGAAGTGCAAGCTTAAAACTGGGCTGACTGTGTCAGGTGGGGGTCACTGCAATTTTTTTGTCACAAAAATAAGAGTGAACTGCAGGGTCAATGATAAATATTTTGAGGACACAAGGGCACCAATAGCAAGAAAATTTGAGTACTGAGAAACAGTGCCTTCTCTCAGCTATTGCCAAAGGCCTAATTAATAATACATACAACTGTCACTATGATACTCCCCCTTCTCCCTCCCCCCCCCCCACTAGATCCTACAGCATTATGGTAGCACAAAAATCGAGATGTGATTTCCCTCATACATTTCTTGTTCACAGAAGCACGTCTGCAGAAGGAAGAGTGAGTGAGCGTACCGCCCCCACCCCCACACACACATTTGGCTTTAAATTCCTTGGTGAGTGTGTATTTGCAGCACAAGATTAATCAGAACTGACTTTGAGCTGGGTGGGGGGTTGACAGTCTATATTCTTAACTATGGATTTCTTTGTCTCAATAAGGAGGAATGTGAGTCTCAGCGTGAAGTGGTCTAAACATTTTATACCTAATTCAGAGAAAACAGAGAACCTCTTCAAGTATACACTAGACAGGAATTGCTGGCTGATGTTCTTCCTACTTTTAGCCCTGCTACATTTACAATCTTTCCTGTTAATGCCTCATATAGAATATCAGTTCTGACTCTGAAAAGACAGAATATAATGGTATCTGCCATCACATGGGGTCTAGACTACAAGAGAGGTTTCAGGGAGACTTGTTCAGTTCTAGACAAACTTGTGCATTCTTAGTTTTTTAAGATCACAAGGGATTTCTGTGATTGTCTAGTCTTCTACTTAATACAGGATGTGGTTTTTCACTTTGTAATTCCCTCCTCCTGTTTGGTAACAGATCATTTGGCTAGGGCATATCTTGATTCAAAGATGCAAGCAATAAGAGTTTTTCTTAAAGTGAATGTTTCAAATACAAGATTGTACAAGATACAAGTTAAACAAGGAAGACGTATATCCAGGGTCAAGCTTGGGTTATGGGGAAATGCAAGTATCTGTTTTTGTAGGGTTAACAAGATACATAGCTTGCACAACCTGCATTGTCTCAGTGTAAGGCGGGTGGTTTTTTGAAGAGTCAGTGAATGTGTCCTTGGGATGCTACCCATAAGGGTATAAAGTCACAGTCAGTGGCAGTGAAGTGGTGGAGTGCATCCCATAGAGGAGTTTGTCTCTTGGTCTGTTGGTGTCTTGTGGGTCTTTGGTGAAAAGATACATAGTCTGTCAAGGAAGGAAGCAGATGATGTCCCTAGTCATGTCTCTCATCTGCAGTCTCGTGTGTCTGTGTGTCTTGTTGGCGATCTCAAGCGCTCATCCTGGTACTGTCGGTGGCCCATGACATGCTCAGTGTAGATGACCCTGGACGGCGTGTGATACCATCAGCTACCTCGTGAGCCAGGCGTAGCACTGACCCATGCCACACGCCTCACTGGCTCATTGGGAGGGGTGGTCCCATGTGCCCAGGGCCCCACAAGGAGGGCACGAGTCAAGCACCTGCCAGAGGCCCTCCAAGCTGTTGGTGTCCAGGACCAGGTTGTTTATGTAAGCCAGGATGCTGATTCTCTTGCTGTGAAGATTGAACCCAGCCAGTCCATGGGAGATGGCTCGGAGGAGTGGTTCCATTGCCAGGATGAATATGATGGGGCTGAGAGGGCAGCCCTGCTTCATGCCACAGAAGATGGAACAGTTGAGAGATACTGAGGTGAGCAAGTACTCAATCAGCACAGGATGTAAAAAGTCCAGTCAACTATAGAAAGGAACCTGAATATTCAGAGGGCCCTGCTTTGGCTGCTGAATCTGACCATGCCAGCTGGAGCCTCTGGTTAGCTACTCACCATAATTTTCCCCTAACGTCACTTGCTATAGGGGGAAGAACTTGGGGGCACCACCTAGACTCTAGTCCAGAGTGGGGTACTGTCTCCTTTGCACACTATGGGGTCTGCTGGGGACACAGGTGGCCACATTCTACCCCCTCTTCCAATGCCACAGCTTATGCTATGTGCTCCCACTACTTTTTTTTAAACATCTATTCTCTGTTCCTCTTATTTGGAGGAGCAGTTTCTCTTCCTCCCTCCCCTCCTCCCTCTTCCTCACCCAAATGTTACAAAGTCCTTTGTTGTATGCAAGCTAAATAACTTCATGACAGCTGAATCCCAATTCTGTGTCAGTGAAAAAGCAGAGGCAATTTCCCCCTAACAAAGTATATCCCACATGATGCATAAACCAGGGAGGAATAATTCCTTAAGCATGTTTTTATAAATCAGAAAAGAAAATCCAGTCCAACCCAACCACCTTCCCCTCCAGTATATAGTGTTTCTTTTAAGTCCCTCTCCCAAGACAGCTTAAGAATTGCTGATATTTGGAGTCCTCTCTGTACTCATTCATCAAAAAGCAAGAAAATCTCTTTCATTCTCCTGATTTCAGTTAGGGCCTACATCAAAAGACACAGGGAGCACAGTGCAGGAGTAGGGGATGGGGGGGCGGGGCAGGGTTAGGGACTTTGTAAGAGTTGGGGTGCAGAGACGAGAGTAGAGATTAGAGTGAAGGGGGTACAGTGCAGGGGTTGGGCATTCCAGTCAGGGCTTACCTCAGTGGTACCCAACGGTGCCCACCGGTGCCATGACACCTGCTGGGGCATTTATGTGCGCCCGCCTAGTGACTAGGGCCAGCCCGAGCCATTCTTGCGCCCCCGGTGCATGCGCAGCCCTTACCCCGGGCGTGCGGCGCTTGCGCAGCCTCTGGCCCGGGCGCACGGTGCATGTGCGATTCTGCCCCCAGGCGCCCGGCAGCCCCAAAATATTGGGGACCACCGGTTAAGAAAAATTCTACTTTTGTGCCCTGGGTGAACTTGTATGTTGGTTCCCCGGCCCCCATTGACATAGTAACACCTCATTGCACCTGGCCTCTGTGGCTTCTCAAACCCCACACTCTGCCCCAACCCCTGCACTCTCCTCCTGTTCCCCTAGCCCCCACATTGTGCATCCTGAGCCCCTAAACCCCCCTGCACTGTGCTCTCTGTGCCCCACTACCCCTGCAATGTGCTCCCTTCATTCTAGTCCCTACTCCCTAATCCCTAATGCCCCTCCCTCCTGTGCCCCTATTATCTTAGGGTATGTCTACACTACCCCGCTAGTTCGAACTAGTGGGGTAATGTAGGCATACCGCACTTGCAAATGAAGCCCGGGATTTGAATTTCCCGGGCTTCATTTGCATAAGCGGGGAGCCGCCATTTTTAATACCCCGCTGGTTCGAACCCCGTGCAGCGCGGCTACACGGGGCACGAACTAGGTAGTTCGAACTAGGCTTCCTAGTTCGAACTACCGTTACTCCTCATTTCACGAGGAGTAACGGTATTTCGAACTAGGAAGCCTAGTTCGAACTACCTAGTTCGTGCCCCGTGTAGCCGCGCTGCACGGGGTTCGAACCAGCGGGGTTTTAAAAATGGCGGCTCCCCGCTTATGCAAGTGAAGCCCGGGAAATTCAAATCCCGGGCTTCATTTGCAAGTGCGGTATGCCTACATTACCCCCCTAGTTCGAACTAGGGGGGTAGTGTAGACATACCCTTACTGTGCCTCAGCCCTGCACATCCCTCCTACGCCTACATGGGGAAACTGACCTGGATGCATTGCTTCTTGCTCCCATTTCCCCTTCCTCCACATTCTGCTATGGAGCTGTGTAGAGATGGGGTGCAAGGAGCCACATCAGGTCTCTCTGCATCCCTGTCATTTTCCCCAGCGGTGCTGCAGGGAGGCAGCAGAGAAGCAACTCTATATGATCACCTTGCAGCTCAGGTCAGGTGAGGAGAGTGACTTGGATGCATGGAACACTTGGTGTTACTCTTCCCCCCATTTCTCACATAGAGGAAATTCAGGGTGGTGAAGCAGTATCTGTGTGTGTGTCGCTGCTTCACCTCTTCCCATCTTCCTCTGCCAAGAAGACGGGGGAAAACTGGGTGTCCCCCCACACCACACTCCCTTGCCAGTCATGAGTAGTTTCTGATACCACACTGGAAGCATGCACCTCTGCGCTGCCACACAGCAGCCTCTTGACCATGGTACCCCAGGTAGTCTCTGGTGTGGCCCATCCCTGGGGCCAGCCTTGATTCCAGTGGTGTCAATGCATCTCACCATAAACAAGGAATGTCCCTTAGAAGGAAAATCTGACTGTTCTGACACCCCATTAAGGGGTTAAATTCAGCCACTGGTTTAAGCGATGTGGAACTTTACTTGGTTGTTCAGTTTTGCTCTGTGTTGGGAGTGTGAGGTAACCTCCGCTAGGTGCTGTTAGCGTTAGCTGAGATACTTAGCTGGAAGTATAGAAAGATGTGTTGTGGCAAGTTCACTTAAAAAGCCATAATACATTTGAAAAGATTCAAATCAAAGACATGGGATTGAGCATTTCTCCAGAAGAGTTTATCAGTTTATGATTCATTGTGCCAACAAGGCTATGATTAAACTTAAAGAAAATATTTAAAAAAAACAAAAACAAACAAAAAACCTCACGTACTATTATGACAGTGACACTTCTAGGCCCTCACTGAGATTGGAATTCTCTTATGCTAGGCCCTGAACAAATGCATAGTGATAGCCCTCGTCCTGAAGGGTTTGCAATCTAACTACAGCAGTCACACAGATGGAAACAGAGTTGTCAAATGATTTGCCCAAGATCATACAACAGATCAGTGGCAGAGTCAAGAATATTACCCAGGTTTTCTGACTCCCAACCCAGGGCCATACCCACTCAGCCACATTTCTTGGTTATAAAATATAGTCCTTTTATAGTCAACGTCAGTGGAAAGAGTAATTTTTAAAAGTGAAGGATACACACGTACAAAATAGGAAATGACAGTCTCTGAAGGGGTACTACAGAAAGGGACCTAGGGGTCATAGTGGACCTCAAGCTAAATATGAGTCAATAGTCAGACACTGTTGCAAAAAAAGCAAACATCATTGTGGGATGTTTTAACAGAAGTGTAGTAAGCAAGACACAAGAACTAATACTTCCATTCTACTCAGTGCTGATTAGGACTCAGCTGGAGTATTTCATCCAATTCTGAGCACCACATTTCAGGAACGATGTGGAGAAATTGGAGAAGGTCAAGAGAAGAGCAACACATTTTTTTAAAGGTCTAGAAAACATGACATATGAGGGTATACTGAAATAATTGGGTTTGTTTTGTTGGAAAAGAGACGACTGAGAGGGGACATGATAGCAGCTTTCAAGTACCTGAAAGGGTGTTTGTTACAAGGAGGAGGGAGAAAAAATATTCTCCTTAATATCTGATGATAAAACAAGAAGCAATGGTCTTAAATTCTAGCAAGGGAAGTTTAGGTTGGACATTAGGAAAAACCTTGCTAACTGTCAGGATGGTCATTCCTTAGAATAAATTGCCTTGGGAGGTTGTGAAATCTCCATCACTGGAGATATTTAAGAGCAACTTTAGATTAAATTAGATGGTACATGGCCCTGCAATGGGGCAGGAGATTGGACTTGATGACCTCTCAAGGTCCCTTCCAGTCCTAGTATTCTATGACTCTATGGATGCGTCTAGAGTGGCATGATTTTACGGAAATGCTTTTAACGGAAAAGTTTTCAGTTAAAAGCATTTTCGGAATAGAGCGTCTAGATTGGCACGGAAGCTTTTTCGCAAAAGCACTTTTTGTGGAAAAGCGTCCGTGCCAATCTAGACGCACTTTTCCGCAAAAAAAAGCCCCGATCGCCATTTTTGCGATCGGGGCTTTTTTGCAGAAAACAAATCTGTGCTGTCTACACTGGCCCTTTTGCGCAAAAGTTTTGCGCAAAAGGGACTTTTGCCTGAACGGGAGCAGAATAGTATTTCTGCAAGAAGCACTGATTTCTTACAGTAGGAAGTCAGTGCTTTTGCGGAAATTCAAGTGGCCAGTGTAGACAGCTGGCAAGTTTTTCCGGAAAAGCGGCTGATTTTCCGGAAAAACTGGCCAGTCTAGACACAGCCTATGATTCTATAATTGATGAGCAATGTAATTTGCTCTGTTTTTACGTATTGTCCTCACAAATAACGTATTTCAAGTACAATGTAGTTAAAAATGATAAGCTGTAGCCTTGTGTCATTGAAAGCTATTGCTATAAGAATAGTTGTTCTTGTTTAAAGTCACAGGGATAGATTGTGTGGTTTTAAGTCACTGCCCACATGAGGCTGAGGAGCTGATTAGGGAGTAAATGTAATCAACTAATCCTGGAGGCAGACTAGTGCCTCAGGGAGCATCTGCTCCACTTTATAGATGCATCTCCTGCTCCCTCCTGGGATGGCCTACCTAGTTCTACAAAATTGTGACTTTACCCTTTCCATTTCTCACTCTCTCACACTCTCTCTTCCGGGGGTGTTAAATTCACGAGGTGGATGTATAACAGGGTCTACAAGAACTGAGACTATAGCTGGTTTGAGACTATACAGAGGGAGAATGGGGGAGGAAGGGGAAGCTCCTTGAACTACATCCTGTCCTCCCTCTTCCACCCTTTGAACTTGCCACATGCAATCTAGCCACTGAATCTCTTTCACTCATTTGCTTTGTAACTAGATCTGAGCAAATAACATTGTTTTTTCAGTCTGGCAGCCAAATGAAAAATCAAAGTACAAAATCAGGATGATGTCAAAACATTTCCTGTTAATTTGAAACAAGACATTTTCATTTTTTCTATTCATTTTGATTCATTTTTTGAAACATTTCTGTTCATCAATACTAATTTTTTCTTTTTTTTTATTTCAGTTTAGCCACTTAAGGGTTTTTTTTTCCCCAAACCTCCTTCCGTCTCTATAATTGGCCAAATTTTGAATGTGAAATTCTGTTTCAAATACAAATGAAACATTTTTGGCATTTTCTAAATGCAACATTTTGACTCTGTTTTTCCTCTATCAAAACTACCAGCTGAATTCGACTCAATTTCAGCAAATAGTTTCAGAACCCCCAAAATACATTTTTGTCCAAAAAAAACCCTCAAAAATAATTGAGGTTATAACCCATATAAAATTCACAATCATGAAAAATCTTGCGGAGCTGAAAGGTAATTTTAAAGAAGAAAGTTAATGAAAATAGGAGCTTAGAACAGAATCACACTGGAAGATCCTGCTCTCTGAGGTGCTAAAGACTGAGGCTTTGCCTACGCTATTCAGCTTTTAGCAATGCAGCTATGTTGCTACAGCTGTGTCACTAAAAATCATGTAGTGTAGCTGCCATTTATTGGCTCTTTTGCAGAGAAAAAACTTCCACCCTTAACGAGCAGTGTTAGCTTTGTCAGCAGGAAAGTGCTTCTGCAGAGCAAGCACTGTCCTCACCGGAGCTTGTCGCTGGTAAAACTTTTGTCTTCAGGAGCAGGGTGTCATTTGAAAGACAAATTATTTGTTGTTCAATAACCAGCATAGAAAGCCCCCCCCCCCCAGCTTGCAAATATATATAATTTATAACAAGAATGGATGAGCCTCAGTGCATACACACCTCTTCCCATCAATGGGCAACAGCAGCAGACTCTATCTCCCTCTATGCCCCAATATGTGAAACCTACTCACCTTCATAGCATGGGCCAGAAATTGCATGAGCATAGGCCCTCTTGAATCTACCTTTCCCATGCTCTGCCGAGGTGTATCCTTTGCCTCCCACTCCCCCAGGTCAACACTGCACTTGAAACGGAGAATCACAGATTGAGCTGGAAACTCTTGTATCAACTCCTGGTGCAGGCTCAAAGCACGGGTGAGTTATCTAGTATAATGAAATGAAAGAAAGCATTGTGAAAGAAATCCAGTCTAATGCAATCAAAGAAAGCTCTGTACAAGAAGCAAAGTCCTCAGGCTTATAGGTGGTGTGTAGGCAGACATTTGGAAGAAGGTAAATCTGAACTGATAACTCTTTGATAATTGTGATGCTTGCACTCATGCCCTTAACGTTAATGGATTTCTGTTGCTGTTGTGACATCACGAATTGCATTTAGTATTTGCTAGTTTAATAACACTGTGCAAGGATTTGGAATATTATTCTTTCCAATTTAAAAATTGGGGAAATTAAGGAACTGAGAGATTAAAGTGATTAAAGATCAAAGGGATTGAATGAGGAGCCCAAATCCCCACTGAATTTCATTCACTCAGGTTTCTTCAAAAATTCCACCTGGATGACTTGCCCAAGATTATGACAGTAAGTCAGTGGTTGACACTATCTCAGATGTAGTGAGTGGAAAGCAATGGGGATTCTTTAGTATGTGGGACACTTACACTGTAGGTCACAGAGGTCTTAATCCAAAGGTCTTTGAAGTCTTTGAGAGTGTAATGGGGGTATGTACCCCATGTTGGTCCAGCAACCAAAGGGTTAATACAGGCACTGCCATTCACTGCTAATTGGAAGTCTCGCAGCAGCTATGAGGATAAGACAGCTGGGAAGCAAAAGGGTGGGGTAGCTACCAGAGGAGTGAGCAGGCTGGAAAAAGGAGTCTTTGCCAAAAAGCTACTAAAGAGCTGGCCACAGACAACAGCTCAGAATGGGAACACGTGACCCTTAGTCTGGAGAGTCAGCAGAGATCCAGAAGAAGGTAGGAAGAAGCTCAGGGAAGTGGAAGAACTGTGAAGTCCTTTTGGGCCTCAGAGCTGGAACCCAGTGGAGTGGTCAGGCCTAGTTTCCCCTATAAACTTGCCAACTTTCTACACCCAAAAAACAAAACAGCCTTGTCTTGTCCCTCCTGTGGCCCCACCCCTGCCCCTAGGATCTGCCCCATGCTTACTCCATGCCTCCTCCCTCTGTTGCTCACTCTGTCCCATCTCATTCATGGGCTCATTTTCACTGGACTGGCTCAGGGGTTTGGGCTGCAGGAGAGTTGCAGGTAGGGCCAGAAATGATGAACCAAGGATCTGGGAGAGGGCTCCAGGTGGAGGTAGTGGGTTGGGATGTGACGGGGGTACAGAGTTCTGGGGTGGGAGCCAGGGATGAGGAACTGGGGGAGTAGGAGGTGGCGCCAGCCTATGGGGGGGAGCCTAAGGGTTTGGAGTAAAGGAGGGGCCTTCAGGCTGAAGCAGGAAATTGGCTTGAGGGGAGGGGGTATAGGCTCTGGACTGGTGGTGTGGGTGAAGGGGTGGGGACAGAAATGAGGGCTTCAGGGTGCAAGAGCGGGCTCTGAGCTGGAGGGTTTGGGCATGGAATGGGGGAGGTGTCTCAGATGGAGCCAAAGAAGAGTGGTTTAGGGTGTAGGAGGGTGCTCTGGGTTGGGATCAAAGAGATTGGCGGGTAGGAAGAATTTGGAGGGTGAAGGCTCAGGCAGGGGCTGGGGTGGAGAGGGGGACTCAGATGTCGGTTGCAAGAGGTGCTTACCTTAAACAGCTCCCAGAAGCAGTGGCCTGACCCCCACAAGCTCTTGAGCAGAGGCATGGCCAGGCATTTCTGCACACTGCCCCATCTGCAGGTGCCACCTCAACAGCTCCCACAGGCCACATTTCCCCAGCTTCCACCCATTTCTGCCCCCCCCCCACTAGGCCCATGATTCCCCCCTCCTTCCCCGAGGAATCCCAAACACCTTCCCACTTCAGCTGGGGAGGCTCTGGGCTGAGTGAAGGACCAAGCCCCCCATCTTCATCTGCCCTGAGGAGCCCTGGACCAGCCAGTCATGTTGCACTTCCCTTCCCTAGAGCCAAGCCACATACTGGGTGAAAAGCATCTCATCCTGAAGATGTTTTTGATATGCCCCATCCAAGTTCTTGGGCAACTAGAGGCAGTAATTGCTACTCAGCTTCCTGAGTTCATCAATGCTCTGTCTGGAGTCCAGGAAGATTACTGATAAATCCAAGTATAGCACAGACTGCCTCTTCAGCTGCTCTGGAACCTGCGTGGGGCATAATAAAACAAACTTCTCCACCAAACTTCACAACCAGAGATGGGGTAGCCGCAGCAGAACCTCCCCAGCTTATTATGCCCACCGCCCATGCCCACTAGGCTACGGGAGATCAGGGCTGAGCTATGCTTGGCCTCAGGGGGCATTGTTGCACCTCACAGCAAGTCTTTGCATTAATTTCAGTGGGCTTTGGATGAGGACTGAGCAACATACTGTGTGGTGCCTCTGAGGGGGAAATCTCGCTCCCCTGGGGTACAGAGCCCCCAGAAGGGTTCGAGGCCGGAGGTCAAATCAGTGAGGCAGGAAAGAAACCTAAAAGAGAAAACTTTATGATGCATGCATGCAGGCTGTCACTTCCAAGAGTGAAGCAGCAGCCCTGACAGACAGATTCAGGGAGTCTTTATACAGTATGATCAGATAGCTCAGTTGTGGATTGTTTCTCTTTAACATATCAAAGTCTCAGCAGAAGTACTCTGAGACTTCTGTTCACCCCAGGAGTGCTAGAAGTAAGTTTTTACAGTACACAAAGCCACATGAGAACTTGAGTGGAGGAGTCTACAAGGCAAACTGTGACAAAGATAAGGGTTACATGACAAATTGTGACAGACTAGGAGTCTCCATGAACTTGAGATGGGAGGTATTGTAAGGGTCTTGATTAGAGCTAATTTGATTTCTCTCTGTTACAGGGAGAGAGGTCTGGAAAACTTTTAACCCTTACAGCAGTTTTCTTTAAAGAGTTTTGATTTCCTGCACAGCCCCCCCTTTAGACACAATTGGAGTTATTTGATTTTTCTCCCACAATTCCCCCCTTTAATACTCCTACTGGAGTATTACTCAAAGTTTATTCTGGACATTCTTAGGTATTCTTCCTTTGCTAGGATGAAGTCTCATCTTAGAGGGAGGTTTTCTTTATCTGCTGGGTAAATGACCCACTGCCCATTCAACCCCAGATCTTTACCAGTGCCAATTTTGCTTTCAAAACACAATGGAAACATAGTACCTGATGGATGTAATGCTTGAGTAAGGGGAATCTCTGAGGCAATCAGATTTTTATGCCAAATCTGCCTGTTCCCCCCCATGACTATGTACTTCTGGCACAGTGTTATCATTCTGGGCATCTACCCACTCCCGCTCTCCTGTAGAGTACTGACTACCAGTAGATCTGAATTTTAGGGGTCTGGTCCACAGGGAGGCAGGAGTTGGGATAAACTGTAATGGTAAAAGGCCTTCAGAGCCTTCTATAAGCTGTTCACATATCCAACAGTCACTTGTATCACTTGTATTGGTGAGGGACACAACCTTTTGCAGGGCTTCCCAATAAGGGTGGGGAAAGTTATATACTAAGGCTATTCTGACTACTAAAAGAAGGAAAACAATCCCCATCTTATTATAGTATCTTAAGTCTCTAAAGTAGAAAGGATAATAATAATATAGTAATTATCTAGCAACTAGCAAAGCAGTCTTTTAACTAAGCTTAATCAGTTAGTATTGTTTGGCTTGCCTCTGCAGGCACTCTTCGAGATTTCGTAGTCTCTCAGTTCACTCAATACTGGAATGGATTCCCCTTTGTGAGAGCTACAGGGCGCCAGGCTCACCTGTAGGTCTTTTCTGGCACAGTCCTACCTCTCAGGTTGTACCTCGAAGCTCCTGGTGGAGGCCGGTTTGGTAACAGTCTGGTTTGAGAGTCTGCCGCCTCGGTCCGCTGAACCTCGTCCTCAGGTGATTCCTCCAGGGAGGGGTCCTGGGTGACGGGGTCAATCAGCTCTGTTGGATCTGCAGTTCGGCGTACATGACTTGCGTGGATCCACGAGGGGCCCTCCTTCACCTTTACTGCTGTGTGGGTGATGAACAGCAATTGGAACGGTCCTTTCCACCGGGCTGTCAGGGAATTCTTTCTGCGATGTTCCTTCACGAACACGTAGTCGCCTGGTTGGATGTTGTGGCACGGTACATCAGTAGGTACTGGGAGGGCTTCCTTTACCTGCAGGTGCAAGCTCTCCTAACTGCATTTTGTGTCTAGGTTTCTTCTTTCTGTGTGGCTGCTAGCCTGTGGGCCTCCTGCAACATTAAACTGCTTACAAATCACACATGAATTAGATATTCTTGAGACAGCTTCTAGGTGCATGCCTGGGGCGTACCATTGTTTTGGGATTTGTGAGGCCACCCCCCTTTTGCTCATGTGTATCATTTGATGAGACACCTGAGCAAGCTGCCGTGTGAGAGATTTTTGGGGCAACTGGGCAGCCATCAGGTGCACCCATTATCCCAGCTGGGGATAAGGAGCAGCCTGCTTTCTCCCAAAGGTTTTTCTCTGCAGGTTGAGTAGCTTGCTGTAGTTCTATCAGGGCCTGCAAAGAAACAGGGAGAGAAAGAGAGACCAGAATCTGAAAGGGAGTCAGAGGTCCATGTGCTGCTGCATGTCTGGCCGCTGCATCAGCATTCCCATTACCCAGAGAAACAGGATCAGTGGCACCTGTGTGGGCCGGGCAATGGGTAATAGAAAGGGATGTGGGTAGCTGAATAGCATCAAGGAGTTGGGAGATAAGGGGACCATGAGAGATAGCAGAGCCAGAAGGGGTAAGGAAACCTCGTTGTTTCCAAATTTGTCCTGTGGCATGACAGACAGAGAAAGCATACTTTGAATCAGTATAAATGGCAGCAGACTGTCCGGACGCTAAAAGGCAAGCACGAATTAAAGCGATGAGCTCAGCAGCCTGAGCTGATTTTGGTTCCTGGAAGAGACAAGGCCTTTAAAACATTATTATCTGAGACCACTGCATATCCAGCCTTTAGTTTACCAACTGAATTTCTTTTATATGAGCCATCAGTATACAATACAAGATTTGCATTTTCCAGCTGTTGATCAGACAAATCTTTGGGGAGGTTTTACACAGTGTTCAAGCAATTCTTCACAGTTATGGGTATGTGCTTTACCATTAGAGGGTAAAGGAGAAAAAGTAGCTGGGTTAAGTACATTACATCTTTGAATTACCACATTTGGGGAAGAGAGGATAACATTCTCATACAGGGTTTGTCTCTGAACAGATATGTGCTGGGTGCGGTGTCGCTGTAAGAGAGCAGAGACAGCATTAGGGACCTGTAAGATAATGCTGTGGCCTAATGTGACAGGTTGGGCCTTTTTAAAGTAATTCAGCAGTAGCTGCAACTGCCCTCAGACAAAGTGGGAACCCACGGGCTACTGAGTCCAGTGTTGCAGAAAAATAAGCTACTGGACGAGGTGTGGGTCCAAGGGGTTGACAGAGAGCTCCAGCTGCAATTCCATCCTGTTCATGACAAAACAGAGTAAAAGGCTTGCTATAATTAGGTAAGCCTAGAGCAGGTTGCTGTGAGAGAAGAGTTTTAAGGGAAAGGAAAGCAGATTCACATTCTGGGGACCAGGTCACTGGGTCAGGAGCTAAGATTAAGAGTAGAATAGTAAGGGGCCTGGTGAGTCCAGAAAAATTAGGAATCCATTGTCTGCAATATCTTGCAGTACCCAGAAATTTGTGTACCTGACTTTGGTGAAAGGGTGAGGAATGGAAAAACCATGTGAGATTCGCTCAGGTGTTAACTGGCGGCCATCTCCTGAAAGTAAATGTCCTTAAGTACTGAACTCTTTGTTTTACAAACTGCAATTTGGCTTTGGAAGCCTTGTGACCCTTTTTAGCAAGACACTAACACATATGAGGTATCAGTTTTACATCTTTCCTCAGTTTCACTAGCAATTAGCACATCATCAACATACTGAACCAACACAGAACTGCAGGGAAGAGAGATAGAATTAAGGTCAGCTTTTTTTTTAAAAAAAACTGAGAAAACAGAGTAGGGCTTTTACAATAACTTTACAAAAACATGTCCAGGTTAATTGATGACCCTGAAAGGAAAAGGCAAAGAGAAATTGGGAATTCTTATGCACTGGAATAGAAAAATAGGCAGAACATAAATCTATTACAGAAAACCAGGTTAGGTACTACTGGAAATCTAGGGATTACAAACTTATTAATGACTCTTAGGTCTTCTACAAATCTATAGATTTGCTTTTTCACAGGTAGTATAGGTGTATTACATGGTGAAGTTGTATAAACAAGTATCCCTTGTTTAAGGAGGGAAGAGATTACAGGCTTAATGCCCTCTTGTGCCTCCCTATCCAATAGATACAGGGCTACCCTTGGGAAAGGCTTGTTGTGTCTGTATGTTATTTGCACTGGTGTTGCAGAGGCTAGCAACCCCACTTCATACACATGGGCTGCCCACAATGTCTCTGGGACATCTGAGAGGTCCAGGAAGGGTGTATATCCTGAGGTCTCATCAGATTCCTCTGAGAGTAGTAATGCCATCAAATTTGGAGCCTGATAGGGGGAAAGGTCAACAAATATCCCTTCCTCTCTACAGAGAAGGTTTGCACCCAATTTACACAACAAGTCACGTCCCATAAGGTTTACAGGAGAACAGGGAGATAACAGGAAAGAATGTTCAGCTGACAAGGGTCCAAAGCGGGGTGGGGGTGCAGATGGCACATCTGGGGAATCAAGCTGTTTCTTTAGAGTAGCCAATTCTTGCTGCAGCTTTTCAATAGAATCTTTTTTTGCTAGCCATAATGCTCTGATTATATTTTTTTTTACTGCCACATCCTCCCAGAGGCACCAATATTCCATCTGGTTAGGATGTTTTTCCTCGAGGAAAACTCTAAGATAAGCAAGCTTTTGTAAGTCAAAGTTCTAATTGTCTGGGAATTCCCCTGAGTATAGCCATTCCAAATGCTCAATAATTCCTTAAGTCTCCTTAGTTTCAAACCTGCAGGCAATACCTAGCTGACTGATCATCTGAGACAAGGGAGTCCCAGGCTGTGAGAAACCTTTTCCCTCAGTAGGAGACAGACTTGAGGGAGCAATCTTATCCATGTTAGCACTGTCTTGTCCAAGGACAGCGCAGGAGCCCAACAGTACTACCCTCTCCAAGGATAGTACAGGCGTCCAGCAACACTACCCTCTCCAAGGATAGTGTGGGAGTCCACACAAACTGTCAGC
Source organism: Pelodiscus sinensis (assembly GCF_052426305.1). Classification (NCBI taxonomy): domain Eukaryota; kingdom Metazoa; phylum Chordata; order Testudines; family Trionychidae; genus Pelodiscus; species Pelodiscus sinensis. The sequence goes on from NC_143053.1 coordinate 166,532,952, forward strand.
TTCACTTACACTCCTTATGTGCCGGGGGAAACCGCCCTTGCTTTCAGTAGCTGTGCAGTGACACTGACAGCACTGGTGCGGCTGCGGTCCCCCTCCGGACTTCACTCACTCAAAACCATGCGCTTGGACTCGCCACCAATCAGTCAGAAACAACAACAACAACAACAAAATCCAACCCCTATTTGGCTATACCCAGTGTTTTCGTTTTAAGTTTCCCTCAAGCCTCTTGACAAAAAATTTTAAGTAAAAGATGACTCTTACCGCCAGCCGGTCCAGCTGGTGACGAGAACAGGGAGGCGGACCGGGGGATTTTAAATGGATCCCTTACCCTCCAGATGCGCGCTGTAGTCCGTTCCCATTCCCCATCATCAGCCTTTCCAACTGGAGTTCCAAGCCATCCCACTTCTGACACCAAATTGAGGGGGAAATCTCGCTCCCCTGGGGTACAGAGCCCCCAGAAGGGTTCGAGGCCGGAGGTCAAATCAGTGAGGCAGGAAAGAAACCTAAAAGAGAAAACTTTATGATGCATGCATGCAGGCTGTCACTTCCAAGAGTGAAGCAGCAGCCCTGACAGACAGATTCAGGGAGTCTTTATACAGTATGATCAGATAGCTCAGTTGTGGATTGTTTCTCTTTAACATATCAAAGTCTCAGCAGAAGTACTCTGAGACTTCTGTTCACCCCAGGAGTGCTAGAAGTAAGTTTTTACAGTACACAAAGCCACATGAGAACTTGAGTGGAGGAGTCTACAAGGCAAACTGTGACAAAGATAAGGGTTACATGACAAATTGTGACAGACTAGGAGTCTCCATGAACTTGAGATGGGAGGTATTGTAAGGGTCTTGATTAGAGCTAATTTGATTTCTCTCTGTTACAGGGAGAGAGGTCTGGAAAACTTTTAACCCTTACAGCAGTTTTCTTTAAAGAGTTTTGATTTCCTGCACAGCCCCCCCTTTAGACACAATTGGAGTTATTTGATTTTTCTCCCACACCTCCAACTAGGTTTCTCTAAATCCTGGCCTGGATCAAGCTGTACAGAGGGAAACTATCCCCTCTCTTCTTCATGACATGAACTCACTGCATATACAGCTGGAGGCCTGGATCTGGCCAAGAGAACTGCGCAGATGGAGCTCTGTGCTGTCGTATTGAATTCCTTGGCGATTGGCACAGGACAGATGCTCAACCGTTCTTTTGACGTGTTCTGAGCCAAAAATAATATTGGCTGTTAGAGTTCGGTCAAAAATTTTAGTCTGAACAATTTTCTATTGGAGAAAATTCAATTTTTTCTCAATTTAAAATGGTTGGCAGAATGTGACACTTTCCAGGAATATCAGGCACCTTGTTACCACCTGCCTATAGTGTGAGGCAACCTTATCTGTGCCTGGTGGGGATCAGCTCCCCAATTCCTGTCTTGTGACAACACCCCCTCCCAGTCCTTTAAGCCTAAACAGGCCCCTCCCTCTTTGGGCAGGTTAGTGATAGTCACTCCCTTGTCTAACCTCTACACCTGAGCATCTCCCTAGAGTGTCCAGCCCCCGTTCTGCTGGGCATGCACAATATTTCCTTATTTGCTGCTCCCAGTGGAACAGAACCCGCAGCTTCCTAGTTTCACCTCAGATCACTACATTTGTGAACACATATAAAAGTTTATTTCACAAAGTATAGAGGTTTGTATGATATCAAGTAGAAGTATTGGAAACAAATGGTTATGTGTAAAATAGAATGTGTGTTATTTTATAGCCCACACTTGATTAACAAGATACTACTTGTATGTAGTGTAGTTGTAATCTTGTCGGTCCAAGGATATGAGTGAGACACGGCAGTGAAGTAGTATCTTTTTATTGGACAACAGGAGTTGTTTCAATAAAGAGATTACCTCACCCTGTTTCTCAAAAGCACTCCCGTGGCTAATAAAGTGTCTTTCAAACTCTGCAGATTGTGATCCTTTTTTCAGAACACAAAATATGCTGTCTGCTTGTCTCATAGGTGAAGATAAATTTTTGTCCCGACTCTTCTTGTGTGTAGGGTTTTGGGTTTTTTTTTTACTATTTTCTCTTACCCAGGAGGTCCCCACATCAGAGACTTATCTTTGAGTGCCTTTGTCTTTGTAAATGTCAGCATTTGACCCAGACAATAAATATAGCTTGTCTCCACAGATTTTTTTTTTATATGCTGATTGAATCGGTCCTGGAGCTTGCATTGATTCATGTGACAAGCTTTATTTCAACAGTTTTCAAACCTAATCTTTTACATTGTACATATCTGAAACTATTTGCGTTAAGCTTGCAGACGAGACGTAGCCTCTTTCGGAATAAGCTTTTCCAGAAGAGTTTATTTCGAAAGAAAGTATCCACACAGCAAAAGTGCATTGAAAAAGTGATGTGCTTTTTTGAAAGACAGCATCCACGTTGATTGGATGCTGTCTCACATTTAAGGCCATCTGGCACCAGTTCAGACAGCACATTAAGTCAGCAGTTGCTTCTGGGTGCTGTTGCCTAAGACTAGCTGAGACACGTGCATAAATCCATTTCTCTGCTTCTGCTGCGTGCTTGCCTACCTCTCCAAGGGACAGCAAAGCTTTTGCCGGAGCTGCCTCTTGCCATGTGATGGCCTCACACTGCCATGCTGCTGTTTCTGTAGCAGTTTCTGCAGGCTGCCTTTCTGGCCCTGCAGGAGTTCGACACTGAGCTCATCATCAAGACCGTCTCTCTGTGTGCGGGAGCAAAGCCCTTGCAACCACACCCCACAGTGGAGAAATGGTTTTGGAGGCTAGACACCAATTCCAACTGGTGGGAGTGGCTGGTGATGGAAAGCTGGGATGACCAGCAGTGGCTCCACAACTTCCGAATGAGGAAGGCCACCTTCATAGAGTTGTGTGCCTGGCTTGCCCCTGAACTCCATCGATGGGACACCAAGATGTGACCTGCCACCCCCCTGGAGAAGTGGGTCTGGAAACTCGTCACCCCAGACAGTAACCGGTCTGTGGGCAACCAGTTTGGCATGGGAAAGTCCACCATCGGGGCCCTCCTCATGGAGGTAAGGCACTCTCAGGCTACAGTCCCTGGAAGGGGTAGGGGGAAGTACTGGAAAGGGGGACCCTAGGGAAAGGGAAGTGGGGGGTGGGAGTGCAGGGGGTAAGCTGGGGGTGGGTCCTGCCCTCACACAGCCCTGTGGGAGGGAGTTTCATAGGGGGTGTTTGAAGGGGAGAGAAGGGGGACTCAGGGACCTCCCAAGAGCTCCCTCTCATTCTCTGTTCTGTGTGTTTCTTTGTCTCCTTCTGCAGGTGGTGAGGTCCATCAACTCCATCCTGCTGCACAGGGTCATCTGCCTGGGAGACCTGGACCCAATTGTGACTGGATTTGCCACCCTAGGTTTCCCCAACTGTGGAGGGGCCCTAGATGGAACCCATATTCCAATCCGAGCACCACAACATCGAGCCGCCCATTACATCAACCAAAAGGGCTATTTCTCAATGGTGCTGCAAGCCCTGGTTGACCACTGCAGACAGTTTTTGGACATTTTTGTCGGGTGATCGGGCAGGGCGCACGATGCCCTCATTTTCAGGAATTCCAGCCTCTGTGACAAGCTGGAGGCTGGCACATTCTTCTCCCAGTGTGACTTTTGGGTTGGGGATGTGCAGATGCCACTGTGCATTGTGGGGGCTGCAGCCTACCCCTCATGCCATGGCTCATGAAGCCGTACTCCGGCCACTTGGACCTGAGTAGAGACCAATCCAATGTCTGCTTAAACAGGACCTGCATTCAGGTGGACCCACCTCGATGTTGGGGAGCACAACATCCACAAGGTGATCTCAGCCTGTTCTGTTCTCCACAACATAGTGGAAAGGATGGAGGAGGCCTTACTACCAGGATGGAGGGCAGAGACCAGCCAGGAGGGAAAGGCTTTGGAGCAGCCATGCACAGCTGCCATCTGGCAGGCCCATCAGTAGGGGGTGCGCATCCAGGTGGCCCTGAGAGAGAGTTTCTCTGACCATCCCCAGTAACTCTCCCCAGGGCCTCCCCACTAGGGGCTTGTACTTTGACCCCCATGCCTTTCCTACAAAAACCACTCCCTTCCCTGTACAGTCAATAAAAACAATGGTTTTGTTTTCAAAACATATGTTTGTACTTTGTTTTTTGATAACAGTAACTGGGGAGGGGGGAGGCTCAGAACCTGGATAGGAGGAGGGGCTCAGGGCTGAGAGTGGCGCATGGTGCGGCTGGAAGTGCCTTCTAATTTGGAATGAATTGTTTTTTAAATGTCTGAATTTCCCATGGAATGGACATTCTGGTACCTGAATGGATCTGTTAGCTAATGTGTGTCTGCAGTGAGCTCATTCACCCCATTAATGTAAGAGACAGACTAATGTTTTGTAATAACTAGGGCTTTGTGGTTCCAATTTACTAAAATACTTAAGTGCGTGATTAAGCCCATCCCTATCCTGTAAGGCCCTAAAAAGTTTTCTTTAGCCTCATTAAAGAGAGTTGGACTTAAGCATATTTTTTGAGGGATGCCAGAAGGCCATTGCCCCCAGCCAGTTCCAGGAGGTTGGCCTAAAGAGCTGATTGTGTTGTTCACCACTTAGGCTGTGTCTAGACTGCAAGGTTTTTTCGAAAAAAGTAGCCTTTTTTCGAAAAAACTTCACCTGCGTCTGGACTACAGCCATGTTCTTTCGAAATTAAATCGAAAGAATGTGGCTTTTCTTTCGAAGGCGGTACTCCTCATTTCATGAGGAATAACGCCTTTTTTCGAAAGTGCTCGAAGGTGCTATATAATGCAAACTGTACTTTTTCAAAAGAGAGCATCCAGACTGCCTGGGTGTGCTCTTTCAAATAAGCGGCTTGCTTTTTCGAAAGTACTGCTTGCAGTCTAGATGCTCTTTTTCGAAAGAGGCTTTTTTGAAAGTATCTTTCGAAAAAGCCTCTTTTGAAAGAGACTTGCAGTCTAGACGTAGCCTTAGGAGCTTATAGCACAGCATTCCAGAGGTAAAAAGTTGCTGTTGTGGGGCTCTTTCAAAATTACGCCCATGATGTGTTTGCAATAAGGGTAACTTTTAACCAAGCAAAATAATTGGCCGGGAAGATTTGCTTGGGCTACATCTACACTGACAGCTTCTTGCACAAGAACTCTTTTGCGGAAGAATTCTTGTGCAAAAACTCTTCCACAAGAGAGCATCTACACTGCCATGTGCTTTTGCACATGAGCATCCATGGCAGTGTAGACGCTCTCTTCCGCAAGAAAGCTCTGATGGCCATTTTAACCATAGGGGCTTCTTGCACAAGATTTTGACAAATAGGGAGGAACTGGTTGAGAATTTGAAAATGGAAGGCCACTTGGGTAAGTAATTATGAAATGACAGAGTTCATGATTCTAAGGAATAGTAGGAGAGAAAACAGCAACATAAAGCTGCTTAATAAGTTACTTTTCACCAAGAAGGGTGGCAATTAGGCACTTAACATAGTGAACACCCGTGAAAATGGGGTAGGATCAAAAGCTAAAATAGGGAAAGAACAAGCTAAAACCCATTAGATATCGTCATGTGACCAGGGCCTGAGGAAGAACATCCTAGAATACTCAGGAAACTGATTGAGAAAATATCTGAGCCATTAGCTATTATCTTGGAAAAGTTATGGAAGATGGGAGAGATTCCTGAAGACTGGAAAAGGGAAAATATAGTGCCCATCTATAAAAAGAAAAATAAGGACAACTCAAGGGATTATGGATCAGTCAACTTAACTTCGGTATCAGGAAAGATAATGGAGCAAATAATTAACTGCAAACATCCAGAAGATAATAAGGTAATACATAATAGTCAGCACGGGTTTGTCAAGAACAACTTCTTCTCACAAGGCCCCCACCCTTCCCGCCTCCCATGAGCCTGCTACACCTCCTTGCCTTCCCCTCCACTCCACAGAGCCTCCTGCACACTGCAAAACAGCTGATTGTGGTGGGCAGGAGCTGTGGGAAGGGAAAGCACTGATCAGTGGGGTTTTTGGTGGGCAGGAGATCCTTGGAGCAGAGTGGGAAAGAGCTGATGGGTGGCTGCTGACATATCACTGTGGTTTTTTATCAATGCACATTGATGAATTCTGTCTCCTTTTCAGGCTCAGTTTGGCCACCCTGGCAAAGAGAATACTCTTAAAGTTTGTGGATTATACCAGACTGGGGATGGGGGGGGGAGGGGAAAAGTGCTTTGGCAGATACTAATAAAATTCAAAATGATCTGAACAAACTGAAGAAATGGTCTGAGGTAAATAGGATGAAGTTTAGTAAGGACAAATGCAGAATACTCCACTTAGAAAAGAACAGTCAGTTTCACACGTACAAAATGGGAAATGACTGCCTAGCTGGGATTACAGTATAGTGGACCACAAGCTAAATATGAATCAACAGTATAATACTGTTGCAAAAAAGCAAATATCATTCTGGGATGTATTTTCAGGGGTGTTGTAAGTAAAAAGTGAGAAGTAATTCTGCTCAACCGCTTGCTGATTAGGCCTCAACTAGAGTATTATGTCTAGTGCTGGGTGCCACATTTCAGGAAAGATATGGACGAATTGGAAAAATTCCAGAGGAGAGCAACAAAAAATATTAAAGATCTAGAAAACATGTTTTCGGGTGGACATTAGGAAAAACTTCCTAATTGTCAGGGGACTGGACTTGATGACCTCTCAAGGTCCCTTCCAGTTCTATGATTCTATGTAGACTTTTTTGTCCATCCCACCCGCACCCAAGGAAACTCATTATAAGATATGACATCAAGAAACTTTTATCCCAAAGAGACTGAGTTTGCTTTATTCTCTTTGAATCGAAACTATTGTGAATATGGTGAGAGAGCTGACAACCTGTTGAAATACAGACTTAAGCAAAAGGCTAACAAAAATAAAACCGCTGCTATTCACAACAGTAGCAATAAACTATATCCAATGCAGTTAGATATTAATAAACCATTTAAGCAGTTTTTATTCAAAACTATAGTTAACCGAAGAGAGAATTTATAAAGATGCCTGTGACATAAGGTTTAGGGAGTTATTTTAATTTCCTATTAGATATATTTCTTTAGAAAAGCTCTAAACTAATCCCATTCCAAAGTAAGAAAAGCAGAAGTGGAATTTCTTCAATATACTATAATATATACAACTCCAATAATGTAATACAAACTCTAAGCCATCTGCAGGATAGCATATAAATATATGCAGATGAATATCAGTAGTACTCCTACACCCATTTATGATACATATGTATATACTATTTTTTTAAGATTCTCAAGAAGCTGTATCACAGTTTTTGACAAAAACTCAAGGTTATTTTTCAACACTGGAAAAGAAAAAGCATCAGCTGCAGGATATAGCAAGATGCCTAAAAAGCTAGAATCTGAGATCAGATTTCCCCACATCCCATCCCAGGAATTGGCAACAAAATAAAGTCAGATTTAGAAAAACAGAATGAATTATGCTGAGCAGGAATACCATTAACAGCCTATCCCGAAAGGCAAGTAAACTTCAATGTGGTTCATAATTAACTGTCCATCTGTGTCACAACTGGAACATAAAAATTTAATTTTATGACCAACACAATGGGATGCAAAAGCAAGGCAACTTTCGGTGTGGCTACTCAGAAAGTAGGAAAGTGGATATGCCATCTCCCAAATAGAAACAAGAAATGGCCACCTCATGTGTCAACAGAAATAAGTAATATTTTCATAATATCTGTGATTAGCGCATTATTTATTCAGCTCCAGACAACAGGCTGATCATAATGCTTTGATTTGTTTGAGTGAGTCCAAACAACAAAACTACCTGTAACAAAATACCTACTATGAAAAATAAATATGTGAAAATATTGTGATAGATGCAGTCAAAACACTCAATCCTACCAAATTCCAATAGCCTGCCAACTGATCTAATAATTTATAGACTTCCAAATAGAAGACGTTCAAGATTCATATGGCTATTTCTCATAATAATAGAAACTTATTCTCTTATTAAAGACTTAAACTTGTCCCTTTATTATAGTTATGTATGAAGTCAGCACACTGCTAGGAACTATGTGAACCTTTTAAAAAATAAAAGCTTATTACACTTCAGGGAATAAGAGATGGGAAGACTTACATTTTGTTCCAAGAGAAGAGATGTTTGCATCAATATCCTTAGAGCAATAATTTGGCTAATGAAAACCATTATTTATAATTTAGAGACTCTTTTCTGAAACAAAGAAATTGGGGGCCGAGGATAAGTTTTGGCCATAAGTATAGAAAATGTTTCAGGTCCCTGGATGAGGAAAAAAATGTATGCATGTTCATTTGAATTTAATGGAGCTACTTGCATGTTTAAAGTTACACATGTGCTTGGATACTTTATATAATTGGGGCCACAGTAATGAAAGAAAAGAGATTTCATAGTAACTTTAATCCAATGAATAAAAATCCTATACAAGGATTTTAGGATCATATTAAGAATAGTACAAAGCAGCTCCTACTGGCATATGGCATAAGAAAGGGGTATCCACTTCTCTTCCCACATTTTTCAGCTTTCATAGTTGAGCCATTTTAGTAAAGTTTAGACAGACTACACACCAAAGCTGAAATTCTGATCCCATTGAAGCTAAATGGGAGTTTTGGCATTGACTTCAGTACGGCCACGATTTCACCCCAGTTGTCCTGATATTTTATTAGTTAATGGTTCATGTTGCGGATGATCTCTTGATTTACCACATGTGGTCATGAAGAACAGATGTGTTCAGAAAATTCTGAAAGCTTGGATATTTTAAAACAAAACAAGATAGGGAGAAATCAGTGGTGTTTTGGTATCTGGAAATGTTTCTATTTTTCAACCTGATAAGATGAAGAATATACGTATGCTTAAGACGTCTTTAAATATGTGGAAATCTATTTCACAAAACACTTCTGTTTTCATGTATATAAGACCATTTGAGTGACAATAAGATTTTCTGTTTGAGAAAATGTTCTTTTTGTCCTTCCGAAGCTTGCACAGTCTAGTTTTATTAGTTTAAATTTTGACCCTTATTTGAATTTTATTTAGAGAAAGATGAGGGTGGAGGTGCCTTAAGCATGTGAAGATTCCATTTTTTCCCCATGTGTCAATACAAAAAAAGAGGTATTTCATGAAAAGTGAAACTTATTGGCCATGACATTCCCTGAGATTTTGTTGCAAATAATTTTTCTTAACATTTGAATATTGGAAGGGTGTCACTTCTGCAAAACACTAGTTGATATGAAATAGTATCTTAGCTAGAGCCTCGACTGATGTGAAGTAACATAGCTCCAATAACTTCAATCATCATAGCTCCACTGCCTTTTGCAGAACTATGTTTATTTACGCTAGCCAAGGGTCTGGCTTGGAACCCTCCCAGTTCTGGGAGAATCCAAGCAAGAATTGCTACTAAACTTGTGTGACATGACATGTAGGCATACAATTTAAAGAACTCTAATGCCAATTTATATCTTGATCCATGATTTTAGAACCACCATCAAAAGTTTTAGAGATGGATGAGGCAACCTCTTACTTTTCTGGGTAGAATAAATATAATTAAAATGGTTATATAGCAAAATAAAATTACTATTCAAAGAATACCATGATAGGACCTAACCCAATCAGCCACACCATCAGAGGTTTATTCCCCTGCACATCTGCTATTGTGATATATGCCATCATGTGCCAGCAATGCCCCTCTGCCATGTACATTGGCCAAACCCGACAGTCTTGATGCAAAAGAATAAATGAACACAAATCAAACATCAAGAATCATCATCATCATCAACAACCATGGGCTCAACACCCGTTGGTATCCAATGCCTCTCTCAGTATTTCCTTACATCTTTCCCTGTCCAGTGCAGAGGGGCCTAGTTTCTGTAGACTAGCTACGCACCAATCTACTATATCATCTACCCATTCTCTGTGGGGTCTGCCACTCCTATTCGGACCATCCATTATGCCGAATACCAGGGTCTTAACTTTTCACTCGTCATTCATCAGGCAGATATGCCTGAATAGCTGTAACTTCCATTGTATAACCTTCTGCAGTAGGTTCTTTTTCAGCTATATCTTCCTATATAATTCCTCACCAGTGACCTTCTACATCCATCCTATTCTCAGGATCTTTCTATAACAACTCCTCTTGAATGCCAATATCCTTCTCTTCGAATGTTTTGTTATCATCCATGTCTCACATCCGTACAACATGCTGCTAAATACACACGTTTTCAAGACGCTCAGCTTCGTCCCTAAGCTAATCACTTTACTTTTCCAGATCTTATCTAGCACCTTCAAGCTCACTTTTGCTTTTCTTATTCTAGTCGCTTTTTCCCTCTTACAGTGTAGACCATACGTCATGTTGCTCTCCAAATACATGAACTTCTCTCTGTTATCTAGTTCGATCCCATCTATATCTATCTTCCTTCCTATTTCCTTGTCTCCAAATACCATTGTCTTAGTTTTATCAATATTCATAATCAGTTCATACCTCTTCCCTTCCTCATTTAGCACCTGCACCTTTCTCGCTAGCTTCTCTTCATTTTCCTTGATGATAACTGGATCATCCACAAACCTCAAGTTGTTAATTCTCATCCCATGCACTGATATCCCTTCTACCTCTTCCTTGATCTCGTCCATCACTCGCTCTAGGTGCATGACGAAGATACTTGGCAATATCAGATCTCCTTGTCTCATACCTCTACTCGTTCTAAACCAACTTCCCAACTCTCTGCACATTCTCACCACTGCCTCCGCATTATCGTTGATATCTTTCAACAACCGTATCAGTCTGCTATCCACTCTGTACGGCTCCAACACCGCCCCAGTCACTTTCTGATCTATACTGTCAAATGCCTTCTGAAAATCAATGAAGCAATTGTAAATGTTCTTGTTCTTTCGCCGAGCTTTCTCCGCTATCAATCTTAGTGCCAATTTCTGCTGTATGGTATTTCCTCTTTCCTGAATCCCGCTTGCTCATCTGCTAAATGTTCTTCTATCTGTGATCTCAATCTCTCCGTATCATCATCTGCACCTTGCAAAACCAAATAGGAGAACACTTCAATCTTCCTGGACACTCAGCAACAGATTTAAAAGTGGCCTTCAACAAAAACACTTCAAAAACAATCTTCAAAGAGAAACTGCAGAGCTGCAATGTATTTGTCAACTTAACATTATTACTGGATTTGAATAGGAACTGGATGGTTCACTGCAAAAGCAATTTTCCCTTTTTTAGTATTCACATCTCCTCTTCAACTCTTGGTAATGACCCACATCCACCCTGACTGAATTGTCCTGGTTAGCACTGGGTCTCCACTTGATAAGGTAATCCCTTCTTTTCATGTGCTAGTATATTTATGCCTGTTTCTGTAATTTCCCCTCTATGCATCTGACAAAGTGGGGGTTTTGCCCACAAAAGCTTATGCCCAAATAAATCTGTTAGTGTACGTCTACACAGCAACATTATTTTGGAATAACTAACATTAATGGCGAGCTGGAGGACTTCTTACTCCGACTCCTGTAACCCTCATTTCACAAGGAGTAAGGGAAGTCAAAGGAAGAGTGCTCTTCATTTGACTTCCTGCTGTGTAGACGGCGCCAAAAGCCAAATTATGCTATTTCAACTTAAGCTATGCAATTAACGTAGCTCATGTTGCATAGCTTAATTCGACTTTTGCCCTACTGTGTAGATGTGCCCTTAGTCTTTAAAGAGCCATGGGACTACTTGTTGTTTTATGGATACAGGCTAACACAACTACAGGCAGTCCCCGGGTTATGTACAAGATAGGGACTGTAGGTTTGTTCTTAAGTTGAATTTGTATTTGTAAGTCGGAACTGGTGTCCAGATTCAGCCGCTGCTGAAACTCACCAGCGGCTGACTACAGGAAGCCCGAGGCAGAGTTGCTCTGCCCTGGGCTTCCTGGAATCAGCCGCTGATCAGTTTCAACAGCGGCTGAATCTGGATGCCTGGGACAGAGCAGCTGGGGCACTGCCAGGCAGGTTCCCGCAGCGCTGCACCTCAGCGCTGCAGGGACCAACCCGGCAGCACCCCAGCTGCTCTACCCCAGGTGTCCCCAAGTGAGCCGCTGCTGAAACTGATCAGCGGCTGATTCCAGGAAGCCCGGGGCAGAGCAACTCTGCCTCGGGCTTCCTGTAGTCAGCCGCTGGTCAGTTTCAGCAGCGGCTGACTTGGGGACACCTAGGGCAGAGCAGCTGGGGTGCTGCCGGGTTGGTCCAGTAGCGCCGAGGAGCGGCACTGCGGGACCAACCCAGCAGCGCCCCAGTGGCTCTACCCCAGATGTCGTCGGCGAGAAAAGCCTGGTCTGCTGGGGGGGGGGGGCGCAGCTAGTGCGCCCCCCCCCCCCCCCCAGCAGACCAGGGAGACGCGGAGCAGCTTTTCTCACTCCGGGGGACGCAGGCGGCGGGACCGCGGCGCATCTGGGCGTCCCGCCGCTGACGTCCTCCGGGGCGAGAAAAGCCCCATTTGTAACTGCGGATCTGACATAAGTCGGATCCGTGTAACTCGGGGACTGCCTGTACTCTTCTAATACCTACCTTTCAGAGTCTCTACAATTTATTTCAAGGGAGCTGTAACAGACCTGGCCGGGTCTGGGCACCTCTGAGGCTGTCAGCTCTGGGCAAACTGCTCAAAATCAGGGCTCCTTACAGCCCCTGACTGGAGACCTGGGAGATATGGGACAGATTTAGTGTGCTACTATGCTGAAAAAAAAGAGTTGTTAAAAAAATTCCTTTATAACAGCAAGTGTGTTCTGTTTGTCTAGATTTCCAGCTGCCTATTTTAAGAATATTTCTCTCCTCCTTTTTGCCTTTTTTGTCAGTCTCTCCGAGCTAACGCAGCTCTGGGATGGTAAAGTTGAATCATGTGGGACTTATATATTAGCAGAATTAACTAAATTCCAGTTCACTATCACCTGAGTAGCCCCATTGTTTTCATACCATGACCTGTTATTTCTGTTCATCCGTCCTGAAAGCAAAAAAAGGTGCATTAAGTGCAATTGAGAGCAGAATCTGAGCACCATAAATATTAGCCATCTAATTATTTGTGACTGGAAAGAATTGGAAACAGAGGAGAATATGAGAAGATTGGTGGCATAATATTTCACAGGACTTGAAACAAATGCTCAGGCCGGTTTGGCTCATTGTTTTGTGAAAGCTTAGCTCTCAAACCCCAGTATTAAAATATTTAGTTTCTTTACACAATCTTTTAATATATTTCTGTTTGCTAAAGGTATTTATACTTCCAATCTTAATGCTGCCTTAAAGTTTATTTGAGGAAGAGACAGCCTGTATCTGCCAATAGTGGGAGGGGCAGAGCGAGGGGCAGCAGCTTCAGCTGATGTTATTGAGGATATTCAGTACATGTGAGAATCCTCAGTACAAGCAGCAAATCTTGTTGGGTGTGGATACGCCCCTACACATCCACGTTACCTCTAGTTTGTTGTAAATTGAATAAGCTGGAGTGTTTTGAAGCCAAGGATGAGTATTGATATTTTGAAGATTGTGGAAACCAGACCAATTCCTGCTTCAAGAGAATTGATTAGAAAGCCAATGATGACAGAATACTAGGTTGTCTTCACTGATGTAATTCACTATTAACAGCTATACAGAGAGGCTGTGTCTACACTGGCCAGATACCAGTAATAGCTATGGAAATGAGAGAAGTCAGAATAGGGAAATGCACGGGGGATTTAAATATCCCCCGCGGGATTTAAATAAACATGGCCGCCGCTTTTTTCCGGCTTGGGGAAAAGCCGGAAAAGAGCATCCAGACTGGCGCGATCCTCCAGAATAAAGCCCTATTCTGGAGGATCTCTTCTTCCTACTTGCAAGAAGAATAAGAGATTCTCCAGAATAGGGCTTTATTCCGGAGGATCACGCCAGTTTGGACGCTCTTTTCCGGCTTTTCCCCAAGCCGGGAAAAAGCGGCGGCCATGTTTATTTAAATCCCGCGGGGGATATTTAAATCCCCTGCGCATTTCCCTATTCTGACTTCTCTCATTTCCATAGCTATTACGGGTTATCTGGCCAGTGTAGACACAGCCAGAATGTGTGCATGCAAATGCAGTTTGTGAATGGAGGCAATGTCCCAAAGCAAATTCAGTTCCTCTTTCATATTTCCTGTGTACAGGCCTGACTCGGAGTGGGGAGGCTAAAGGGGACAACAGCTCCAGGGCCTGGTGATTCAAAAGGACCTGGGGCTTCCAGTTGCCGCCACCCCCAGAAACAGCAGTGACAGCTGGGAGCCCCAAGCCCTTTAAATCACCACCAGAGTCCCAGGTGGCACACTCTGGGTGGCACTGAGGGCTTCCTGGGGGAGCCTACTCCCAGCTCCCACTTCTGTCCAAGGCCCCACCTCTTCTAGGGGCACAGAGCTGTCCCTCCCTCCCCCACTTTACCCTGGTTGCACTGCCTGTGTAAATGAAACACCACATACACCAAACATCCATACTAGTTTCTTGCAAAACCTAGCAATGTTAAGGTTTGACAAACTGGCCATTCAGAAGTCAGGGAATGCAGATTTTAAAGAAGAAAGCTCAGTCTTAATCATAGCCTTATGTATAATGCATTATGTTGCTCCATAAAATACCAAATGATTTCTCTTTCATGCTGAGGTGTTGTATAAATCTATTTGTGTTCCATAAATCTGCATTCAAGTCTTTTTTCCTGTCATCATCCAAATTTTCAGCTTGTGCACCTGCTATTTTGTATTTTTTTCTCCCTTGTTCTCTTCTCTCATAACCTCCCAAAGAGATTTCAGAGGATAAAATCTTCCCTTTAGGGAATTTTGCCTGTCACGTGATGCTTCAGGTTCTGTGTGGTGTCAGAGATGACAGAGATGGAGAAGTGACTGCCCAACAGAGCTTATAAATCCTAGATGGCAGCTACATCCTATGATTCCCACAAATTGACTGGTACATATCCCTGGTCCTTCATTCCTTAGCCAACCACAAAGTCCAGTAATGGACCCTCTTTCCAGAGCACACAGGAATTGTATTCTACATTTTAAACAACAATAACCACAACAAAACTTTCTTTTCAAATGAGAATTTTCCCCTTTTTCATTTTTTAAATAAAAAACTGAAAACTGTTTCCCTCCCTCCCGCCTGAAAAAAAGAGAAAAATTGGCCGAAAATTGTTGACTCTTTTGTGACCAGTTGCAGTAGTATTTCTTATTTCAAATTAAAACATTCATGCAGTCTGTTTTTCATTTCAAAGTGTATTTTTGCAGTTATTTCACTAACACTGAGAGTTGTTATATGATTTCATAATTAACTAGTATGGCTGTATAATTCTCATTTTCCTGGAGAACTCAGAATAGAAGAGATTTTCAAAAGTATAGATAGCTGTGAAGTACCTTTGTGCCTTTGAAAATCTCCCCCTAGCTCCGAAACACCAATTACAGGACATGACTGTATCATTTAGGTCAGGCATGTCCAAAGTCCGGCCCGCGGGCCAATTGCGGCCCGTGTTCCGGTTTAATACGGCCCCACAGGTAATTTGGCAATATCTATCTTTTATGGCCCCCAACGAATCCATATGTATTGAGATGAAATACATTGTAAAATCTCAGTTAATGTCAGTTGGTCTAAATCAGTTATAAATATATTTGGACACAACATGTATACTTGGTGTTATGTTCCTGTTCATATTTTTTGAACTTAAAAGTTGACAGACAACCTTTATTACCAATAATATGTAATGTACTTTACAATGTTCCTGACATATATTTCAGCTTCCTGGATTTTTTTTTCATCTGGCCTTCAGATATGAAAGGCAGAGTGATTTAACACCTGTTTAGATTTGTCATCCATGTGATGAAATGAAAAGTATGCCGTTTGCAATAAACTTTGCATAAAATAGTTAATTTGCATTTAATTTTAATGGTTCAAAGAATGTCAGGCAAAATGGTCGGCCCTCACGCATGTTTACTTCATCAAATCTGGCCCTCTTTGAAAAAAGTTTGGACACCCCTGATTTAGGTCATAAATGTGCCACATAGTAGCTGAGGTCTTGACTAATGTTTTCTCTAACCTTTTCCGTCCCTGTACAGAGTAAATGTTATATGTACACCAAGACTTGTGCAAATTTGCATCACTAATAGAAAGAAAACCTAGCTGTGGGCATTCTGCTAATCAGCTAGGCAGCCACACGAGTGCACAGCTTACAGGGTCACTGGTCTTGACCTAAACTCTTCTCCCTTTTCTTTATGCCTTTAAAATATGGCCTTTTCAGAGCTGGCTGAAAGTGTTCAAACGGAACAGTTCATAGCTAAAAAATGCTGATTCCACAGAAACATGTTGATTCTGCCCAAATTTTTGATGGAAACTTGGCCAACTGGCCAGCCTCCCTACCAACCTGCCTGGTTTTCTGCCAGCACTCCCCCTCTCTCATGTGAACCAGAATAAAACGAAACCATGCCAATCCAGAATTTCCCATGAAATGGTAAATTCGCTTGTTTAAACAGCTCTAGTTACATGTTATCCAGGCCTCCCGCTATTAACAGGGAAAGCCAGATGACTTTGTTTTTTCTCCCCTCTTTAAATTGTTCAACCTCTTTACCAAACTTGTGTTTACTGTCTGGAATTGATTGTTTACTGCCTTACTTTATTAGTCTTTCATCCCTTGCTTCCATCTTAAAGGCCTCTTATTTGGCAGCTAAATCCACCAAGTATGGTTCAGTTTTAACCTTGAATTTTATGAGCTGCGGGTAGCTACTGATCCACTGATCTCAGCTTTGCAGTCCCCTCTGATTCTACCGGGTGAGGTTGAATGGAACACGATTTGTATATTGTATTTTGTGCTCATAGTACCACGTCATTCTCTATCATGCTCTAAAAAGGGGTGACTTAGAGACTAGTAGAGTGGTCAAACAAAGCTTCCTGGACAGCTGGCAAGGGATGGTGTTGGCCTGGACACTAAATTTCTTCTCTTGTCCTTGCAGAGAAGTGTCATGTCTACTTTTGGAAACCATCAAATGCTGGGACTCAGAGATGTGTTGCAAGTTTTCTGCCAAAAGCAAGGATAAGCCCAGGTTGCACGTGACATGCACCATATGCAAGTTAAATAGATAGTCCTCAGCTGGAGATGGCCACAGAGTGTTTTTCTAACAGCAGAGAGAGAGCCTTAGGGAAGACTGAATTTATTAGGATGGACCATGCAGAAGAATCAAGCAGCATTATTTTGTTTTATCTCCTTATGGGCTTGGTCAGCCTTGCAATGAAATGACTTGACGGGGCAGGATATACACAGTCACAATTGTGTAGCATTTATGCATACTGTGACAAATTACCACGGCACAGCAACCCTGCTCCCTGGCCATTGGGGATGGGTAGGGCCACAGCATGGCAGCCTCGGCCTTCCAGGTGGCCAGTAAGGATTGGGTTTGAGAGCTGAGGTTGGGTGGGTCTTGGCTGGGTGGGAGGAGGTTGTTGAAGGGATGTGACCTTGGGGGAAAGGGTGTAGTTTTGAGAGGAAGGGGCTTGCCTTCTCCAGCTGGGCCTTCACCCGCCACCCATGAGCTCAATACATAGCAGCAGTAGAAAAAGCTAACAGTGTGAGGAACAATTAGGAAAGGGACAGAAAATAAGATAGAAAATATCATAATTTCACTCTCTAAATCCAGGACCATGTTGCATTCCCACCTTGAATGCTGTGTTCAGTTCTGGTTGTACCATCTCAAAAAGGGGATAGTGAAATGGGAAAAGGTTCGCAGAAGTGCAGCTAAGAGGATCAAAGGTATGGAATGGCATCCATCTGAGGAGAGATTAAAAATATCGGGACTGTTCACTTTAGAAAAGAGATGACTAATAGGCAATATGACAGAGGTATATCACATCATGAATGGAATGGAAAAATAGAGAAATATTATTTATCCTTCCCCAAAATATAAAAATGAGGGGTCACCCACTGAATGTACAACTGGGTTTATATATCTGACATTTGGCACAATCTGATGCATTTCAGAATCAAACAATTGTTTTAATGAGCTCTGGAAATAAGTCATTTCTGGCAGAGGTTATTCAATAGCAGCCAGAGAGAGAGTGAATTCCCACAGTCTGTGGAAGTACCCTATTCTCCATTTCAGATTGGCAGAAAGGGCTAGGACATTTCCTAGGAGTCTCCTTTAGCACATCACTGCTCAAGATACTTTATAAACAAGAATGCAAGAGCCTTGCAGTGTTCCCTGTAAGGTGAGCACTTGGGCAGCCACCCAGGAGAGATTCAGATGCCACTCAGCTGATTAGCAGAGAGTCCACAGCTGCCCACAGCAGCAGAATGTGTTTCTATTGGTGGCGCAAATCTGCATATGCCTTGGTGCACGTACAATATATTCTGCACATGGATGAAAAAAATTAGAGGGAATATTAGTTCTTAGGTACAGTCTGCTGATTCCTCTCTGTTCTGTGTAGCATGGAGCAGAGCATCTGGGCCCAATTAGTAATGACTGAAAATTAAGCCTTACAACACCACTACTTAATGTATGAATATGGGCGGCTGGTCATGTAGGCAAGGGAAGGCATTGCCTCCCCAAAATTGCCTACATTGCCTAGCCATCTGGAAGAGGCTGGAGCTGTGCCGCATAGCCATCTGGCTCCCCAATGGCCAGGGAAAGCTGGGGCTGTGCCGCATGGCAGCCTGGTTTCCTAGAGGCTGGGAAAGGCTGGAGCCATGCCATGTGGCTCCCCAGTGGTTGGGGAAAGCTGGGGCCGTGCCACATGGCAGTCCAGCTCCTCAATGGCTGGGGAAAGTGAGGACTATGCCATGTGGCAGCCCTGGCCCTCAGCTGGGGTTGAAGAGGGTTTTGCTGGAGGGTGAAAGGATAGGTTGTGAAGGGGTATGGTCTCGGGGAAGGAATGTGGCTTTGGGAGGAAGGGGCGGGGCTTCAGCTGCCTTCACCCACTGTCCATGTCTGTGAATGATGTCCTAGGAAACATAGCTAATGTTTGGCAGCATGCAGGAACAGTACACAATAACTTAGGACAGGAAATGATAGAACTGAACTAGAAAGGCATGTTTTGGGAAGCAGACTGTAATATTCCAAATTGGAATTTGGTCATAGCATGGAGCCTACTCCCTGTACTGTTATCAAAATGGTCATGAGATCCTTAGGAACCACATATGGCCAGGCCCTCAGTTTTTATTTCAGTTGAAGGCCTCTCAGCTTCAATTCAATGCAATAACTTTAAAGAAGAAATGTTTTTCTTTGCAATGCCCTGGCGATACGCTCCAAAAAGAAAATTAGAGCACTATCAGCATTTCCCTCCTGCTTTTTTTGGGTCTCATTGTATGTTTCTACAGGGGAAGCCCTGACAGAATGATTTAATATTTGTAATTTGAAGGAAATGGGTGTAACCTTGCAGCTGTATATTTTTAATAGGTTTGGATTGAAAGAAAGTAGTTTTATTTGGAGACGAGTACAAAATAATTGGTGTTTGGCTTCTGATAAACATGGGCTACAGTGACTTAAAATTCTTACAAGTGCAAGGCAACCCAGTGTAAACAAATCTAAATAAGGAATGTAAGTAGTTCAGATTCATATTTTCCATCTGGGGCCAAGAACTGTGGGCTTCTTAACCGAAGATAATTCAACTAAACAATGAAGGTGCACTAATTGGTTTAGATCACTCCCATTGGTTTTACATGTCCCATACAAATACTAATCCACAGAGATATATGAAGGAGTAAATGGCATAGACTAACTAGTCATTGGAGCACTTCACTGTTTCTAGGGTTGCCAGGTGTCCAGTTTTGAACTGGACAGTCCAGTATTTGAGCTTTCTGTTCAGGAAACGATTAGAGAAAATATAAATGTCCGGTATTTTCTAAATAAGATGTAATGTAGACTGTGATGTAATGTCAAGTGTGTCCGGTATTTTTGTTGAAACCATCTGGCAACCCTTCATATCAGATACGTATTGCTGCCAGGATGGGAGTCAAACATTGTTTTTAGTAGTCAGAGTGAGATCGTGTAATTTAAAAATGTGCTATCTGGCAAATGGAGCTTAAAAAATGCTATAAAATTACAATTGTCAAAAAATTAAAATAGCTAATTGGTAAACAGTTTGATCCCAAAGCAGGGTTTTATTGATTCTTGATGAGTTTGTATGCTCTGCAGGGAACAAAAGCATAGCAATATTAAGAGTATTACATCTACATAAGGTGTGGACTAAGGTCATAAACTAGTTCATCACTTCAAGTCAGATCCTGCAACATGCTAAGTGGCTCACAAGAGGTACTAAACTTCCTTAACTCTCCTCTGAGTCAATGAAAACTGAGACTGCACAGAGGTTCTCAGATTGAGGCCTAGAATCGGACTAATTGTTGGGCACAATGTACACTTTTTTTTACACTGTGAATCATTTCTTTCTTCTGATACAGATTTCATTGATTTTTCTAGAGACAGAAAAGGAGCTAGAGTAATATGTAAAAAGGCCTTCAGTTCTTACTAAAGTCTTTTGGAGTTGGATTCAGTCACAAATAGACTTATAATTTATGCACAGATGGATATAAATGAAGCATGTAGGACGGGATTAGGAATGGGCTCTGTGGGCTTCATTGAGATTACAGAAGACCTAATTCTGCAAGGAGTTTTTTGTAGCAAGTGTGAGGATTGATTTTCTCATTGATGAATCACAAATTTTACTAATCTTGTGACTATCTGGTGACCTTGGAAAAACAATCCAGTCTGGAGGAAAATCTTGTTGCAACTAAAAAAACTTAAAAAACAGGGGTCAGCAATTAGAGACTAGCAAAACAAAAAAGATATACTTAATAAAGCATATTGGTTGCTAGGTGTTACAGAGCAACTGAGTAAAAACAAAGTAAAACACAAAGAAACTTAATATCTCTGGGTGCATCTTAGATATGGTGAATGGGAGGCACATGGACTTAGCATAGAGAAGTTTAACCAAATAGCAAAATAAAGAAAATAACCTGATCATGACTAACTTTACATTTTCCTATCTACTCACGATCCATACTTCAAGGTTCAGTCTATTTCCATCCCCAGTGTACCTTGTAGGCATGGTAGTCCTGTCTGGATTAATTCATCTTGTTTTCTCCAATACCTAGCTTAAAACTCACACAAAAGAACTGCAGGCAAATCTATCTATTCAATTTAAATTTCAACAATCTTTCCCACTGGCTTTCCTGGCTTCCTGCCAATACCCTGTAGCCTCCCAAGTTTAACCCTTTAGTCACCAAGTGCTGGCCAACATCACAAACACAGTGGCAGCTAATCTCTGGCACTTGAGACTCTAAATTGTGGCCTTCAAGGGCAGCTGTTTTAAAGATGAAATCTGTATCTGATTATGCTTTGCAAACTTATTTCCTGAGCTGATCCCTGTGCCTTTTAAGTAGATATGAGTGAAGTTTATTAATCAATCCCCAACACTACTGGAAGGCACAGTTGGTGGTTGCTTTACCAACTAACTCCCAGTGTTTCCTCTGCAGCTCCCTTGCTGGCCACCTGCAACAACAGAAACTGTTGGGTAGAATTTAGGGATGTTAGATATCAGGCAATTGATTAGTTGTGTAAGCACATGAAATCTTAGCACTTACACAACTAGTTGATAGTCCTTAGGGGCGGGCCCAGCAGCTCGGAATCCCCACAGACAGGCTCACTGGGGACAGAGGCTGCTCCATGGGATGCATAGCAGCCTCTGTCCGTGGAGAGCTCAGGCCCACCGCAGACAGAGTCTGCTTTGCAGCAGCCTCCCCAGTCCTAGCCCAATGCCTCTTTGAGAGGCAGCAGCTGGCTGTTGTGGGGGGGGGGGGGGAGAAGGGGGTAGGCAGCACCATGGAACCGGTGCAGGGAGAAGCAGTTTTTAAGCTGGCTCTCCCCAGCACCAGCTTCTGCTTCCCCCCACCCTTGCTGCCTCTGGTACAGAGACACTAAGGGGGCATGGAATGTGTTTAGTTGACAAGATTAACCAATAAGCCTAGGCTTATCTGTAAATTGTATAGTCAACTACATGTTGACATCCCTAGTAGAATTGGTCAGGAACTAGAATTTCTATTCCATGGGAAATTGCAGTATTTAAAAAAAAATTGTTTGCATTTAGAATGAAAAGTCAAATTTTTGACATATTCTGGGTAATGAAAATTCCGAAAACAGAATCATCTAAAGGTTTTGTTTTGGTTGTGTCATTTCAGATCAGTTAGTTTTTATTTTTATATTTTATATTATATTTAATGTCTACAATTATATAATATGTCAAAATGAAATGCATTGAAAATTCAGCATTGAAACAAACTTTCACCCTTTACCGCTTGAAAAGTGTCAAAATTGACACATCGCCACAAAACATTTTGATTCCGATTAAACTTTATTTTCCAAAGAAAAACAGTTCTGTTGAAATACTTTTAACTACCTTTTCTGTAGAGCATTGAGCTTTTTTGAAAATCTGGCTATAGGAGTAGCACTGAGCCCCTTGTGGTCAGTGAGTATCTGATTCTGATCATGCACGCATTGACTTATTCTTGATTTATGCTGTTGTGTAATCAGAAACCAGCCCAAAGAGCCTTCTTATGAAGAAGAGGAGGGGAAAGAAAGGTTTAGCTCTCAAGATGAAAACCCCGGGTTGTACACTTTCTTCCCTATGAACCTGTGAAGTTATTCAAACATAGAGCCTGTAATAAAATGGAACTGGTCCTAAATCCTGCTGTTTTTCCCATATGTTTAAGAATGTGTTTATAACTGTGCTAGTATGAACCACTGACACTGTTCACCCACCTTTTGCCTATTGCCCCTGTTGGTCTCAAGATCTGTCCTTTGAAGTGAATAGCACTCTAGAAGGAAGCAATAAAACTGCAAAATGTTCTGAGACTCATCTTAAAATGCAAAACACAATTTCAGTTGCATTGCTGCAAAAATACTTGGCCTACTGATGCTTTTCCCATTCAGTACTTCCTTGTGTCCTTCCCTTTAGATGCCCCCTAGGATTAGTTAAATGCCAAAAATATTAATCTTCTCATACAACCAAAATAGTAGTGCAGTGTCCTAGCAACATATGGCTTAAATGTGCTACTTTAAACTACCATTCATATTACTTGGGAACAGAGAACCTCATGAAAAGCCTATTGAAGCTAATAGGAGTCTTTCCATTGACTTCGATAGGCTTTGGTTCAGGACCATACTTAGACTTTGTCTTCATTGGCTAAAAAGTATGTGATTACATGGATATATCAATCTTGATATAAAAGCCTACTGGAGGTAGGCTTTTACTGCAATGAAGCTAGTCTAGGTCAATTATATGCCTCTCACAACGTGTTTTCCTGCAAGCATTTTGTAGCAAGAGAATCATCACAGTGTAAGAACACAATATTTTTGCAGAGAAAACATATCCTTAGCTGGCCATTATTTCCATGCACTAATCTGATACTCGTGAAAAATGCTTTATAACAAAATCCCACTAGTCACCGAAAATAGAAAAAAGGGTATATGACTGCGTTAAACTTCCTGTCTTTGAATGGATAGCATCATTTTACAAAATCATTTGCATATTTAATATTTTTAATATACGAGAGATTATGTTGAGTAGTTGGCATCTGAAATTTAGGGAAGTTGACCTCCCCCCAAATCACATTGAGGAACACTTTATTCCATAAAAAGTATCACTGATTTCAGTGGAGCTACTTGTGGAATAAAATTCTAATATAAAGATGTTGTCTGTGACTGGATTTCTTTTAAAAAACTTATTTCACTAAACCCGCTATTAATAAAAAAATTGTAATGATTTTTTTTTAATGTTGACAATACAAGTTGGACCTCCCTAATCTGGTACCCTCAGGACTGGTCCCAGATGAGGGATTTTTCCGGATCAAGGGAGGTCATTTCTGGCCCTCCTGCCACTGGCCCCCTTAGCTGTGGCCTGTCCTGCTGGCCTTCCAACAGGCTCCCCACCTACTGCCAATTCACTCAGGAGCCACCGCTACTGCATCTCTTGGCCCCACTGAGCAACTGCATGCCAGAGCTCCCAAACCTGTTGGGCAGTCATGTACCGTGGCTCTGGGCTCCATAGGAAGCCACATGCTGTGGCTTCTGGCTCATCAAAGAGCCCAAAGAGTCAAAGGTATTATCATGACTCTGAAATTGTTCAACATTATATGGTTTCAAACAAGGTTTGGAGTTTTGTTCTCAGACTTTAGCCTGCTTTGTACCATGGTGAACACACTATTAAATTCATGCCCACGTTTAGAAATATATTGATAGACAAGCACAAAAGAAAATGAAGTAAAGAGCTCTGAAACTGAGTGTTTATGCAAAATAAGTGTAATCAAAACCTATTGGAGTCCCTTTTTAGAGAACGTGAACATGGGATATAATTTCTTTTTTTGATCAAATAGTCATGCTCAGTGGGAAAGCAAGAGGTTTATTCTGTTCAATTCTGAGTTGTGACTTTCCTGCTTTAGATAAAACAGACATGCAGAAGGAAAGACGAGATAATATTGTAAAGATGGGGAAAATACAGCTTTTGTTGAAGTTAGTGGGATAAAGGATGGATGGTCAGTCACAGATGGATGCCTTATAGCCATGGCAGCTGTGTTCTGTTACATTACCCAATGTACAATCTGAAATGTGGAACAGCTCTGTTCGCTCAATTCTCCAACTTGGGGGCTTTTTACACTGCTTTGCTATGACAGCAACCACTCCTGGTCTGCTCAGACACAACTTCCAACATGTACATTGTTCCCAGCTGTATTACATGAACACTATGGTCAGCCACTCCTGAATTACACAACAGAGTAACACCAGCAAATTCCCAGTCCCAGATTTTCCTTCAGAAAAGTTGTCTTATACTGTCCAGCATTCTTCTGAACAATGCAAGCTCATAGAAAGTCTGTTATTTTATTACTAGAAAATGATAGGCACAAATCTTGTTATCTCAAATGCAGCTTCCCAAACACTTCAGTCCAAACACGCTGGTTTCGATAGAACAATAAAACAAGTTATTAACTACAGAAAGGGAGATTTTAATTGATTAAAAGTAATGAGGCATAAAAGTCAGCATCGTGACAAACAAATAAGTCAAAACACAACTAGTTAGATATTTTTTCAAAATAAAGGTTTCTCTCACTAACTGCTTTAGCAGTTTTGCTGACTGGAATTGTTTCAATTGGGATTCCTTCCACATTCAAAGCTGTCTCTTTTCTTCAAATGGTGTTGATGCTATGAGCAGAGAGAAAAAGAGGAGTATTTGGGATGTCTATTCTTCTTTCTTATAGTTCTCTTTTATTTTGCAAGAATAATTTCCAATTGGGATTCAGGAGACAGAAAGTCTGTCAGAATGGGAACCCCCAGCTATTCCTTTGTCAAAATACAGATTTTTTTTTCATTCACGCCTCTTTCCTGTGAAAGAATGGCCACTTAACCAGGTATTAGTTCATTTGATTTTGTTGACACCTCTCTGAAGTGTCAGGTTGCCTTTTGTCTCTGAGGAACAGGTCTGTGGGAGTTCCCCAGAATTGTGACAGGTCCAGTAACCCCATGTAGTAGAATTTTTTAACTTTACATATGATTTTGCCACACATATTTTAAACTGGACAATAATGTTCAGCAGACTACGAGTTTTCAAATCACATCTCCCATGTCATACTGCACAAAATTTATCATAATTCTCTAAAGGAGTGAATGTAAGAGTACAATTTGTCATGCTCTAGACCCTGGATCCCTTCCTGGTCAGAAGAATAATCTGGTGGTTCTGGTCGAGTCCCTCTTCTCACTAGTCTTTTTCAGGCCAGCCAGATTCCAGGCAGGGGTGGCCTGTGAGTATAGGCCGACTCGGCGGTCGCCTAGGGCGCTGCCTTCAATGGGACACCTGGGGTGCCCGATGCTGACGTCACGCCATTGACAGCCGTGTAGCCGGGGGCGCCAATCACACGTTCCACCTGGGGCGCCAGCTGCTACAGCCGGCATCAGGCCGCTCCTGATTCCAGGAGTAGTTGAAAAGCCAAGAGAGACAGTACAAGGAAGATGGGTGTGGGGAGGAGGGACAGAAAAAAGTACAAGACACAGGAGTATCTCACATATGTCCTGCTGGGGTCCTCTCTGGTGCAGTAATGATGTTCAAGCATCTCCATTAGAGTATCAAGGTGTCTGGTGTTGTGGCAAGAATTCTTATGCCACAGCTGCAGTGATGGTAGAAAATTCCTTCCCCTCCTACCCCACCCTCCACCCTCCTCCCTCCCCCCCGCTCCGCCAAAGTCTTTTTTAGGGGTTTCAAAAAGGTAATGATTAGAATAATACATCTCATTACTTGACCATCAATTAGGCTTAATTTCTTCCGCTCTAACTTTGCTGTCTTGATTTCTGATCTTCTACTCCTCTTTTTCACCAGGGATGTGTCTACACTGGGCCACTTATTCCAGAAAAGCAGCCGCTTTTCCGGAATAAGCTGTGAGCTGTCTACACTGGCCCCTTGAATTTCCGGAAAAGCACTGACGATCTACTGTAAAATTGTCAGTGTTTTTCCGGAAAAACTATGCTGCTCCCGCTCGGGCAAAAGTCCTTTTTCCGGAAAACTGTTCCAGAAAAGGGCCAGTGTAGACAGCACAGTAGTCTTGTAGGTATAACATATTAATGTATTGAAAATGATTCCTCCAAATGGAAGTGACTCCCCATAATTTGTTCCCCACAACTTAAAGTGTTTAGATTTATTATTAATTCTTCTTCTTATTATTATTATTATTTGTTAAGATTGTTAAATGTTTAGATTTATTATTATTATTGCCCCTTTAGAATATAATGTATTAGGTCATGTTACTTAGAACTGTTAAGAATATAATCAAGGGGCTGCTTGAAATTGACATTGCAGAGATACATTGTAACAATGCATTGTCAAGCCACTAACTCTGCTATGGGAGCCAAGGCCTGTAATTGACTACGGGCATTGTTACATAATTGACGCCTGTTCTCTTTAAAACATTGTAACTTTACTCAGCACTCAGAGAATATTTTAAGCAATACCACCCAGAAACTTTTGTAACTACAACTTTTATTATTATACAAAATACTGTATGAATATATGAGAGAGTGCTTGGATGATGAGTGAATGGTTCTGAGAGGTGCCAGCCTGAGAATACAGCAACAAAGGGCTGAAGAAGGCGTCAGGTGCCAGTGCAACCAAAAGGTGTCAAGTGGAGAAAACCAAGTACTGGAGGTCCACCTGATGAGATCACTGACGAGCACCTGGCAGCCACCCTGGAGACATCAGCATGATGCAGCAATTTCCATAGACTGGCATAGGAAGAAATTCCTATAAGAACTGGACTAAAAAACTATTGGAATCAGAGTCCAAGGTTCTGCTACCAGGAGCTTCAGATGCGCATCTGATCAGGACTTCACTCCCCACTACCATCACTTGTGTACAGAATACCTGGCCAGTATTCTGTCACAAGCAACTTCCAGGCTGGTAACTATAACAAATACACAGAACCTGAATGAATGGATGAATGAATGTTTATATGTATAAGGGTTAAGTAGTTAAACAACGTTGTTTGCTTCTATCTTGTCTTTATTTTTTTATTATTATCTTTACAATAAATGTGGCTTTTTGCCTTATCCCCCTCATAAGATCCTGCTTGCTTTTATTGGTATAACAGTCTTTTCCGGAAAAAAGCCCCGATCGCGAAAATGACGATCGGGGCTTTTTTCTGGAAAAGCGCGTCTACATTGGCCACAGACGCTTTTCCGGAAAAAGGGCTTTTCCGGAAAAGTATCCTGCCAATGTAGACGCTCTTTTTCTGGAAATACTTATAACGGAAAACTGTTCTGTTTTAAGCATTTCCAGAAAAGGATGCCAGTGTAGATGTAGCCCAGTTGTAATATGAACACAGTCTTTTGAAGGGGGTCAGTTGGCTCCTTCTGATTAAATTAATTCAGCCTCTCTGTCCCCTTCTCACATCTTTTCTTAAATAGATCATTGTGATAATTACTTATCACCGATTAGGCTAACCATCAAAGCAGGCCTGCTTGGCCCCAGTTATAACAACAGTGCATAAATTTGCTCCTATCGATGCAACCCCAGTGGGTTAAGTGGAGTTGCAGTGGTCAAAACTAAGGGCAGGTTTTGGCCCCCATTCCTGACTCAGATTCTCTAAAAATGCTCAATACAATTCAATTCACATTACAAATACAGTCCCTTAGCTCACATTTGTATTTTGTTGCTAAAATTTTATTTACCTAGTGCCATTGCTTATTCCTATAAAGCCTCAGTGTTCCTGGACAGGAAACCTCATGTCTGCCTGGGCCTTTAGATTTTCTGATCTGTGTATGAATCACTGGGCTGACTAAGCAGTTTGCTGGACGGGGAGTGACAACGTCAGATGTATGGTCTCAGTCTGGGGTGTGTCTGTCTGCACATCAGCAAAATACTATGGGATTTTTTTTGTTCAGATGTTTCAGTCAAGGATACTATTACAGTACTTGTTTAGACTCTTTGTAACCTTGGAAAGAAAGTTAAAATAAGTCCATGAGTTTTAAGGTTGGCAACTAGCATGTTGCTATCCCTTGGATAGCAGGTGGCCTATGCTTTCTTCTGAAGCTCAGTGACATTACTTACCTTAGTGCCATTAAAAAATACGTTGTGGTTGCACTGAGCCAGATTCTTGTTTATACTATGGTCCCTTTTACATCATGCTCTAAGGCTGTGTCTACATTGGCAAGATTTTGTGCAAAAACTTGCCACCTGTGTCCACTGGCCGCAAGTTTTTGCGCAAGAACACTGATGTTCTAATGTATGAAATCAGTGCTTTTGCGCAAATACTCTAACACTCCCGCTCAGGAATAAGCCCTCTTGAGCAAGTGCTCTGGCGCAAAAGGCCAGTGTAGACAGGCAGCCAAGACATTTTGTGCAAAAGCAGTCTAAACGGAAAAAATCCCTAGTGGCCGCTTGGACGCTCCGTACCTGCAGGCAGCTCTGGACTTCCTGGTAACCCGAGCCCCCTTAAAGGCAGATGCAGCCTGCAGAGGCCACGAAGCAGAAGCCTTTTTTGCTGCCTCTGCCCAGAGCTGTGCCACGCGGCTCCTGCCATCCCCAAAAGCCACCAGAGCAGGATGGCAGCTCCAGGGGGGGAACAGCCTCCTGCACCCCCAGCACAAGAGGCCCCAAAGGCCTGCGAGGGAGCTGGAGGCCCTACTGGACCTGTGGGAGGAGGAGGAGGAGGAGGAGGCCCTCCATGACACCCGCTCCCATCGCCGCAATGCGGAGATCTTCAACCGCATGGCCCAGAAGCTCTCACACCAGGGACATCCAGCCCGGACCCTTGAGCAAGTCCGGGCTAAGGTGAAAGAGCTGCACCTGGGCTATGTCCGGGCCAGCGAGGGGCAGGGAGCAGGAGCCGACAGCTGCCCCCACTACCAGCGGCTCCACCGCATCCTGGGCCAGGCACCACCTCAGGGACCTTCTGTCCCTGTGGACACCTACAGGCACCAGCGAGGCGGGGGAGGAAGATGAGCCAGCCAGTGGGTCGGAGGACGAGGGCAGCACTGCAACCATCCAGGTGGAGGCCCCCTCCAGCAGCCCAGAGGTCTCCCGTACGTCCTTGGAGGCCAGGGAAGAATCCACCGGTGAGTGTTGCACTTTGCATTCACAAGGGCCAGGGGGAGCCAGGCGCCCGGAGGGGGGAGGGGGAGAGCACATCACTCAGGCCGTGTGAGCTACACGCTGTGTAGCATTAGCAGTATGCAGCACGTGCAGCCTGCTGACCGAGTGGCACGTGGCTGTGGCAGGCAGCTCCAGGGCACGCCTGGGACCGTGCTGCCGGTGGGACCAGGGGCAAGGGTGGATGCCGGCTGGAACCAGCCAGGACCCCAGGGGCTCAGGCCAGAGCCTGCACCTCTGCAAGGATGCAGCACACAGAACGGCTCACTGTCCCATGCCTGGCTGTGAGGCACAGTCAGCTGCTCCTGGGAAAACTGCAGCATCACAGCCTGTGAGCGTGGCCCCCACTGAGCTCCTCGCCTGCTCCCGGTGCCTTGGCTGGCTCCCCCGAGGGAAGTCCCCACTGCAGTCACACATGTCCCTGGGCTACCATGTGTGAGGGCTAGTGGGAGGGGAAGGGGGGAAGCACTCGGGCCGGCCCTAGGGCAACCTGAGTTTTGCTGCAAGGATGGGACACTCCCCAGTCACTCTCCTGGTTCCATCCAGGAGACATCCCACGTGATGGGGATCTGAGAGCCCAGACCACGTCTGCCAGATGTGCTCCCAAGCACTGTGTGGGGATTCATCTAGCTCCCTGTCAAACACCAGTGATTAGCCTAAAGCCTCACAGCCTCCACCGGCAGGGAGTTTCACAGTTAACACAACACAAGCGCCCTCCCACCCCCCCAAGGGGCCAGGACACAGATCGGTGGTTACAATACATGGAGGAGGACCCTACTCCAGGGGCGGTCCTGTATGCAAACATACAACATGGGGGGAGGGGGATAACCGAGTGGGCCCAAGCCAAACTACTGTGGTGTCACCTGGGCTCAGGGGTGGAGGGCATAGAGTGTGGGGACAGTGGCCGGGCTGCCTGACTGACCCATCCTTTCTTCTGTTCCCTGCAGCGGGACCAAGCAGAAGCAGGGGACCCTCCAGTCCTGCGGCAGTGGCAGCATCCCCAGCCATCCAACCACCAAGGCAGTGGGTCCGGCAGCAGGACCAGCTTCTTTGGCGGCATGTGCAGGCCGTCGAACGAGTGGAGGCAGCCATCACACGCCAGGTGGAGGCGGACCTGCAGTGGCACCAGGAGGCCTGGGGTCCCTTCCAGGCCCAGTGTGTGTGCATGGCAGATGCCATTTCCACCCTCACCGTGCACACCCTCCGAGCAAACAACAGAACTGGGTTTTCAGATGCCCGAAGGCGCACTCCACTTGGTTGCGGGCCTGGTTGAGGCAGTCATTGAACGGGGCCCGGTTGTGGTCCAGCCACCCCGTGTAGGGCTGCATTAACCAGGGCAGCAGGGGGTAGGCGGCGTCCCCCGCAACACATGTAGGCATGAGCACATCCCTGACAGTAAATTCCCGCTGTGGGAAGTAAATGCCCGCCTCCAGCCTGCCAAACAGGCCGGAGTTGCGTAGGATGCGGGCGTAATGTGCCCTGCCGGACCAGGCCGCATAAATGTCCAGAAAGTGGCCATGGTGGTCCACGGCGGCCTGGAGTGCAATTGAGAAATACCCTTTCTGTTTATAAAATGGGCCGCTCGATGCTCCGGGGCACGGACGGGGATGTGGGTTGCATCCAGGGCTCCCCCGCAGTTGGGGAACCCAAGGGCAGCAAAGCTGGCCACCGTAGCCTCCACGTTGCGCAGGCGGATGACTCTCGGGAGCAGGACATCATTGATGGCATGGACGACCTGCAGAAGGGTGCAGAGAAACACAGAGGAACACATCACATAAGGCAGGGTGAGTGCGTGCTCCCTTGGGCCCGTCCCCCCTGTGATGTCCTCTGTCCTCACACACACACACACGCATCAGGGCCCCCTCGTCCCACGGGCCCACCCCCCACCAGCAGGGCTGTGCAAGAGAAGGACGGCCCAAACCCCTGGGTGACCCAGCCTGGAGTCTTGCCTGCCCCTGGCCATGGAGTGCAGCACTCCCCTCCCCTCCCCTCCCACACACTCCGCCTGGGACTTACCTGCATGACGACAGCACCAATGGTCCATCTGCCCACCCCGAATTAGTGTGCCACCGATCGGTAGCTGTCCGGGGTGGCCAGCTTCCATAGTGCAATGGTGACCCTCTTGTCCACTGGGATGGGTGCCCGCAGCTGAGTGGTGGTTCCCTGGAGCGTAGGGGCGAGCCAGGCACATAGCTCCAGGAACATCTGCTTTTGCATGCATAAGTTCTGGAGCCATTGCTGGTCGTCCCATTGCCCCAGGACCAGCCGGTTCCACCAGTCAGTACTGGTGTCCAGTCTCCACAAGGACCTCTGTACGGTGGGGTGGGGATGGCACAGGGATGCCATGGCCTCCCTGGTGAGGAAGTCCAGAGCGACCTGCGCCTCGAGGTCCTGGATGAGGAATGCAGCAGCCTGGAGCAGCAGCTGCAGGCACTCCAAAATGACCAGAAGGGGCCAGAGCAGGCACAAGGCCACCCCTGGCTCCCTGGCACAAGAAACAAGCTGAGCTACAAAAATCAGCCAAAGGCACTAAAATGCACAAAGCAGTGATGTCCAAAAAGGCAGAGGGCAACCGCAAATAGAACTGCTACAGCTGTCAGTCCCTGCAAGATGTCCTATAGCACGCAGCAGGAGAGAAACAGTTGTCCGGGGAGATCCCTTTAAGCACGTGTCTCAAAGGAGCTCCAGCCCCAGCCCTGGAAAGGGCTGGTGCCCTTTTCCCTCTTCAAAATGGTTCCGGGCTTCTGCTTTTGTGTAAAAGCGTCCCACCAATGTAGACGCACTTTTGAGCAAAAGCGCATCGTTCTTATGATGAGTCCCGGACCAGTATAGACACTCTCTTGCGCAAATACTGTTAACGCAAAAACTCTTGCGTTAAAAGTATTTGCGCAAAATCATGCCAGTGTAGACGTAGTCTTAGTGTAAAGGAACCAAAGTGGTATAAAGCATCCTTGGCATAGATGAGAAATCTGGCCCTCTCTCAGACCCACTTTCATAATTGTTTAATTTCTTTACCATTTTATGCTGCTTTAAATTTTCTGTAGCACCTCTGAAGTCACAGAAATTACCGTGGACTTACGCCAGACTTCAGAAAATCACAGCTGTTAATGTAATTAACCACCCACTTACCTTCTTCTCCTTCAGCACTGAGCAAATGCATCCTCATTACCCCAGAATGTATGTCATTAATGTCTAGATTAAGTAGCAATCATTACAATTCCCCATCGTTAAGATAAAAGGGTTTCTTTTTGAGATACCCACACAAAGCAACCAGCCCTACTAAGCCAAGTTTATCCTATCTTCTTGCACTGTACATACTGTTATATTTCTGTCAGATTATGTCACATCAGGAGCTCATACACTAACAAATGGAAATAGCAACTAAGCAACCCTAGGATATGCAGGATCCTTTATTAGCCTTGATTGTCCCTCAGTGGGAGAGCTGTACATGGATCAAAGGCAGTATCTGATCATGTATGCTTGTGATTTATCATGTGAAATACGGGAGTGTAAACAGAAGCGTGGCTCTCCAAACCCTCCCAAGATAAGGACAAGGCAAAGAATTGATGGTTCTGCTCTTGACTGACATGGAAGGAGGGAGCACGTACCACCCTTCAGGGAACATATTTCCAGTTGTTTCTGCTCACCACGTTTAGCAACTGTTCTGATCTTCCCAGCTTCACCTTGAGGGAAGGGAGTGTTCAGAATTTAGTTCACCTCTTGGGACTCTGCCTTCTGCTCTCAACAATGCTTTTTCACTGGGGGATACGTTAATTAAGGTTTCAGTAAGTATTCCCAAAGAGTAATAAAAATATTAATAAGCCTTCAAGCAAAGTTCATGTTACAAAACTGTGTGGCTTCATCAGCAGAAAAAAAGGTAACTCTTCTGCCAATTTATTTGTAGCATTTCCACACGGCTTCATGCTGCACTACTTCCATGCTAAAGTTTCTTTTTTACCTGGCCTGTCTGACAGCCACAAAAGTGAAGATGTGTTCCCATTGCAATGTTTGTCAGAGCACCCAAGTGCCATCTAGGAAAGTAATATACCCAGTTACAACTACAGTCAGAGCAATAAAGGGAAGATGGCATACAGTATTGTCTACCCTTTTTCTATCATGAGCCAAAGTGACCAAACATAATGCTCCTGATTTGCCCATAATAATATCCTAAATGAACGGCATTACCCCTTTGTGTTCTTATTGCTTCCGAATTCATGAATCCCATAGTATCAGTACCTGTAGAAAATTTCAAGAAACATGGAAGGGTTGTACGATGTAGATAATTCAGTAGGTGGCATTCTTCACTCTGATTTGAAACAGTTCCAAAACTCCACATTGTACAGGTGTCTCTGTCTTAATAAGACAAACATATGAGGTCCTGACCACTTTTGGTATTTCAAGATCCCATTTTAATTTCTTAGTAACAGGTGTGCTAACTGGGCAACATAGACAAATTCCATCTCATGGGTTTATGTTCTGCCATCCAAAATTCCACTTGTAATTTTAACTGGATTTTTAAACTGGATTTTTAAGTTTTTTTAAATTTTCTGTCCTATTGAGTAGTGTCACTGTTAAACAGTTGTTCACTCTGGAGTTGGTTTCATTTCAGGGGTCAATGAGGTGATCCATATGTAAAGTCTGTATAATAGTTGAAGAGGCAATTTGGGAACTTTGGGGATAAGAGGTGCCATGTTCAATAGTCATAAGTAAGGCAGTTCTTAAGGAATCTTGAACCTGTGGCAATCAGGCACAAGTTCTAGGTTCAATATCTTTTCTACTTTTTATGGAAAGAACATTTGCCAAAATAGGTATACACTAACTTCTACTGCCAGCCAACCATCTCTCTACCTTCACCAAAACCTCTGCTTCCATCACTGGGATTCTCTACTTACCACGGAAAACCAGTAGACCTCTGGGTAACTCATTTCCAGATCCTACGGCTGCTTTACCCACCTTATGCCTGAGGTCTATGGTCATCAGGCAGCGCCACTGTCCTGCTAAATCCCAAGTGTATTTTATCTTCTACAAAGTAACCATGAATACTGTATGCTACCATTCAGATTTTTTGGGAATTTGAAAATGTTATCACTTTTTAGAATAATTCCTGTTTAACCAGAATACTTTTTTTCAAGACTAGAGCAAGATTTGTGGAGAAAGAGGAACCAATTTTGGATTCTCATCTAGGACAAAGAGAGAAAGATGAGAGATCTCATTACAGAATAATTTTTGTTTGTATTTTTTATTCATCTCCTCACTGCATGGTTTCAGATCATACTAAAAGTGTAAGTGCAGAAATGCCAACATTTTCTTCTAGTGCTATAAACCCAGGAGTGTGTGGGATAGCTGGGGTTCATTTTCATTTAGCATTAACATTTGTGGGAGTTATTTATACCAAATTTGACTGCTGCATTTCTTTTAGTTCTTGTAGTTCTCCCCTGGTTAGTTGTCATCTGTCCATTATGGACCAAATGGAAACCATAAAACTTCTAATTGAACAGCTAGGGTCTTGATGCCTTAAAATTCCATTTGTCTTGAACAGTGAGTACCTTTGAGTAATACTCTTATGGTAAGTGTCATAAGGTGGGACTGTTCACATAGTCTTGCAAGCAAAGTCTTAAGGAGACGTGCTGTGATACTGTTAATTTTGGATTAGTCAAGGCTTTTGTAGAGGCAGCTAGAGGAGAGAGAATGCTGCACAATCAGTAGAAGAGGTTGCTCTTTGCCTCAGGCTCTGATTAGAGTCAGTTCTTCAGGCAGTTACTCCCTGAGATCTGGGCACTGGTGTTGTTCTGGAATTCCTGGAGGAAGGGATTGCGTGTTGTCTGACCATTTCATTTCACGACTGGATTATGAGTTTAAATCTAGTCACACTTAAAATATCCCAGGCCTCACTTCATTGACTGGGAAAACAACCGGCAAGGCCCCCGACACCTGCTACCACTTGGCAGAAAGACAACACTGACATCAGAACATGGCACTGGTGTCAGAAGAAGGTGCAACAATACGGAGGGCCAGATAAATTGATATGTTCTGTCTTCTTTGCACTACTCTTGCAAAACAAAGCAGTCAAACCCAGTTTAACCAAAGTGGGTTAGTAATGGTTGCATTGTGTCGCCAGGGTGGCACAACACAGTTGAAGTATACTAGTGATCAGTGTTGACTTCAAGTCGTCACTGACAAGTCCAAGTCGAGTCTCAAGTCATTACAGTTCAAGTCTCAAGTCGAGTCTCGAGTCCCTAAAGCCACTTTCGAGTCAAGTCCTAAATTGAGTCTCAAATCTTAATTTTAAAAATGTCAAGTCACTTTTGTACAAGCCATCAATATTTACATTTTCGGACAGTTTTTTCACCAAGTCGATTTAACAGAATTAGCAAGTCTCAAGTCAAGTCTCAAGTCACAAACAATGAACCCGAGTCGAGTCTCAAGGTGAGTCACCTAGGCGACTTAAGTTGGGCTCGAGTTCAACTCATGGGACTCGAGTCAAGAACTCTGCTAGTGATCCTGGCCCTGATTTCTGTTTTTAAAAGGCTCTACCTTCCAGTAGAACAGATAGGATTTTAAGGTTCCAAGTCTGTATATCAAACGTGAATTAATTTCAATTCACTTGAACTCCGTTAGGAGAACAGTGTAGCACCCAGTTCTGTGTTGCTATCCTGGCTGAAGTTATAAGCTCACATCCCCTTCGATCAGGGTTTCAACAATCGAGCCTTTGTTACGGTGAAGACAGCCCTACAAATGGAACTCAGTTTGGGTAGCATTTGGCTTCTACCACAGCAGGGCCTTGCTGCTGGCTGTCACCTCCAGGGGCTACTACAATACAAATGATATGTTATAGTGAAGGTTCAGAGCTCTGCAAGATTATTTTCAACAGTCATAGTTTGCTTATGGGTCTCTCTAGGAATGGAAGGCTGCCCTTGTGGGGGCACTTTGCTTTCTGAGTAACTCTAGGCCAATTGGAGTATATGTAGAAGGGTCATGTCACTCAGACTGCTGCCAACAATGCTAGGGATCCTGCATGCTCTCTCCTGGCCACTGACTACCTGCAGCTGACACAGCTCTTCTCCTGAGTGGCCAGCCTGGCTCTGACCATAGGAGGGGCAACTCAAGAGAACAAGGGTTAGCAGGATCTGGTGTACAAAGCAGGGAATGGAGATCTACATATTTTGGTATCAGTGTCAAAGCTCTGCCACTGACTTCCCTCTGTAGTCTTGATCAAGTCACTATGGGCTATGATCTGGACTGCTTTCCCAAATGGGCATAAAGAAGAGTAATCATTGGGTGTGCAGAAGTAAGTGGCCACTTGTGGCCATTACTTCCTCTCTGTGGAGCAGATGGGAAGAAGTTGATAGAGTACTGACTCCACCCCGGTAACCAATTAGCACAGCTGTACCAGCTTTCAAATTGCCATGATAAGCAGCTATTATAAGTCAGCAGCAAATTATTAGGGTCTCTGTGATTGGGCCACCTGGGGCAAAATAATCAGTGTGGGCCCTGGAGTCCACACCCTCTTTTACCAGCTGCACATACTCCAAGTGGAGAACTCAGATAAAAGGAGGCAGCCCAGGCCAGTCAAACGGAGGGGGAGGAACTGGGACTGGACTGGACTGGACCAGACCAGAGACGAGACGAGACGAGACGGAACGGAAACAGCGGCTGCAGCGGCTCTTAAACCCAACAGTGTCCTTCTCAGTAAAGCCCAGGGATCTGGACTACCTGCCAGATGCAGAAACTGCCGTGAAACCTGAGCTACTGTCTTCTGAGGAAGCTGCCTGAATAACACTCCAGCCCAGAGAGACCTGTAGACTGATTATTCACTTGCCTTGCCTGCCTGTTTGCTGCTTTGCTCTGTCCAGGGGGCTAATTCCCCTGACTGTTGGATTGTTTTGCAGTCCCAGCCTGGAAACTGCAAGAGTATAGACCTTGTTTACTTTGCCTTGCCTTGGGCTGCAGCCTTCTTGCTGCTGATAACTATCGCCTGCCCCTGCCAGACTGGTTGTTTTGCAGCTCAGAATCCACAGATTATCTGTTTAGATGGTGCCCATCCAGAATCACCTGCTAAATGGCAAAGCCCGACAACTGGGTAGCAGAGCAGGCCACCCCCATACTGAACTGATGGAGGCACCCCAGTTGGACCAGCAAGGCTCTGTTTGTCACAGGCCCAAAGGAATGGAGGACCAGGTTGGGAATTATAACTTTAGAGGATGTCTGGGATAGTGATGTTACATTTTGTTTAATCAACTAGTTGATGGATTTTCCATCACCTAGTCAATGAGTTGGTAAGCAGGAGAGCCATAGCCAGATTAGCTCCCAGTCCCGGGAGCTAACCTCATTGCAGCTCTGCCTTTTCAATGTATTAAGAGCCAATAGGAAGTGCAGCAGGGGGACCCAGCAAGAGCCTGAAGGCTCCCCCTGCAGATATGTTGCTGAGGGGAACTGGCAATGTCTCTGGCCGGCTCCAGCCAGCTCCCCCCAGCACTGGCTCCTACCCCCCTTGCTGCCTCTAGAGGCAGCAAGGGGGGGGGGGAAGCAATGAGCTGAGGGACTAATTGACTATCCTATAAGCCTTTGCTTATTGGATAGTCAACTAGTCACTTAGGGTATGTCTAGACTACATGGCTCCGTCGACGGAGCCATGTAGATGAGTTTACTAGACATAGGAAAATGAAGCAGCTATTTAAATAATCACTGCTTCATTTACATCAAAATGGCCACCGCGCTGTGCCGATCAACGGTTTGGTGGCACAGTGGGGCGGTCTGGATGTGCCGCAGTCGACAAGGGAAGCCTTTGTCGACCGCTCCGTTTATGCCTCGTGAAATGAGGTTTACCGGAGCGGTCGACAAAGGCTTCCCTTGTCGACCGCGGCGCGTCCAGACTGCCCCGCTGTGCCACCAAACAGCTGATCGGCACAGCGCGGTGGCCATTTTGATGTAAATGAAGTGGCGATTATTTAAATCACTGCTTCATTTTCCTATGTCTAGTAAACTCATCTATGTCTAGTAAGGGAGCCATGTAGTCTAGACATACCCTTACATCCCTACTCTGGGAGCGACAGTGCTGCTTACAAAGCACCCTTTGCTCAGGGCTGTTTGTAGGCAAAATCTGGTCCTTAAACTTTCTGTCTTAATAATCATGCTATGATAATACTTACTTTCTCATCATAGGATATTGTAACATTTAGTTAAAGTTTCTAAAGATCTTGTAAAACAAAAATATCTGCTGAAATTTGACCAAAAGGTATTCATAAAATGGAGAGGGAAAGATATGAAAGCTTGTGGAAAATAGAAATTTTAGCACAAAAATGCACATCTGTGTGTCAGTCGAAAAATATGCCCCCTATCTACTACAAACAGATGCCCACATATCTGAAAGTCTGTCTGTCTATCTTCACACACACACACACACACACACACACACACACACACACGGTGTCGAGTATCAGAGGGGTAGCTGTGTTAGTCTGAATGTGCAAAAGCGGCAAGGAGTCCTTTGGCACCTTATGACTAACCGAAGTGTTGGAGCATAAGCTTTCGTGGGCAAAGACCCCCTTCGTCAGATGCACACTTCGGTTAGTCATCAGGTACCACAGGAATCCTCGCCGCTTACACACATATGGGTGTGTCTAGATTTTTTTTTTTTTTTTTGTAGCGAGGGGGATCATTTCTATGCTGCTTATATCCATGTACAGCCATATCATTAGGGAGTTTTATATCAAAACATGCCTAACAAGCACTATTAGTTCCTGAGCTGAGGGAGCTGTAAATCCTTTTACAAATGTTTTCTTTTAGAATGGAAACTAGAGGTGTTTAAATTTCCAACCTATATAACCATAGAGACAATTTGTCTGCAAGCAAATTGACATGTTCTCTGTAATAGGGCATGGGACTTCAAGAGGTTCTAGGCCAAGATTCCTGATTCAGCATAAAGCATGATGCTGTGACTGCTTCTCTAATCCAGGTACAGTAGCAGTGGTCACAGAGTGGCTACATAATTGCCCTGTACTCTAACTTTGTTTGAGATAGGGAGGGCAAGATACCATCCCTCACTGCATCATTCTGTTTGCAAAGGTCATTTTCTTAGGCTTTGCTCAGAAGAGAGTTGCACCCCAAAGTGAAATAGGCCTCTGTAGTGCTTACATATCAAGCATAGATTGATTCAGTCATAAGCACCAAAGCTAAATGGCTGAGCAGGAGGATCTCCTAACTTAATTTATTTTGATTAATACAGTGCTCTGGCAAGCAATAAGATGATAGTCAAGCATGAGTAAAGGGGTTAGAATCTGCCTCTGAATTATGATTCTATCAGACTGGTTTATTTTCATTCATGTGCAATTATCAAAAGCACTAATCTATCGTGGATGGCCATGTTCATCTTGGATGTACTTGAAAGCAGCTGTGATTATCTTTACAGCTTCTGTAATGAACTGGAGGAGTGCTGACCAGCACCTAGTGAATAAGGGGTTAAGCTTAGGTAGTGAGAGAGAAAAACCAGGAGTTGAGACACAGAATGATTTAAACCCAGGCAGGACTCCAAGGAATTCAGGGCATGGGAGTAGACTGAACAAAGAGGAAAATTGGAAGTAGGAAAAGTGAATCCAGTCGTGTTCAGGGTAATTTTTCTTTATTTTATGGTTTGGTTTGAACTGCTTTGTGTGATTCTATGCCTTTCCTCCCCATTTACTACCATCTAAGCATTGTGAGAGACTTTTCTCTGTGTTTTAATTTGTTTTCCTTAGTTGCTTTGTAACATCTAGCAACCAAGTATGCTTTATCAACTTTATCTTTTGTTTTGCAATGAAAATCACTTTTTTTAAGTTGATGATTTGATTATTGTGACCTAGGAGTTCGGTCTGTCTGTGGGTATCTGCATGCCTTTGACTGAGGAGTCAGCTACCAGAGACTGCAGCTTGTTTCTCTCTTTTTCTTTTTTCAAGCTCTTTTGAGGCAAAAGAGCTTGAGATACCCCTAAGGGTGATTTCAAGTGTTCACCCCTGGTTTTTAGGGATCAAAAAGCACTTGATGGTGGCCCCCAAAATCTGTGTGTTATGATTCCAGGGAAAGCTTTTTGTAACCAGTGCCTGTAGCGGCAAGATTTTGAAGCTCTATTGTGGGCCCTCGCCTTCTGCACTCAGAGTGCCAGAGTGGGGAACAGCCCTGTCAGCTTCAAACTGGAGTAGGGATCCAGTAAAAGCAAAATATCATCCAGTCTATATTTTACATTCTCATAGTTAATGTTTGTATGTCTGTCTTCAGCTTGATGCTACCACAAACTTGGCAAGTAACAGAGAAAGCGTATTTTCCCAGCTACCAACCACATCCTAAATGCAGCACTCTTTTATAAGTAATATTTATTCTGTTGGGTGGTATCCGCTAATGCAGCACATAGAATCATCTTTAACTGAAAGAATAGAAACTCCTTCCTAGGGGAACTAGTGTGGATAATGGCTTTTGAGGAAAGGGCTTGACTATACTGTAGGATAATTTTTTAAGTATGATTCCTCTTCCCCACATGTATCTCTAGCATAGCTCTGCATTACATCCAGCTAGCTATGGCCCTGCTGGGGATTGCTGAAGGGTAGCAATGATCCAGCAACACCCCTTCCCATTGGAAACACTCTTGACACTCCCTCTAAACAGAAGCTACACAAAGGACTGGGTAGGAGCCGGGGAAATCCAGCTGCTTTCTGAGCCTTCTGTACTACTTATGTGGAACAAAGACAGTGAAGGAGCAGGGTCTGGATTCAGTCCATTAAATACTATTGCCAATCCCCCAGGCATTCAAAAATTATGAATCTGATATAAAAAATCATGAGATTAGCTTAACAGTCACAAGAGTTTAACAATAATAAATTTGGGGTCTTTTTATTTACCTTCTGGTGTTAAAGTCTTAAGTATCACATTTTCAAGCTTGTCTTTTAATGACAATTTTGAAAGACACATTTGTGTTTCTTTCTCTTTATCTACAGGATTTTGACCCATGGGCTCGAGTCAAGCTTTTCTCCCCAACTGTGAGATCTCAGACCTTACTGTCCTTAAAAAAGCTGGGGTTCTAACATAATCACATGATTCCAAGAGTTGAAGCTTGTAGAAAAACACCAAATATTGCAAACTTTGCAATACAGTCACATGAGTTGTCAACACTCATTTATAAATCTGGACTAAATGAGATACAATGGTAATATAATAATTTCTGTCAAGATCAAGTAAACTGTACATAGTGATCTTAAACAGCATAATATAAACCAAAATTAATGAATCAAAATTAAATAAGTATACTATCATCAAATCAGGGGGTGTGAGCCCCTGAAAAAGTTCTGAGAACTCCTCCCCTCCCTCCTCCTATTTTTAGTAGTATTCTGTTAGAAGGCAGTGAAAAACACTTAAAGGCCCCATAGAAACCAATGGAATTTGTGGTGCAAAGAACCTTACCGAGTCTCTCCGCAGGAAGCAAATAGAAGTAGAGGGAGTAGTTACCACACATAACCCAAGAGCCAGCATTAATGAAATGCTCTGAGTTCCAATTTTACAAAAGGGAACCCGCATAGTCGATATGTGGGAACCCATTTAGGAGGCACTCCCTCTTGCTGCAGTATGCCATAGATTCAGCATACAGACCATTGTAAGTCATATGGGTAGATTCTCAGCTGGTGAAAATGGAAATGAGTAGAGCTAAGATAACTTACACCAGCTAAGGATCTGCCCCATAGTCCCCTTCACTTCACCAAGGTTGGCAGTTTCTTCACTGTCCAAGACCTCCTACCATTAGATTCCAATAGAGCTGGAACAATTTTAGGGTGGTGGTGCTGAGCTGCACCCCCCCCCCCCATACAGTTTACCCCATCCGTGTACTCACTGTCCCAGACTGGGTCCACAGCTGCTGGCAGCTGCACAGCCCTGGGTGCAGGGCCAATAGGCAGGAATGCTGGGACCCCAGGCAGCAGCAGCCGGGACCCCTTGGGGCTGGCAGCTGGGACCCAAGATGGCAGCAAGGCCCCCAGACACAGGCTGGTGGCTGAGACTCAGACATAGGATGCAAAATCTGGGAGGTGCTGCAGCACCCTTACTTCCTGTGCCTGTGTTATTTTCAGTGGAAAGATGTGGGCACTGGATCAGGCCCTAAAACAACCATGAACTTCATTTGTCTACTGTCCTGTCTCCAGCTCAAAGTTCTGGAACAAGCTACAGTAGGCAACTAACACTGTACTCCCAGAAGATTTTAGGACAAGACCACCAACGCTGAAAATAGGTTTCCACCTCACCACATCCTTCAACAGGAAACTGCATAAGTAGAACTGAATTTCTTATACAACAATTCTTTATGCCTCATGTATAGAGAAATTTTCGGGACACAATGGAAAATGTCATTGGTTGGGTTTGAGAGAGAATTCTTTTTTCTAATCAAGTAATTCAGGTTTATTTTTGTTTTTGAAAACTCAGAATTTTGAGGAATTGCTACTTTAAACTAACTTAAATAGCACCTTTCCTATAAGGTGCTATTTGAGAGGTCATCTGAAGAAGTGGGCCATGCCCACAAAAGCTCATGACACCATCTACATGTTTTGTTAGTCTATAAAGTGCTACCAGACCATTTGTTGTTTTTTAAGTTAAATAATTTAATTAAGGCTCACAAAACTCCCATGAGATAGGAATTATGACCAGTTTTATGGATGGATAAACAGAAAGGTTAAGTGACTTGCTCATTGAAACACAACAAAATAGTGACGGAGGTGGAAATGGAATGCAAATATACCAATGTCTAGCCCTGTGACCAAAACGCTGTGTTAAGTACACTGGCATGGGAATGTCTCTGCCCCATAAATTTCATGCATAAACACCCAGGCTTATGACTGGTCGACATCTTGTTCTTTGTTTTCAGTTTGCCTTTTTTACCTAAATCTCAGGCTAATATTAAGGGGATAATTTTCAGGGCAGTGCATGGAGAATTAAGCACACAACTTCTAACATAACCACATTGTAAGGAAAATATTGGCCTAAGTAGTTTTATGGTTACTGTGTTTTCTAAGTTCTACAAGCCCTACAGCTGAAGTGTAAAATAAGGCGGATGTTGGTCAGACACTTTTCTACAGAATCAAAGCAACACTTTTGTAATTGTCTCCTCCTCCTTGAGGTGGCTGCTGGAAAGCTTTCTAAGGTGTCATTTTAGTGTTCATGAAATGCAGGAATCCTGAGGTTCTTGGATGGGTGCCCTTTAGGAGTGAGTTATGTGTAGTTAACTTGGCTGATTTCTC
This sequence comes from Pelodiscus sinensis, assembly GCF_052426305.1. NCBI lineage: Eukaryota > Metazoa > Chordata > Testudines > Trionychidae > Pelodiscus > Pelodiscus sinensis. Next base: position 166,576,812 of record NC_143053.1, read on the forward strand.
CTCAGAGATCCTCTGTGAAGGAACTACAAAGAAGAGAAAGGTGCAGATTCCAGTGGTCTCTTTTAGAGTCCATGGGTTTAGTAGAGCTGGTTGGGCAAATTACTGTGGGAATGCAGCATTTTCAGGAAACTTAAGCTGATTTTAACAAACATTTGTAAGAATAGGTTTCATTTTCAAGTACTTTATACCAAACCCACCACCATGGTATCAGAGCCTTCCAGAAGCTCACGAAGCAACTTGACTAGTATCCTTCACGTGTTTTGTTTTTTTATTCCACATGAATGTTTGATGGAAAAAACTTTTATTCATCCAACCACAGATATCCACGCCTAATGAGTGTTTTCAAGCCCAAAGTGCTCATCTGGTCAATATATGCAGTTATATGGTAGGAATGTGACAATAAAAAGTACAGTGTATTAGATAACGTGGTGTATTTCTTTTACATTTCCTGGGAATCCAGCTATTTTAAAATCAGCGATCCATATATGTGCATGCGCGGGTGTGTGTGTATATATATATATATATGCAGGGCTCGACAATTAGGGCATTCTACTCACCCGTGGTGAGTAGATTTTAGCCCGGCATGGCACCGCAGCGCGGTCTGCGCATGTGCAGCATGCCAAACCACGTGGCTGGCGAGCAGGGCTCGCCACCACTTGTCAAGCCCTCTATATGTGTGTGTGTGTGTGTGTATATATATATATATATATATATATGTATATATATATATAAACTGCAACAGGAGACAGTAACATTTTCTAACCTTGTTTACTGCCTACCTATTTCTCCTTACCTTTTCAGTGATTTCCACTACTCCTGTTCATTTAGAGGTTAATACATCGATTCAGGGAACAGGAACCATGTGATGTAACCAGTTAGCCAAACACACAGAATTTCAGAGACCAAATGCACAGGAGAGCATTTGCCTCACACAGTTTTTAAAAATGGAAGTATATTTGGTGAGCAATTCTAAAAATCAAATCTGTAAAAATCATGATTGACTTGTGGACAAGTTGATAGGAAAGAAGGGCCAGATCAGTTACGTTTTTGGTACTATGGTTGGTTAAAGAAGTAGAAGATGTAAGTAGGAGTCAGTTGGGCTATTTCTACACAACGGAGCTATTTTGGGATACCTCTGGTATCCCGAAATAGCTATTCTGCATCTTAAGAGCAAGCCTGTTATATCAAAATATAACAGGCTCACTATTCTGACGTCCCTGTAAACCTCATTGCAGGAGGGGTAAGGGACATTTCAGAATAGCACCTTATTTCGATATTTGGCACTGCGTAGCAAATTTCAAAATAAGCTATTTCAACATAACATTGAAATAAGATATGCAAATTGCGTAGCTTATTTCAAGGTAAAGGTCCGCCCTTGCTGTGAAGAGAACTGCAGTACAAAAATAATGGAAAGATCAAATTAATAACTGTTTATACTGTCAACCAAGCAATAAAGTCATCTGGAAGAATAAAGTTGTTTTTCTGTGGGTAAGCTTGCTCATGATTGGATAATCTGATCAAAGAAGTGGTTTTATACAGGTTCTTTCTATGTCACCAACTTGGTGACATACAGAATGACCTCTTAGTAACCTTGTTAAGTACACAATAACAAATAAAAAGGGTGATTAATTTGGCCTCTTTCTGTTCTTGGAATGTCTGTAAGCACATTGTGATTCTCAAATTTACTAATTATTGTATTTAATCATCTCACCATTTGGGGAATTTTTAAAAACGGGACTGATCACAAATAGTTGATACTTGACATATGAAAATTGTGCAGTATTTATTCACTCTGACTGGTTAGAAATCACCTGGTGGTGTTTCTGTTCCCTGATGGATTGAAGGGACGAATAACTGGGAAGAAGATTTGAAGAAGCTACAATTTAGGGAGAGGAATCTGGAATAGGGACTTCTGGACCATATATATCTAACAATAGAAGACTAGAACAAACTTAGACATATTACTGTAAACAAAAGAGTTGCAGTAGAGATCAAAGTAGCAAATCATACCAATGCTGTTTATTTCATGTATAGCCCATGTAGTTATTTGCGTGGAAAGGTTATTTAGATTAGATTGTGGAGTGTGCACACAAGCTGTACTGGGGATTGTGTCTGTCTGTGTAGTGAATGTAAACCATAGAAGAATTAACTTTTGTATAAAGCTTCTGATTCCACAAAGAGCTAATAATGGTGTTATTCTCACAGCTGATTGGGATTTTTTTGACAAAGCAGTTTTTCATTTATTCAAAAATACCACTTCGTTGAAGCAAACATTTTGTACAATTGTATCTGTTTCGGAGAACCTTTCCCAACCAAAATTATGGCAAGAGAAAAAAGCCCAGTGGTCATGCCACTTACCAGCAGTCCTGTTTCCATGATGCCAGCAGTCCTGTTTCCATGAGGAGTAAGGGAAGTCAAAGGGACAGTGTTTTCCCTTTGATTTCCTGCAGTGCGGATAGAGCCAAAAGTCGAGTTAAGGTACTTCAGCTTCAGCTACTCAATTAATGTAGCTGAGATTGTGTATCTTAATTCGACCTTATCCCATAGTGTCAACATACCCTAACGATGTGAGGATTACATTATGTGGAACCATCTGGCGTTACTTCTTTCCACCTTGCTAATACAACTTCATTTATGCTCAGATGAATTACTCTTCCTCTTATTAAAAACCATTGTTTATTCTCCTGGCCACAAAGCTATTTCTTAAAAAACAACAAACTTAATGTATGTATTAAATGAGGCTACATGCTTTAAAGAAAATTTTGAACTAGATTAATCTCTAGAAAGTAATCCTATTGCAGACTAAATTTAAACCTAATAAGAGCCCTGATATTTCCTCAGTACTGGTAATTTCACAATGGTTAGCAGTGTAATGGTTGCACTGGAAAAAAAGAAGGTTATTTGTAACTCCTGAATCATTTTACATTCTTTTTTGTCCTCTCTCGGGGTGCAAAACGTCCCATTTGTTTTTATTAACAGCTAACAGCACTGCACACATGAAAGTATCTATGGAATCTGCCAAGAAACAATTGTTTTGCCAACAATTCCAACTGATTTGGATGAGATTACAAGTTTGAATGATAAACGGAATAATGTTGATATAATACACTTAGACTTCTGTAAAGCATTTGACTTGGTACAACATGACATTGTGACTAAAAACCTAGGACAACATAAAATGTACATAGCACATATTAAGTGAATTAAAAAGTGGCTAACTGATAAGTCTCCAAATGTAATTCTAAAGTGTGATCATCATTTAGCAGATGTGTTTCTAGAGGATGTTTCAGAAAGATAGGTTCCTGTTGTATGCTATTGAAAACTTATCAATAAATGAGGACAGGTCACTGATACAGAGTGAACTGAATTGTTTGTGTCCAATTTATAAAAGGAACAATATTCATTTTAATGTGGCTAAATGTATATATATAGGACAGGATGCAGGATCCTACCTGGGGAAACTGATTGTGAAAAAGAGTTGAGAGTCATGAATCTTCAGTTGAACATGAGCTTCCAGTGCAACATCATGGTCAAATGGGTTAATGGGGTACTTAGCTGCATAAAAAAGAGAATCTTGAATAGAAGTGTGAAGGCTATTTTACCTCTGCATTTGGCATTGGTGCTACAGCTACTGGACTACTGTGTCTAGTTCTGGTTTCTTTGGAGGAAATATTTGCTAAATGCAATTTTGCTCTCCAGAAAATAAGTACAACTTTAAAAAAAAATTTCATTGCAAAAAGAGGGAAAACAAGCCCTGAAACAGTTAAAAAAATCCCCAAATCATTCAATTATAAATGTCCTATGCAGTGCTGCAATTTGGGGGGGGGGGGGGGTTCCTGCATTAATACCACAATTTAGATTGACTTTCCTGGGTATATTGAACACCAGTGTGAGCCAATCCTGTGATCATGTTTCTGCCCTCTTATATTTTTAGTAGCACTGTAGTATAGTGGTATTTCCATAAAAGTCTCTAAAGGATAAAATATTATTCTGAATGTTTTTCTTTCTTCTCCTTCAGCACAAACCATTTCAGAGATTCTACATCTATGAGTGAATGGCCCAGACAGCAAACATTGTGGTTTTGAATGACATTGATTTTGTGAAAATGTGTTACATGTGGAACTTCTCTGTATAAAAGCAGGTACGGGTTCATCTCTTTTCATATTCCCGTCTGGAAACTTCATGTCATGAATATGTTTTTGGAGAATATTGGTTAATATGAGGATGGATTTGATAAGGAGTTATTGGGGGTGGGGGGGAAATAGCAGATTTTTAGTTACCATCAGATTGTGTTCCTGCAATTTATTGGGAAATAAAAGTGTAGACCAAAACCTCAATTAGAGTATATTAACATAGCTCCATTAACTTGGTCCAGCTGGGGAGCTGGCACAGAACACTAGTGTAAGTGTACATTAATTTTAATAATATCAGTTTGTTCATATAAATGCATACGATTTATATTAAATGCCAGATTCTGATACCTTTACTTGTGGTCAATATTGCCTTTCTCCATGATAATACTATGAAAGCTAGTGGGACTTCTTGTATACTGAGGTGTTGCTCTGTGTGTCATGGTCTCAGGATCTTGCCCTAAAATATTAGGACAAATATTTTTTTCTATGGGTGGATCAGATCTTATATCTGTGGATTCCGGCTGGGTTTGTAACATGGGCCAGTGGTGTCCTCTGGGGAAGTCCTGTGGTTGTGTACTAGCTGCCCTGGTTTGGGGAGGGCTGGGTGAGGCTAGAGTAACTAAATTCCGACAAAATGTATGAGGGAAAGTGCACAAGTTGATTCAGAGTCTGCAGGATCTTCAGCAGCCTCCTCCATGCTGTGGAACTTACTTCACCACCAGCTCCAAAGGTAATTCCAAGGGCAGCCAGGTTCCTGCAGAATCTCTGCTGTCAAGGAGGCAGAGAGGTGGGTGGCATCAGAACTGAGACTGGGCTTTACACATCGATATCCCTTTCTTTTAATGGATTTCTCTGAGATCTGATGGTTTTATGGAGCTGATTTGGGTTCCTATCTATCCCCAAGTATTTTCCACTTGTGGAGAAATGCGTGAGTCCCCTCCACACACCCGTTCCCAGTGCAAGAATGCCAGGAGAACTCTGAAATGACACTTAGCATCTTTACTTTTCTCTCTACGGAAATAGTG